>NC_084866.1:13005519-13605519 GCF_951802175.1 Populus nigra | reverse complement strand
TATACCATTTTCATTGTAAAAACTAAAAGAAAGGAAGAAAGAAACTCTATTTTTATTTGCTTATTGGATACCTTGATGGTCTCCAAGCAATAAATTTACAAGGAATTAGACTTAATTGTCTATATTATTAATTAAATACTTGATTTTATTTGAAAAACTCGTTCTATAATTAATAAATTACATTACATTAATTAAAATATTACATCATTTTCTCATAATACTATAAAAATAAATTTTTTATGTGAAGTTTTTATATATATAAACGTGATACTTGCATCTTTTTTACGAAGAGCCACTCGTGCTATTCTCTTCCATATTATAGGTTTTTATGTTCTACTTTTCCTGTTCCTTCATCTAGCTTAAAAATTAACCATTTATTATATATGAAGCCTACATCTATCACTTATCAGTTGACATGTCGAATTATATAAAAATATTGTAAGATAATTTTGTTTAGTGCCTTCATTTTTATATCCATGCAATGAAGAATTCATGAGGAATTGCTTCAAAAACCATGAACCCGTGTCATAATTTCCCAAAACAACGACGATGAAAGAATAAAATAATACAAGAATGGCAGAGATGGACCATTGGGGCCAAAAAGAAAGAAACGAATAATAATAATAAAACAGTAAAGAGGAAGGATACATTGCATGTTGGCAAAAGCCAATGAACCTCTCTTTCTGCTAACATTTCTTCGCTTCTTTCATACTATATATTATTGACACAGCACTGCTTTTCTTTCAAACATCTAGCCAAGAAAACCAAGCCCTTCTCTTCTTTCTTTCTCTCCTTTGTTTTCTTTTTTTGCCCTACTTTGTTGGGGTTTCAAGTTGTCTACTTTTTCCCACTCTTGGTGATGCATTCAAGCTTACTTGCTTCAGCTCTGATTAGTTTCTTGTTACTTGTTATCAGTTTGTGTGGTTTTTGTGCTGTTAATCAACAAGGCTTCTTCTTCTTCTTCTTCTTCTTCTTTCAGTTGTTTCAGTCATGCCTGCTCTTGTTAACTACGGCGGTAAGTTCTCTTTTTTCCCATTCTTTGGTGTTTTTGGCTTTTGCTTGTGTTTTTTAAGGTTTAGAACTGAATTATGTTTGTTGGGTTGGTGGTGTTTGATTTGAGGTATATTATAATCTTTTCTGTTAGGATTGGATTCTTGGTATGAAAATAGTATGTAAAGAAACCAAGTTGGAATACTTTCTTGATTGGTTGTATGTGTCTGCAAACTACTTAGCTTCGTTTGACTTTGGACAAGTAATTTGAGGTTTTTAGATGGAAATTTTGAAAAAGAGGAAACTTTAGGAGACATGTTGGATTGCTGGTGGTTTACTAGTGAATTCTTGAATGAGAGGATTAGATCCTTGAAGAATTTTTCTTTCTGTTGGAAAATCTTGTAAGAGGCTTCGATTTATTTGAAATAAAAATCGAAGCTTGAATTTTGTTGTGTCTGCTTGCTTCCAGTATTGTCATCTTGAATCTTTTGCGAACTACATAGAATCTTTTAGATAGCTTTAGCTTATTGGATCTGTTGATGGATCTTTCAGGAGATGATGAAATCTATTCTGGGGGCGCTCTCTATGCAAATTCCTCAGACCTTGGTCGATTATATTCAATTGGATCCCGTGTGGATGTATATAGCCCTGCTTGCAAGCGGGCTCGCATTAGTGCCCCATTTCTCTTTGGATCATCTGGGTTTGAACAGAATAAGCGACCATCAATTGAAGTTCTTCCAGATGAATGCCTTTTTGAGATCTTCAGACGCGTTCCTGAAGGCAAAGAGAGGAGTTCATGTGCCTGTGTCTCCAAGAAATGGCTTATGCTTTTGAGCAGTATCCGGAGGAATGAATTTTGCAATAGCAGTGCTGCAGCCGAAGAAAAGGAAACAGTAGCTCCTGTTCGTAATGATGTTGAGATGGTGTCTTGCGAAGAAAACAGGGAAGTTGAGAGTGATGGGTACCTTACCAGGTCCTTGGAAGGAAAGAAAGCAACAGATATGAGACTTGCTGCTATTGCTGTTGGGACAAGCAGCCGAGGGGGGTTAGGCAAGCTTTTGATCCGGGGAAGCAATTCTGTTCGAGGGGTTACTAACCTTGGTCTATCAACAATTGCCCGTGGCTGCCCTTCTCTGAGGGCTCTATCCTTGTGGAACGTTCCTTTTGTTGGTGATGAGGGTCTATTTGAGATCGCCAAAGAATGCCATTTGCTTGAGAAGCTTGACCTTACCAACTGTCCTTCAATTTCCAACAAAGGTTTGATTGCAGTGGCCGAGAACTGCCTGAATTTGAGTTCTTTAAATATTGAATCTTGTTCTAAGATTGGTAACGAGGGATTGCAAACTATCGGAAAGCTTTGCCCCAAGTTGCAGTCGATCTCTATTAAAGACTGCCCTCTTGTTGGGGATCATGGAGTATCAAGTCTATTATCTTCTGCTTCTTCTGTATTGACAAGGGTGAAGCTTCAGGCCTTGAACATCACGGACTTCTCTCTTGCTGTAATTGGGCACTATGGGAAGGCTGTTACAAATCTTGCCCTCAGTGGTCTCCAGCATGTTAGTGAGAAGGGCTTTTGGGTCATGGGTAATGCTAAGGGTTTGCAGAAATTAATGTCTTTGACAATTACTTCATGCCGGGGAATAACAGATGTGAGTCTTGAAGCTATTGCCAAGGGATCCGTGAATCTGAAGCAGATGTGCCTCCGTAAATGTTGCTTTGTGTCTGATAATGGGTTAGTCGCTTTTGCCAAAGCTGCAGGATCTCTTGAGAGCCTGCAATTGGAGGAATGTAACAGGGTTAGCCAATCGGGGATCGTTGGCGCACTTTCGAACTGTGGAGCAAAGTTGAAAGCTCTTAGTCTTGTGAAGTGCATGGGAATCAAGGATATGGCTTTCAGAATGTCGGTGTCCTCTCCTTGCAGTTCTCTTCGATATTTGTCCATTAGAAATTGCCCAGGATTTGGCAGTGCCAGCATGGCTATGATAGGGAAGCTGTGCCCTCAGCTTCAGCATGTTGACCTAAGTGGGCTTTGTGGAATTACAGATGCTGGGCTCCTGCCACTGTTGGAGAGTTGCGAGGCAGGTCTTGTTAAGGTGAATCTCAGTGGCTGCTTGAGTTTGACCGATGAAGTAGTTTCAGCCTTGGCTAGGCTACATGGTGGAACCCTTGAATTGCTGAATCTGGATGGTTGCAGAAAGATCACTGATGCTAGCTTGCTAGCAATTGCTGAAAATTGTCTGTTTCTCAGTGATCTAGATGTGTCAAAGTGTGCAGTCACTGATTCTGGCATTACTATCCTGTCAAGTGCAGAGCAGCTCAATCTTCAAGTCCTATCCTTGTCAGGATGTTCTGAAGTATCAAACAAGATCTTGCCTTGCCTAAAGAAAATGGGCAGGACCCTGGTGGGATTGAACCTCCAAAACTGCAGTTCAATTAGCAGCAGCACAGTGGAGCTGCTTGTAGAGAGCTTGTGGAGATGTGATATCTTATCATAATCAGGGAGAAAAACAGATGCTCATTGACTGAATCAAATCAGTGTAATCAAAGGCATTGAACTGGATCAGGAGGTTGATGAACTCCCGTTTGTCTATACATAGAAGAAGGATAAAATTTCATGTAGTTAGTTGATACGGGTAGTGCAGCGTTCAGCATAGTTTTTGGCCCATCATCAGTGGGTGCTGCTTGGTTTTCTTCCATGGAACTTTGGCAGATCACTTCTCCGTTCTTTTTTTTTCTTTTTTTTGCAGGCTTCCTTCAGACAGAAAGCTTGTGGTAAATGTTTTTCCCCCATTCATGGGAGGCCTCCCCTTTCATGGCCGTGGTTTCTTGAGAATACAGTTACCAAGCTCTAGTCCGGATTCCCACTAGTGGCCACTCCATTTCCTATATCATCCCAGGTCCTTGTGCTTTGCTGGATGTAACATACCCGGTGTTTTAGCTTATGTCTTGCATTACTTTGATGGTTTGTGTCTTGACTAAGCTTTCTTTGTTCCGATCTTTAAGCTTTCTTTGTATCTTTAAGCTTTCTTTGTTCCGATCTATGAAGTCTGCTGAAAACTTTATTGTTTCAAGTGTTTTCTCCAAGAGTCTTTCAGTGCTCGAATCTCTCCTTCGGTGTTGGTTTCGTGGTTATCGTGTGCTCCTCTGTGATCATAGTGTGTTCTCTTTCATTTGCGCTCTCATAAGAGTGGTTTGTTTTGGGCAGTTCTATACTGGGGTGCCTCAGATTTGCAGGCTTTGGCGGTGGCAGCTGGTTCATCCCTTGCCAATGACAACTTGTTTTCGGGTGTTTTTTTTTTCCCACCAAAGTCCTGGTTTCTGTGGTTTCTCTTTGTATATGAATTGTACTCTGCAACTACTTCAATAAAATGTGATATTTCCTTTTCGTTGTGTAATCCATTTCTGTTGAAAGACTATCAAAGCAGAAATCTCCACCACTAATTCTATAAATTCGATCTAAGATGGCCATGATCTCTGGAAAATGGTGGCAGTACTGATTATAGATTACCAAAATATGTTAGAAGCAGTGGTGGCAATGCTTAGATAAGCAGAAACCTGATAAGGTGGTATCAGGATTTGCTGTAGAGGAAGGCAGTCATGTTGGTGGCAGTCTTGGTGGCAGTCACAAGAGAGAACACTGTTTATGCCATCAACAAAAGTTCCATTAAAGTTTCATGGTTAAAAGAGTATTTCTACTATGAGTAATACTTGCAATCAGATTTACTTGATAGTTTCATACCCAAACAAGATTTGGGGAAGTGAGGACCAGAGTTAGTACACCACATACAGCGACTCTACATTGTAGAGGCACAGTTGGAAATTAAACCTTTAAAATGGCTACTGTTTGTCTTTGTCTCCATGGATGGATACTTGTCTATAGCATGTAGAATGGGCCTAAATAATGCGTGCTAGGACTACCGAGAGCAAGTTGTACCAGGACTACTCCCACTCCTAGCTCTACCAGCTATCCTCACTTGTGCTATCTCATGCTAGTGTCTGGTCATATTTAGGTTGCTTGCATGTACCAGTCATCAAGGATTAACTTCCTAGCTGTTAAGGTCTTCAGTATCAGAGAGGATTGTGTTGCTGATGAATGATGATTAAGGCAAGTGAAGACATTATAACTCAAACAAAGTTACAAGTCACTACAGTTAATATACACAAACTAAAGAATAATTAATGCTTCTGTCTGCTATTAGAAAACACACACCTCAGGTCCCTCCATCCCAAGTATCAAATCCAAGATCGTTAAAGCTGCACCCTGAGAAACTGTGGGCTAAAGTTTTTTCCTGTAGATGGTTAGAAATCAGAGGGGCGCAGGCATAGAATCATGAACGTAAATGGGAAAAGGTAGGTAAATTAAAAGCAAAAACAAGTGGAATGATCAAGCAGAAATGGCTAATCTTGTGGCTGGCGATGGAAAAATAAAGGGGTGTCTTTAACTTGGGGGTTAAACTATTTGCCTACTTGCTTGCGTTAAACAGATGATGACAGAAGTACTTAAATAGTCTGAAAAGGGAGTCAAGTCAACCAACAAAAGATGATAAAAAATGTAACTTCAGTCATTCAAATAGAAACATGAACAGGATTGTAACTATTGCTTGAAATGAGCCATCAAAACAAAGCTACAAGGCCAGCTCTGTTGGGACCCCCCAAGCCATACCCCGAACTCAGATTCACTGTATTTTTTGAACTAAACAATTGCATTATATGTGAACATGGAAAGCTACAGGTTCTTAAACGAGAATCATATCATTGTTTCAATAGTTTCCCCCAATCTCTTTGCAGCTCCCTCCTGTGTTTCCTTTTTCCCCATTTGACAAGACTCATGGCTTCGGCGACAGACTCCTCATACGGTATAAGAATTACATTCATTGTGATTCTCTTCTTTTCCCTCACATTTCTCCCTCCTGTCTCAGGTAAAAATTGATCTGGGTTTTTCGGACACTACTAGGCTAAATAACTAACTATTACATCAACAAAAGGGAATTCACAAAAGTCGGTCTTGTTTCAATCTGTGTTGTTTGTGCTTCTTTTTTGGCAGCGGGATCATCAATGCCTTCAAGAGAGAGTGAAGATATGAAGCAAAAGAAAATGGTTCTGGGTTCAAGGCCTCCTCAATGTGTCAATAGGTGCTCTAATTGCAAGCCTTGCATGGCTGCTCTGGTCACTCCTCCCCATCATAAAAACGGTGTCAGGGGACCATCATCATCTAAAGGAGATGAAAGCTATTACCTGCTCTCATGGAAGTGCAAATGCGGAGATAAGTACTTTCAACCTTGAAGTTTGTATACTACCCTAGGATACATTAATGTTAGTATTACATGTAGCTAGACCTAAGTAGTCTCTCCCTAGCATGCCAGGAACCTCCCTCCCTCCCTCCCTCCCTCTCAGGACAGAAGTACTTAGATGTATAATATGGGTGCTGGCTTGCCTTGTCGCAGTGGGTATTCTGTAATTTTTTTCAGGGACATTCAATTATCTTTGATATCTGTCTGGCTATCTCATGAATCTGCCAATACGCAACTGTCATATCTTGAACATTTTAGCATCATGAAAAGCTCTATCCAACCATTAAATGCCTTGAAAAACATGCTACACTAATTATGTCTGCAATTATTTCATGTTTGCTCAGCTTTGGTTTTTATATATAAATATAAAAAAAATAATAGATTAATTATTTTTATTAAAATAATATTGTTTTATTCTTTAAAAATAAAATATTAATGTTGTTTTAGCTATATTTGAACTTTGATTAAATCAATTGAATAATTAAAAATCAATTGAGTGTTATAAAATTAATATATTTTTTTTATTTAGTACCACTTCTGTTCTTATTCCGAAACACCATGCTTCCCTGCCATAGGTCATGTTTCTCCCATTTTTGGACTCGGAGACATGAGACCTCTAACACGTGTCCAGTCCTGCAATATCTTGTCAAAAATTACCTAAATTCAAAATATTCCATTGACAGTGAAGTAACATGGGGTGATTGGTATTGTACTGTAAATTATTTTTTATTTAAAAATATATTAAAATAATGTTTTTATATTGTTTTTATTTTTAATTTAAATTTATCAAAAAAATACTAAAAAAACCATTAATTTAATATTTTTTAAAAATAAATATATTTTGAAAAAAACATTGAAATATAGCTGAAAATGCACTTCTAAACTGTCGCCACATGAGACTTGTGTCCTCTCATGCAAGAGAGCGCCCCCACTTCTCTCCTCAACCATTACAAAAATCCAAAAACTATCTCCTCCAATAAAAAGCTATTGCCAAGGGTTCCGTGTACGGACTTCTCTGATCTACGGAAATGGATTGAAAGGAGAGGAGGAGTGCAGACAAGCTTAGTCAACAGCCATGGTCATGGCAAGGTAAAGCAATGACGACGGTCAGGTAGGCGAGAAGGGGAAGAACGTAGGGAAGGGTTGTCTGGCACGGCCGATTCACGTCGGATTGTAAACCGTCTAGGGAATAAGCAATGGTATCTAACTTCAAGCAGGGATTCTGCTGGCTGTATTTATTTTCAAAATACAGGGGGGTGTTTAACAAAGAAAAATATTTTTCTTTTTTATTTTCAGTTTTCTGTTCATTTATTAAGAACGATGATGAATTTTTTCAACAAAATAAAAATACATTAAAATCACAACTATTTTTCAATAATCGAATTGCGGGGTATTAATTTTATTTTATTTTGATTAAGAGTTATCAAAGGGAATTATATCATCAACTGAAAAATATATCATATTTATAATAAAAAATAAATTTATGATACTAACTAAAAATGAAAAGGATAAAAGACAATAATTTTAATTTTTTATATTGTTTATATATAAAGAAAAAAAATCATCGATATGTCTTGTCTTCATTTTTTTTTTAAAAAAAATCTCCGAATAGATTCAATATAAATTTGAAAAGCTAGCATCTATACAGAGGAACTTTGATGACTTTCCTGAACATTAGGATTTCCTTCACATCCAGACTCTGCTTTTGAGAGGGGGCTGGTGCTGGTACACAGGCCCCTCTCTCTCTCTAGGACATGGTAGGGGGACAAGCAAGGGTTACAAATAGTGCGTCATCTCAACGTTCAAGTTCTAAAATACAATAGATTTCACATCAGACAAGTCATTTGTAATTTACAAACATTATTATAATATATGACCCAGGAACAAGTACACTGGCATGCCATCAGTGCGTATTTCTGGCAGTTCTGTCGGCAGGATTATCTTCCTTTTTGCCCTTCTTCTCACTGATTTGCTTCACACCCAGAAGACTGGATCAGCAAGTCATTGTTCGAAGCAGGCAGGAAGTTTTGCACCCTCTGGTGGTTTCCAGATGATATTTTCTAGCTTAGTGCAGAAATTCTTGTAGAACTGCAAAGAAAAGTAAATGGTATAGGTTTTGCCAGTATTGAAGGATAAATGAAGTGATAGCCTGCGATGCTATTACAAAATCTGAATATATATATAATAGCAACAATAGTAACAATAGCAAATTGATCCACCAAGGTCGACAAATTAAAGGGCCTTTAAACTTTTATCAAGATAGCAAACACTCGTAAAATCATGCTAGCTGTCTCACTTCAGATACCTGGGTGAAGGAAAAATTCTATAATATGCGTGAGCTATCCATTATATCATTAGAGCAGGCAGACAAGGAGAAGATGTTAATTTATGTCGAAAGGAGATTCTTAGATTTATTAGCTAACCATAGGAAAATGGGGTTGAAAATTAATCAATTTGTAGGTTAATATTAGAGCTTCAAATGATCCAAACATGGAGAACAGGCTGTGATACGTTGTCAGATGTGAAATAGCCTGTATATGACTTCGTATGCACGTATATAAGGTCCAGTGAATGTGCATTTTAACAGTGAAAGCCCAAAAATACTGTGCTGAGGCCATGAGATAAGACATAGCAAACATGATCATAGAATAACAAATGAAAAATGAAAAACATATAACAAGCCTGCATTTTTTTCCCTTTTCAGAACTAACCAGCCTATATTGCTAAAATGATATTTTATTTAAGTTGCCTTGGATTCTGCACATTTAATTCCAGTAGGTTACTCTACAAGCTTCTGCTGATAGGTATAGCACATGCGTTTGCAGACATCAAGCTCACCCTTCACCCCATCTTTTCCCATGGTTAGATGGGTAGTATCATGCATATGGAGAGTTAGCAAGCATTATCATAATCTTAAAAACAAAGAAAATAGAGTGATTGATTGATTTCTAGATGACGGGACAAAAATTTAAGGATTTAAATGAATTCACCTTGTGATATTCAAGAGTTTCCCCAGAAGCCTTCCGAGCATCTACCATGAAAAGTGATGGAGCAACTTCATAAACCTAAGCATGAATGACAACTGATTTTAGTATAGTTCTTATTCTGAAACCACTGGCACCTAGTTTTTTCAGATTATAGAATTTGGAGAAAGAGAGATATGAAATGAAACCTAGGAAGTTACCTCCAGAACAACTGCAAATTGTCCAGCCTTGTTTTCAGATACTCCTTCAAGTCTTGTCTGTAAGAATTTTTATTTTTTTTCCAATGTCAATAGAAATGAAATGAAGAAAAGATCATCAAATCATATTGATATCCAACACATCAGAACCCAATGAACCAATATCATTAACCGCTAAGCTGTTGCCAGATCAGCTCAGTGGCTGAATTTTCTGGCAACCATTTTTTTGTAGCGGCATGAGCTTGCCTGTGTAATTAGCTTTGTTACTTCGTGGTTTGTATTTTCTCTTTATGAGCAACACTTCCAATTCTTCTCTTATCAGTACAACCTCCCATTTTCAGATAAAGGGGAAAAAAATGTTTCCAGGTAATATCCATAGAAATTGCTCAACTAAACCATGCAGTTTTGAGAAGAATTGAGCTACTTGAGACACACAGGCAACTTATTGGTGGTTACTACCAAACTGGGACACATGCAGAACACAATTTGTGGCAGAATAAAAGCACAGAGGACCAAGAACGTCACTGATGATGTTAAATAGGGACTTCATACAAATATAACAAATCAAGTTTTACCTTGTAATTTCGTGTGTGGACCTTGAGATTCATTGATTCTGCAACTGCTTCAATTGCTGAAATTATATCTTTTGCAGGTTTGCGTGATACAAAACGAGTTTGTCGTTTTATATAATCCTGTCAGATGAAAAGTGCATCATCAGCCTAGACACATAAAGGCACTTTGAGATGTTTTAAGAAAGTGCTTGAACCAAAGGAAAGGATCTAATAACCACAGCAACTACATAGAAATTAAGCAAGGCGCAAAACGATGCAACAAGATTAATATATTTCACCATTATAATGGCAATGGTGGTGCTGGATATCACAGATAACATTTTCACAGATGGAGAGTTCAGGAAGTAGGACACGTGACACTTGATCGTGTCTCCACTATCTTAATGTTTGCTTTTCTTTTATCAAATTAACTTAGCCTTGCACAAAATTCAACTCCGGAACCATGCACTAGAACAGGCTAGATACTATTTTTATCCATAAATTGCAGCACAACACTGAAACTACCTGACGTCTGTCGAACAACGCTGATAGGTTCAACCCTTGAGACAGGGTAATCATCTCAAATGCATTCATTACCAGAGGGCCACCTTCATTGTTCTCCAATTGCTCTGCTACATATTGATCCTGTATTCCCAAGAATTACCAAGTAGAAAGAGAAGTAAAGAGCTTAAAAGGCAGAAAAAAAAAATGTCTGAAGGCCATCATAGAACATTATGGTACCATAAAGAAAAGAACCCACTGAAAAAGGGGGGTATCAGATGATGCATGTTACAATGCATTTGTAATGTTAGCATACACTCAACTTCAGAATTTGGTAGGCTTGCATTAGATGCATGTTACAATGCATTTGTAATGTTAGCATACACTCAACTGCGGAATTTGATAAGCTTGCATTAGTATTTTGAAAGTGATGATACCAACCTCAATGTCATCAAAAACAGCATGAACATCATCCAAATTCACTTCCTCGTCTTCCCTATGTCCAACAGGCTCATAGTTTTTCTGAAACCATGGATGTTTTTTAATTCCCTCAATCCCTATACGCTGCAGCAACAGGGAATAGAATTTTTTCAGATGAATACAATCTCATGGATATGAGGTGTTCTTAACTGATATTCAAATCCTGACTAATAATAAGTTTCAGACATGATGTGATTCAGATCACAACAGTTTTGCAAGTAGGCATTTAAGTTCCAGTGCAATGTCCCAGATCAATTACAAGGTGGATAGAAGGAAGTAAAACACTCACAGTTTTAGGATTGGGATTGAGTATCTTATCTATCAATGCTTTCGCCCCAGGGGAAAACCAAAATGGACACGAATATTCCGCAGCATTTATCTATGCATCAACCAGAAAACACAGTTAGGAATTGCCACATTATGCTTGGGGAAATTATAACTACATAAAGAATTCAAACTTGGCACAACAAGCAAGATTATGCTTTCAGGAATGGAACTAGGTGAACATGGGCTTTTTCACCATTCCCATGCAAGGTTAGGAGAAATGCAAGGGTATCAGTGCATGTTTGGAACTAAAACCTCCAAAAAAGGTGCTCTTGATAAAAACTTGTGCAAACAGAACTACAAGTGAAGAAAAAGAACAAGTGTGGCTGCTTGAAAAGCTTTCAATCTGCAAATTTTGAAAACTTTGTAATGAATAGAAGTGTCCTTGCAGAACTTGATAATAAGTTAGTGAATGATTGCACAAAAGGGAGTTTTAAAAGAATAAATAATTGACAAATACAAAGCACTTTGTTCACTTGTTCAATTCCTCCCAAGAAAAGAAAGCTAACCTTTCGGTACAAGGTTGGAAGGTCTGTCTCCTCAAATGGAAGATATCCAGCCATTAGAACAAAGAGGATGACTCCACATGACCACACATCAGCAGCAGCCCCATCATAACCTTGGTTACCAAGCACCTGATAAGCAGTTGTTTACTGTAAGAAATTGTGTTAAGAAAACAGAGGAACAATAGTGCACCAGGAAAAAAATGGAAAAGGTTGCATTTATGTTTCAACTACATGAAAATGCAAATGACTTTCTATAAGAAACAGTGAAGCTGCAGATGAGCCATGCAGAAAAGTTCGTATATAGCAGATGGGAGGAAAAAGTTCCACGGAGAATAAATTAGGTTCAAAAGATCAGCAGCCAATCAACTCAAACATGGTGATGTTCAGTTTTCCACCATCAATATTATCCTCAGCTCAATACAGCATTGTACTTACGTATGAATACAGCAACCCTTTCTCCATAACAGGGAACAAAAGAACAAAAACAGAGAAATATTCTATGTAAGGGATGCATCTCAGGAATAAAAACCATACAACAGTCCAGGGTGTCAAATATTGGCATAGATGGAAAAATTATTGTAATAGAATAGAAAACGTTGGCAAAGGCACAAGAGACCAAATCATATATTTCCTCTTTTCCACTTGAGAATATACCTCAGGTGCAACATAATTCGGGGTTCCACATGTCGTATGAAGAAGTCCAACCCCCTGCATGCAAGTAGAAACAATCACAGACAAACACAGTGAGACAGAGATGAAATTTGTGTGTGCGTGCCCGCATGTGTGTATGTTTTATTGAAAGTAAGATAGCCATATGCTTACTTTCTGCGGCAACGCACTCAATCCAAAGTCAGAAACCTTCAAATTTCCAAATGCATCAAGAAGAAGATTTTCAGGCTACACATTAAAAAAAAAACAAAGTCGATCACAGCAGGCCCAATCACAAAACAAAGAACTCAAAATAGCAACTAAACTGCCCAATATATCCACCTTCAGGTCTCTGTGGTACACCCCCTTGCAATGACAATGAGCAACTGCATCAATAAGCTGCTGAAAATACCGTCTCGACTCGTTCTCCTCAAGTCTTCCTTGATGAACCTATCATCCAATCCAATCCATCCACATTAAACAACAACAACAAAATCCCTTCACTTATTAGCTAATTATCCGTTAAAACGAAAAAAAACAGCAATCATTTCCTGCTCAAGAATCTAAAAAAAAAAACTTACAATTTTATCAAATAATTCTCCTCCAGTAACAAACTCTAGAATTATATATATCTTCGTCCGGCTCGCCAAAACCTCGAATCCAATCAATCAATCAAAATAATTAAGCAATAATACCTAACAAGAATTTAAAAAAAAAATTAACAATATAATTACCTCATGCAGCATAACTATGTAAGGATGTCTGACAAGCTTCATGATCGATATCTCTCTTTTTATCTGCAAGCTCAAAAATTTAACCTTATTTACCTCCTCCTGCTAGCCTAAAAAACAAAATTGAGAAAAGGAGAGATTAAGGAGTAATTAGTAACCTGATCAACCATTCTGTGCTTAAGAATGGCGGATTTAGAAAGAATCTTCATGGCGACACTCTCTCCTGTTTCTCTATTTTGAGCAAATTTGACCTTGGCAAAGGTTCCTTCACCAATTGTACGGCCAACTTCATATTTTCCTACCTTTCTCGTTACTTTCTTCATCATTATAAATTATAATTACGATCAGCTCATTCTTTCTTTTCTTTTCGCTCTCAATTATCGAATATTCAAAACAGCATGGATCAATTTCTGTGTTTGGTTACAGTGAGAGAATGAATGTTCTATAATAAGAATAAAATTAAGATAGGAATGAATGCTACTAATGGAAGTAAATACACATATTCAGGCGAGAATCGAATCTCACCGGGAAATGGAACCGCCGGATCGTGCGGAGTGTTTTTTGGGGATTTTTTTTAAACATGGATGGAGCTCTGATAGGGAGGTGGGGTTGGGTTCGTTTGGTTTGATTTGATTGGGTTGGGTTGGGTTAGTCTTGGTTCGGGTTTTTGATAACTTATAAATTGGAAATGCACAATTTAATTCATAACATAGTAATGAACTAGATTATTGGTACCACTAAAAGTGAAATTATTTTTAAAAAAATATATATATATTTAAGTATTGTTAATGTATTTTCTAATAAAAAAATAATTATGAAATCAAAATATGATATATATATATAGGATGATTTTTTTTAAACATTGAGATGATATATTAGAACGACCCGGGTTAACTTGTCAAATCTTTAACTCGGATCATGAAATTATGATAATTCTATAAAAAACAAATCAAAATCAATTATGAAATTCAATTCTCAATCAATCCAATATTAAAAAAAATAAAAACATATATATTAAATTAAAAATAAAAACAAAGAAAATACATGAGTTAACTTATGTTAAATTATCAAGTCCACGACCCAGGTAATGAGATAGGGATAACACTATAGAAACAAATCAAAAAAAATATGAAATTTGATTTCCAGTGCATCCAATGTTAAATAATTAAATCTTAAAAAAATCAATTAAAAAAAAACTCAAGTTGATTCAAACTAACTTGCTAAACACTCTATGTGAGTAATAAGATTGGGATAACTTAATAAAGAAAATTAAAAAAATCATGAAACTTTATTTACGACGTATTTAATGTTGAAGGTTGAAATCGAGAAAAGAAAGATAAATTCATGATATCAAAATAACTCTACATAAAGAAAATTTGAAGAAAAAACATATGAAACTCAATTTCCAAAAAAATATAACATTAAAGAATAAAAATAAAAAATAAAAAATTAGACTGAGTTATTTGAGGGTGAAATTGAAAAAAATATGTATATTACATTAAAAAATAACTAAAAAATAAACCAAGTCAATTTGAATCATTCTGTCAAACTTGTAATTGGAGTCATGATATGTGAATAACCCCATAAAAAATAAATCAAAAGAAAAATTATGAAGCTTGGTTAAAATTCAATTAAAAATAAAATAAAAAAAATAAACAGAATCAACCTTAATCAACATATTAAACCCATAATACAGGTTGGATAGGGTTTTTTTGAGTTCAATGAACAAGGTTATACTATTAATATTACAGGGGCTATTTAGTTATAAATACAATGAAAAACATGTAAATAATGTTTTCTGTTTTTTCACCAAAGCTTTGAGCATGTAAGGTTTTATAAAGTTATGGAGTTGATGATGTAAAGTATAGTTTTTCATGAAGGCAAAGTGATAAAATAATTCTCTATTGTTTTTAACAATAAAATTAAATTTAGTTTTACCAAATTAAATAAATACTAAGATATTTTTTTTTTGATATAGTGATAATTAAACCAAACTATCTCTGGTCCTGTTTATTTTTGTATTTTAAAAGTGTTTTTGAAAAAATTTAAAGTTTTTTTATTTTTTTCTTTGTTTCAAGTTAATATTTTTTTGATATTTTCAAATTATTTTTGATATACTAAGGTTAAAAATAATTTTTTAAAAAAATATTATTTTGATATATTTTTAAATAAAAAATGCTCTAAAAAACATATTAATATGAAATTCACCTTAGAAGATGTTGTTTTTCATGCTCTAGGTAATTTTATATTTTAATTATTCTTTCTACTTAGTTTTAGGGTTTTGTCAAGTTGTTTTTTTTTTTGTTTTTTTGTCAGGACAGTTGGTGTGTTGATTTTTTATCCAATAATTGAACTGTTGACTTCTACAAAAAATATCAAACCTTCCTCTTTATAATTTATAATACTTTTCTCTACCTACCCCTTTTTATAGGGTAGGGCTAGTTTAGAGCTGTAATTTTAAGGAAAAAATAAGAAATCCTAGTTTTATCCAAGGTGTAGATATTTTGGGTAAAGGTTGAATAATGGACGGAGCAAGGACAACACGAAGAGACATGAAAAGTTGAGAAGGTCAGTGCTGCTCGTATTCTATTGGCAAGACGAGAGAGAACCAGACAGATTTATCTTTCCATGATGGAAACCAGGGGCGACCTGATTTGATGAAGTTGTGATTGTTTGTATTATTATTAGCATGAAAATGCTTCTTGAGGTCTTGGCTTTTACTGGCAAATCACAACGCATCTCCTTCACACAGTTTACCGGGAATTTTCATATCTATATATCTCTCACGATCCACAGTGGAACCACTAGATTTCCATGGATACAAATGCTGCAAGTTTATCTTTCTTCATTTAGGAATATTTTTGGATATTGTTGCTGGATGTCCCAATTGATTGTGCCATCCCCTTTTACCTGGCCTGGATTTTTTTTTTCTGTTTTTCTCCGCAGAGATTGATCGGAGTAGCGTCATGGGCTCCTCCTCGATTTCAAGATGTATTTCTCATTGGAGAAGGAGGAGGAGGAGAAGGAGGAGGGTGCTGATGATACACAAGATGTTTAAATAGAATCAATTTACACCTTTTAATACTAATTTAACACGCTACCTTTAAAAAAAATGCATATTCTTTTTCTTCTTTTTGTTGTTTGATCTTGGAGTCTATTTGATATTATAATATTATAGTAATTTTTTTTTAAAAGTATTTTTTATATAAAAATAATATTTTTTAATTATTAAAAAAAAATTCGAAGAGAATGCAAATTGCCGAACTCCATGGCACTAAAAACCAGCATTCCTTTAGCTTTCACAAGTGTACTCCCTCAGTCTCAATTCATATGCTATCATTTTCGTCAATAAAATAATATTTTCATTAATTGTTTTTGTTTTTAACCTCGACAAATCAAAACAATGAAGAATTAATACTAAAAAAATAATTTAAAAATAATAAAAATAAAAATAAAAATAGCTGGAGAAGTAATTGTACAATTCTCAACTTCCTTTTCCTATAAAGTATAAATTGAAAATTCTTCTCCCATCATTAATTATACATAATTATTTTCTTCAAATGCAGTGGACTAATATCACCCGGAAGCACTCCTTCCAATGTCCTCCTTTTTATATACCATGTCAGGTATTAGCTTAGGTGATCAGCATCAAGTCATTCCGGGTTAAACTAGAGTGTGAGTGGCATGCCTCAACTTAATCAAGAAGATTTTTTATGTTAATGATTTTTAATTTTTTGCTTTTTTATTTTTTCATCTATCACATTATTATTTTAGCTTTAATCTTATTTTTTCTAGATAATTTGTATTGTAAAATGAATATAATTTTTATTTCACTCACAAAATCATTTGAAACAAGAATTTTCCATGCATCAATGTGGAATTGATATAGACTAATATCTAAAACAATTCAAAAAAATGCTAGAAACTCCCGTGTCTTATTCAGCGAGAAATCATGTATATTTATATTGGTTGCAGTACAAGTACAATTAAGGAGGGGATGAATTACAGCTGTGTAGTCTATCAATTACAGCTGTGTGGTCTATGGAATGTACATGGAAGGAAAGTAATTAACTCCTGTAATCAAGGTGTAATTTCATCTGCTGATTTGTCGTGGTCTGTTATTGCATGAGCTGATGTGCCGTGATCTGCAGATTGTATTTCCATAATATGCCCCTTCAAGATTAACGGGGATGAAATCACGTTGAACTTGTCTCTTAGGAAGGCAAATCGGGCGGACACAATTGGTTTAGTGAGCCCGTCAGCAAGCTGGTCTCTACTTGAGATGAAGCGCACGTCAAGAGTTTTCTGGTGAACTTTTTCCCTGACAAAATGATAGTCGATCTCCACGTGCTTAGTGCATGCATGGAAAACTAGATTGGCCGTGAGATATGTGGCACCGATGTTGTCACACCATAGAATGGGGCACTGGACTAAAGGAATGCCAATTTCTCGCAGTAGGGATTGCACCCAAAGAGATTCAGCAGTGGCATGTGCAACTGCGCGGTACTCGGCTTCGGTGCTGGAACGTGCCACAGTTTGTTGCTTCTTGGAGCTCCATGAGATTAAGCTGTCATAAAGATATATGTAGAAACCTGAGGTGGATTTTTGATCATCTAGACAGCCCGCCCAGTCAGCATCGGAGTAGATAGAGAGCTGTGTGGAGGTGCTTGGCTTAATAAGTAATCCGAAATGAATTGAAAACTTGAGATAACGTAGGATTCTTTTCACAGCTGTCCAGTGTTCATCAGTAGGTTGGTGCATGAATTGGCAGACTTTGTTAACTGCAAAGGAAATATCTGGTCGAGTCAGGGACAAATACTGTAATGCTCCCACTACACTGCGGTAATTGGAAGGATTTGAATAAGGTGCACCCGAGACCAAGGATAGTTTCTGTGAAGAGGACATTGGTGAAGAGACCGGTTTGGCATCCACCATATTTGTGCGCTGGAGAAGGTTGAAGATGTACTGGCTTTGCGAGAGAAGAAGACCTTCGGCGAGCTGATGTGCTTCTATGCCCATAAAATATTTGAGGTGTCCAAGGTCTTTGACAGCAAATTCTTGGCTAAGATTGGTGATCAGTTGGGAGATAGCCAGTGGATTTGATCCAGTGATTAGGATATCATCAACATAAACAAGTAGGAATAATGAAGCTGGCCCGTGTCTGCAAATGAAAAAAGAAGTGTCGGAGCAGGAGTTCATAAAACCGAGAGAGAGTAAGTGCTCTTGTAGGCGATGATACCAGGCTCATGGAGCCTGTTTCAGGCCGTAGAGGGCCTTATGTAGTCGGCAAATATGATTGGGAAATCGAGGATGCACATAACCAAGAGGTTGGTGCATGTAAACTTCTTCAGATAAGTTGTCGTGAAGGAAGGCGTTTTGTATATCAATCTGATGTATCGGCCACTGATTGGAGACAGCATAGCTGAGCATGACGCGAATGGTGGTAGGTTTTACCACAGGGCTGAACGTGTCATCGAAATCGATTCCTGGTTGTTGATGATATCCCTTGGCGACAAGTCTTGCCTTTCTCCGTTCAAGAGAACCATCAGACTTGCGTTTGGATTTGAAAATCCACATGGAGCCAACTACATTGAGACCAGGTGTGGCAGGGATTAAAGACCATGTGCCATTCCGCATGAATGCTGTGAATTCTTCATCCATCGTTGCATGCCATTCACGATGTTTTGAAGCTTCTGAATAGCAGGTTGGTGATTCTGGAATGGTACCTGTTACAAGAAAAGTTTGTGGTAGGGGATACCGAACAGTTCCATTAGGATTCTTCTTTGGTTTCACGATATTGTGTTGAGATCATGTGACCATCTGATGAGGACGATGCACAGGGAGTTCTGCAGCAACTGATATGTGTTGGGTTGACTTTGGTGTGGGAGCAAAGTCGGTGGTAGGGGTGGAGGAATTTATGTCGGGTGGTGATATGTTTTGGGAAGGAGGAGGGACAGAGGGGGATGAAAGGAATGGTTGAGGATAGGAAGGAGGTGTTGTTGGCGGGAATGAAGCTGGTGTAGGGGTAGTGTTAGGCTGTGGTGTCGGGCTGTGATTGATATTGTTTAAAAGAGAGGTAGGGAGAGTTCTATATGAGTTGGATGGAGGCTGAGACGGGGATGTATTTGAATTAGCAAAGGGAAAAGACCCTTCATCGAATACCACATGCCTTGAGACAAATACCTTCCCAATGGATGTATCAAGACATTTAAAACCACGGTGAGAGTTGCTATACCCAAGGAAGACGCAACGTTTAGATCGAAAATCAAGTTTGTTGCGATTGAAAGGACAAAGAAAAGGAAAACAGGCACACCCAAAGATTTTTAAGGATGAAAAATCAGGAACATGATTGTAGAGTCTTTCAAGTGGTGACATGCCAAGGGGGGAGGTAGGAAGACGATTAATGAGATATGTGGCCATGAGAAAAGCGTTATCCCAATAAGTGTGAGGAACATGACTGTGAGATAAGAGGGAGAGACCCATTTTAACAATGTGACGGTGTTTCCGTTCAATAGATCCATTTTGTTGTGAAGTATGGGGGCAGGAGATTCGATGTTGAATGCCAATTTTTGTAAAATATGTGTGAAGAGAGCGATACTCCCCACCCCAATTGGTTTGGATAGATTTTATCTTATAATTAAATTGGCGTTCAACAAGTTTTTGAAATGAGCAAAAAATGGGCATGACACTGGATTTATTGGGGATTGGATATAGCAATGTGAATTTGCTAAAATGATCAACAAATGAAACATAGTATTTATTGCCAGTTGTGGACATGAAAGGGGAGGGACCCCACACATCAGAGAAAATTAATTCAAGTGGTTGATTAGAAACTGATTGAGAGCTAGAAAAAGGAAGGAGATGACTCTTTCCTTGTTGACAAGCTGAACAGATACCCAGAATTTTATTAGATGAAATAGGTAAAGAAAATTTTGAAATGAGATGACGGACAGTTTGATAGGACGGATGTCCCATTCAGTAGTGCCAGACATCAAGAGGTACTCGTTGAGATAGGTAGGCTTGTGGACGGTTTATTGATGTCATGGAGGTTGGAAAAATGTAAAGGTCGTCTTTAGGTTTGCCGCGCAGAAGAACTCTCCTCGTTGCTTCGTCCTTCACAAAAAAAAGAAGAGGAGTGAAATTCAATATAAACATTATTATCTCTTCTGAATTGACTAACAGAAATTAAATTCTTTTGAATCTGCGGCACATGCAACAATTTATTTAAAGTAAAAGAAGTTGTTGGTGTGGATAGAGTTGTAGAGCCAATGTGTTTTATAGGCAAACCTGCCCCGTCTCCAACATGAATTTGGTCGTTGCCAAGATAAGTGTCTGACTGGAGAGACAAGTTGTTGAAGTTGTTGGTGAGGTGATTTGTGGAACCAGTATCCGGATACCAGTTGGTATCATGAGGTGGTGAGGAAGTTGCCATGTAAGCTGCCATGTGAGGAGAAGTGCCTTGGTAGGCATGATCAAATCTGTAATGACATTGGATGGCAGTGTGACCAAGTTTGCCACAGATCTGGCATTGTAGTCGCGGATTAGAGGAGTAGTTTGGAGGTGGACCTCTTCCTTTATAGCCACGTCCCCTTCCTTTATTATTGGAGCCAGAGGACTGATGCTGAGGGAGACGTTGGTGTTGTGTATATCTTCCAACACGTGATCTGTGGTCATTTCTTGTGGCCATGTTCACCGAGTTAACAGAGTTATCAAATGAATTTGTTGTTGTTCCAGACGTAGTTCAAATGCAAGAAGATGATTAAACATGTCTTCTGAGGTCATTTTGTCAATTTGAGTGGAAATTGAGGTGACAATAGCATCATAAGAGGTATTAAAACCACCAAGAAGATAAACTGTAAATTCATTGTTTTGAAGGGGTTGTCCGATGGCTACCAAGTTATCTGAGAATGATCTCATTTTTTAAAAATAATCAGAGATTGACAGATTACCTTTCTTGGTAGAGGCCAGGAATTGTCTAGTTTGTATGGCACGAGCGAAGGAGTGAGAGGCAAACATTCTCTCAAGAGCAACCCAGACTTCTCTGGATGTTGAAAGGCCAACCATTTGTGCCAGAATATTCTCAGACAAAGAGGAAACCAGTGCACTTAGCACAACCTGATCTTGATCATACCAGGTAGAATAGTGAGGATTTGATATTTCAGCAGGAGCGGTTTGGGAGGTTGCTGCTTCAGGATTAAGAATGGTGGGGCTAAGACTGGAGATGGTTCCATCAACAAAACCAAAAAGACGCTGACCACGTAGGTAGGGTACGATTTGAGTTTTTCACAGCAGATAATTATCCTTGGTAAGTTTGACTGTGACGAGGCTATGGATGTTGATGGGAGTGACGGAGTTGGAAGAAGAAGAAGCCATAATAGGGGATCGAAAAACAGAGGTTATGTTAGGCTCTGATACCATAAAACAATTCAGAAAAATGCTAGAAACTCCCGTGTCTTATTCAGCGAGAAATCATGTATATTTATATTGGTTGCAGTACAAGTACAATTAAGGAGGGGATGAATTACAGCTGTGTAGTCTATCAATTACAGCTGTGTGGTCTATGGAATGTACATGGAAGGAAAGTAATTAACTCCTGTAATCAAGGTGTAATTTCATCTGCTGATTTGTCGTGGTCTGTTATTGCATGAGCTGATGTGCCGTGATCTGCAGATTGTATTTCCATAATAATATCACACAAGTTTTTTTTAATGACTTATAATTCAACTCCTCACAAAAGGATAGGCTTTAATGAATATAGGAATATAATAATTTTACCTACATTGGAGTTGACCTAGTATAAAACTCAAGTTATATATTAAATAAGTTAATTAAAAAATAAAATAATATCATTTTAAAAAGATAAAAATTAATGAGTTTAATGGAGTATTGTTAATTTTGTTTATATAATATTATTTATTGATTCGAACTAATCAAATTAAATTAATTTACCATCTAAGTTTTATTTTAAATAAAATGATATTATTTTTTATAAAAAAAACCTGATTTGAATCACGAGATAGGTTAGCTAAATTTTGAATCGAATTCTAAGCCAAGATTAATAACAATACTTTAAAGACAATCGAATCTCCTGAGCTAAATTACCAGGAAAAAAAAAGAAAAATATTCGATAAAATCGGCAAGTATGGGAGCTTTTGTCGCTGCATGGTTCATAGGCGATGCATCTCCGCTTACAAGCAATAGCTGCCACATCTCAACTTCTTATTCGTTTAGAATCTCCCCAATCACAGGGCTACAACATTTCAACGAGAGCGACGCACACAGCGCATAAAAGCCAAAAATGGGATAACAATTAAGAGAGGGCGAAAAAATAAAAAAATAAATAAAATAACACTCTAGGTGCATCGTTACTCATGTATATTGTCTATTTTACCCCTACATTCATCCACTTGCACCACTTGCCGACGAAAGCAGCACCCCAAATGGGACCCGTAAAAATCTGAAAAGATAGCCACACAACGACTTGACTGGCATGACCTCATAGCACCAAAACTCACCGTTGAATCGAGCCCTGGGCTCCACCGCATGTTGCTGGTTTGCGATCGTGGGTCCCGCAATGATAAGGCAGCCTCTCAAACAGTATAGTGGCAAATTCGTAGAAACATGAAGTTTCTATGGGCTTTCATTGCTCCCTAAAACACAGCGGAAAAACACCGTTGTTTCCCTCTCATGAGCCGCCACCAAATGCGAGTCGGCAGTGTGGCCTCACGTGATGATATTGAATCTGGACCGTCAAAGGGCGTAATGTAACAAAACAGACGGTTTGTAGCGGATCCTTTCTCACATGACCATGTTTGAGTGGGTCCTGCGGTAATGGAATGTTGGCCCCGTACATCGTATATACGGGGAGTTCCTTAGACTTTGTTTGGCAGGTAAAAAAGAAAAAAATATGACTTGATTTTGCTGGAAAATTTTGTGATGCTAGGGATGTAATTAGTGACTTTTTATTAATTATTTCATCTTAGAATTTTTCTCTATCTTATTTCTTTGAAGTGAGCTTGAAAAGTAACTAATTGTATGTTACTAGTTACTCATTAAGTATTATATTTTTTTAATTTTTTTTAATATTAAATATTTTAAAATACTAAGATGACAACATATTGAATTGATATTGGTTAGTATACTAAACTTGTGATCCAAGTTATGAGATTAATATAAACCCAAAAAAAAAATTATAAAATTCAATTCTCAATTAATAAATATGATGTTGAAAAGATAAAATTAAAAAAAAACCTAAAAAAATAAGTTAAATTGAGTTAAACTTTTAAATCTATGATCCAAGTTATAAAAATAAAATAATTTCATACAAAATAAACTAAGATAAATTATAAAATTCAACCTAATATTGTAAAAGAAACAATTTTTTTTTTAAAAAGAGCTATATTCCAACACCGCTTCATTAACCATGAATTCACCTCCTCCTCTCCTTTAATTTTTTGTTAATTAATATAGTTATTCACGTCTTTTCTTTAGTTTCTCTCTATATAGTATGAATATTGTAACAATATGCGGTAGATCAAATTAATAACCATATGCTGTAAAGCTATAATGGGTTAAAGACATGTTAGAAAGCCACACCATAACTGCATGGTAAATTAAATTTAAAATATATAAATAAATAAATTGGGTCTTCAGTATTTACCATGAATGATATTAAATATCTATAAATCAATTTTTATACTATTTATAATCAAAACTTAAACTCAAATCTGAAATAACTATCTAAACTCAACCCGAACTAAAATAAATATGGATATCCGATCCTGACTTGATCAGGTTTTGAATATCCATCATGTATCAGTGATCCGAATCTAAGATCTAAACCTAAATGTTATCAACTAGAACTATTTAATATATAATTAGCTTGATATGCATGTATATTTTGTATAAAAAAAAACTTTGAGGTGATTTATTTTTTTGGGTTAGGTTTTGGGTCAGGTCAAGCATTCTAGTATCCATGTCACAATTTAAAGCTTAAATTCTAACTTTTTAGTTTTACCCAAACTCAATCTAAACTCGATTGAATTTTTTTTTTGACCAATTTAAATTGATATTCATCGAGTCCGAGTCAAATTCATATCCCTAACTCTAACAAAAATTAAACCATGTTAAAATTAAAAAGAAATTTTTTCGTAATTGATTGATAAGAAATCTAAACAATGTTCATCTATTTAAACGGAAGATTACGTCCTTGAGTTTTAAGAAAACTATTTTTCTAGAAAATAGCTTTCAAGCTTTTCAGTATATTGGTGAACTGGAGAAAATTAGTTTCCAACAAAAGAAAAAATAAATCTTTCCCATCAAAAAATTGCTTCCCTCTTCATAATTTGGTAAAACACTTTTTTTAAGGCATAAAATAAATCTCATATAAATACACCTTCCACAATTCTTTCTCTTTCCATGATATCATACAAAATAAACTCTTAATTAATATAATTAACTAATTTGGATTTTGCATTAATTTAAAAAATTATTTTGAGGTTTTAAAAATAAAATTTACTTAAAAAACATTTAAAAAGGTTATATGTCTATATTACATTTAAAATATTTATATTATATGTATATTTATATTTTATAAAATAAACTATATATGTAAATATATGATATAATATTTTTTTTCCCACAATCACACATTTTATATCTCATTTTTTTTTAATTGCAAGTGGTCATATAGTTACTTTCAGTGTTACACACACACACACACACAATAGATAAACTTGAAAAAAAAAATATTTATAAGTTATTTTTTAGTTTATTTTTCATTGCATAATCAAATATTAAAAAATATTTTCTATCTTATTTTTCATGACACTGTCAAACATAAAAAAATAATAATGTACTTTTCATGATTTTACTTGAAAAAACTACTTTTTAACAAACAAACAAAACCTATAAATATTTTTTTTTAAGAAAAGAAGACATTTAAAAAGTTTAAAATAAAACTTGGATGATGAATATAGGATGACTAGTAAATTTTTGGTAATAAGATGCAAGATGTTTATGTAAGAGTATTTTTAATTGGAAATTTATTAAAATATTTATTTTATATTTTTAATATCCGTATATTAAAATCATAAAAAATTACATAAAAATATTAATTTGATTTTTTTAGATAATAAGCAGCCACAAAACAAATGCACCCTTAATTCACCTTCCCAGTTGGTAACAAACTTCCATAACTATGAACCAATTAATTACTCAATGGATCAATAAATTAATAAATAAATTAAACAATTAATCACTCACATTATTTATCACTCATGGTGTGTGTGTGTCTATATATATATATAACCAATAGCTTATTCCAAAAATGTATGTCTGCATTTAAAAATTAAAGCATGAATACAATGTAAAAATAACAAAACTCAAGAAAAAAAAGTTTTTGAAAACCACAAAATAGGAAAACAAATTATAAAATGAAAGCTTTAGATACTTTCCCCCAAACAAGCCACTAAAACCCCAATACCAAAATAAGCACGTGTACAGGACCATACTGAATCATCCTACGCTGCCAAGTGTCAAAGTCAACGGCCAAGATTGAATCCTTAAATCCCGTTTGACATTATAAGGTATTTTTTATTTTAAAAAAATAATTAAAAAACATTAAAAACAAATTTAAGGTTTTGCAAAAACTCTTTACAACCGCAAAATGAAACGGTGCCTTACTCCTATATAAGAGCATAACATTCTACGTACATATGACATGCCAAGCCTCGAGAGACTGAGAAATCCAAAGCCAAAAATATGCTTCTTAGGAGCTCATCAACGCCAATTCTGAATTCATGGATCCCTCCAAACTCGAAAGAACCATCTCCAGAACCCGAATCCTTGCACCAAATCCAAATAACCCGATCCATTTCGTTGGCAGCATCATCTTCTGGTCCATTTTCTTCCATTTCTTCACAAGGCCATGATTCTAATGAAAGAGTGAAAATAGCCTTTTCCAAGAATGATTTAAGGGACCTCTCAGTGCCAAAGAGAAAACCCAGCAACAAAATATTGAATGGAATCACTGTTGACCAGGAAGTTGACGAAGAAGTGGAGAAAAAAGTGTCATTTTGGGAGAGTGGGTTGTTATTTGAAGGGTTTGGGGTTGGAGAGAAAGGGGAGGGTGATAATGGGGTGTTAGGGGTTTTGGTGACGGGTGGTGGTAGTGATGGTGGTGGGAGGAAGTTTTGTGGTGGTGGAGGAGGTGGTTTTGGGTCGGATTTTGGTGATGATGGAGGATCAAGGTTTCGGGAGTCTGATGAGGGGATTGAAACTACCGATGTTTATTATCAAACGATGATTGAAGCCAATCCTGGGAATCCTCTTTTTCTCAGAAATTATGCAAAATTCTTGAAAGAGGTACGTGTTTGCTGTATAGCAAAAGGTTCTTGCTTGCATGGTTTTTGAATTTTTTTGTTTTTTGTTTTGTGTTATGGTTAGTTAATGTGTTTTGTGTTTTTTTTTTTTGAAGTTTAAAGAAACGGGAAGCTATGTTTCTGTCTTGTGTAGTTAATGTAATCGTAAATCAACAGTGAATATTTTTGTCTGAAATTTGTGCTTTTAAAGCTCCTTTTTTATGAAAGTTTTGCTCTGTCAATAGGAATTTACTTTGATGGATATTCTCCAAGTATAGAGTTTTTGAAACTCTATGCTACATAATCGTGAGAAAAAATGTTTTTTAGACGTAAAAATTAATTTTCAAACACAAAAGGTAAAAGTATGAGTAAATTAGGAATGATTTAGTAAGTGAATAGGAGCCAATCTTGTTGGGAAAGATTGTTCTAATGTATTGTTTTGGAACTGGAACAGATTCGTTTGGATTTTGTAAAAGCTGAAGAGTACTGTGGAAGAGCAATTCTAGCCAACCCTAATGATGCAGATGTTCTTTCAATGTATGCTGATTTGATATGGCAGAGTCATAAGAATGCTTCTCGTGCTGAATCTTATTTCGATCGAGCTGTTAAAGCTGCTCCCGATGATTGGTAAGCACCTTTGTTGATTGTAGAGTCCATAAAATTTGCTGCTGGGACCTTAGAGACGTGAAATATATCATGATCTTAGTTTCAATGTTTGATGGGAAAAAGGATTGTACGTGGATAGACAATTATCAGTATTACAGTATTGTACTTTACCACTGTCGCTGTAGTTATGATGGATTCCAAGTTTTAAGTATGTCTTTGTTTTGATGCTGCAGTTATGTGATGGCATCTTATGCTCGGTTTCTTTGGGATGCTGAAGAGGAGGAGGAGGGGGAGCGGGATCAGAGAGAAAATATGAGCAAATTGTCACCGCCAACTTTTTTCCATGGATCTAGGCCTCCTCTCCCTCCTTTAGCTGCCTCATCTTGAGACCACCACCTCTCACAAAAATCTTGTATCATAGCTTAGACATAACTTCTGACCCTTGTTTATACATCCTTTCTTTTTGCAATTTTTCTAGTAACCTTTTAAGCTGCTCAGTTGAGTTGTTTAATTACCATGCTTTGCTCGTCTAGCAATTTGATGTAGAAAGGAAAATAAAAGATAAGACGAGTTTTTATGGCATTACCTCTCTTACTTTCTGCTTGGCTTGTTATATATTTGTCAATAAAGTTCTCTTTTTCTGGCAGGTATTGCTGCCACTGCATAGTAGAGTTCTGCTGAAACTTTGAAGTTTGAAATATCCTTTCCTCTGGTCATGCAAGTATCCCCCCTATAGATAAGCATCGTGGTTGGACAGAAAAGACTGTCCAATGCTTTAGATACAATAACAATGCGTTTAGCATGTTATGTATTGCCTCTTCAATTTTATTTAGGGTTTATGCTTCACCTTTAATTATTGAAGGAATCAAGGAAATGATAAAGCCTGGATAGATTAAATCGTTAAATTATCATCATCTGTTTTCCCCTGTATTCAATAATTTAACGAGCTGATTTCTGTTCAAACTTAGCAAGTCCTAGGAGTGTTAAAATTGCTATACAGTAACAGGGCCTGATCTACCAGTTTGCCAAGGCGCGAGTTGTTAGGGCATGCCTTCACATCAAGTATTGGGGCTCTGCGACAGAAAAGCTATGCTTGCAACTCAGCCTTTTGAGTGCAAATGGGAATATTTGGAGAGTTAAACCTGTGCTTTAGAAAGGGTAAGAAGAGTAATCTTATCTTCTTCAATACACAAAGGATAAGGATGCTTTCACTCAGAACAGGAAATCAGCTGCTGATTGGGAAACTAAAGATTGATAGCTCTAAATTCATATCATGCAATGGGAATTGCCATCGATTATTCCTCGTACTAACCTCCAGTTACCTTTGTTCTTGAATTTTACTTGTGAATATAATCTGTTCCCAACTAGCCCGAGAAACCAAAAAAGGCTCAAATGACCCAAAACCAGCCAATAACTGATCCACCAACCAACCCTATTCCTAGGAACACAACCATTGCAATTGCAGATAACTCTGCTTCTGAAACTGATACTGCCATGGGAGCAAGGATCATGAGAACACTTATCAGATAGCCATTAGTCACTCCGAGCATGAAAGTTAGAATTGCCACGGGTACTTCAGTTTTCAGCCACTTCGGTCCATTGAGACAAGCTGCAAAGAGAGGATAGAACACAAGCCTGAGAATGCAACCCCATGTTGCCTTGTATTTTGTTATCAGCAAAACGGGATACCAATCTTTTAGTAACTTGGACGAGAGATCTTCTGCTATGAAACCAGGAAATATCGACAAAGTCACGATATAAATCATGAGAACACCAAAATCTGGCCATCGGATTTTTCTAGCTACAGCCCGAAATTTTGGTTTTGGAAACAGTGAATCATCAGGAGCAAGTTTGTAACGCTGTTCCATATCTGGTAGTTTGTATAACAAATTGGAAGAGAGAGCGCAACACAGCAGAATGATATGGCACTAACTATAAAGTAGAAGTGAGTTCGGAGACGTTGCGGGTTCTGAGGGAGTGATGCCTTTGTAATGATCCTCAAGATGGAAATGAGAACACCTGTTACAAGCAATTGATGTGGTCAGGGGAACTGAGTATGATTCTTTGAGCTGCCTAACAATATCTGCTTCGCCACAGAATACTTGCTTTCACTCACCTACTCCTTACATGCAAAATAAAGTTCAAGCAAGACAACAAACATGTATTTTACATCTTTCTCCCAAAAAAATGCTAAGAATTATACAGTTTAAAACCAACTTCTCGGAAGCATAACTGATAGTGGTAATAGGGTTGGTTTCTGATGGATTCATTGAGGCTCTAGTCCCCTGCAATCTCAAAACTCATGAAATTCTGAATCACTTGATGACAAGGCATGGAAACCGTTCAAATCTTTCCAGAAGTTATGTTGTGCCAAGAAAGTACTAGCTGGCAATGATGGAAAAGTGAAAACATGCTATTGCTGGAAATGATTTCTTATTCTGAATAACCTGTATAAGGAAAACAGTGAAGATTTGTGCCTTGATCTAAATTCCTGGAAGTAAATCTATCCCTGAAAAGAAAAGACAGTCTCCTTAGGATTGCAGGGGACAGTCTTTTAATAACCCGTTTTTAAGTTATTCCTCAAAATTCACTTTTTCACTTCTAAAAATAAAAAAATATATTCAGACTAAAAACAAAAAATTGGTTAGAAATGGAGGAAGCTAAAAAATTCAAAGATTAAAATTTGATAGTATATGTTTTTACAGATAAAAAGCCTCGTTGGCAAGGAAAATTTAAATTGAAGAAGAAAGGTTCAAAAACAAATTTTATTGGAGGTTTAATTGATTTATGGAGGGTTTGATTGCAAGAAAATTTATTTTTAAAGTCAATTTGGGCTTTAATTGAAAGAAATTAAAGTTCTGGGGTCAAATTAGAATTTTTTAGAGTTAATTTGGTCAAATCAGGGGCTTAATTACATAAATATTGAAGTTTGATGGCCCAATTAGGGACTTAATTGAATAAATTAAGAACCAGGGACCAAAGAAAAAGGACGCTGAAATTTGGGGTTTGAGTTGAAGTTCATCAGGGGTGTAATTAGAGATAAGTCACAAATTGAAGGACTAAAGCGTAATCGGCAGAAAATTTACTATTCATCTTCTTCTCTAGCGAGGCTGCCCGAGGGGCCTCCTTCTCAAGGCGTTTGACGCCTCGTTTCTTCCCCAAATTAAATGAAACCTACACGAAAATGACCCTGTGATACTTGACTACACGCTAGTATAAACTGTTCGGGCTTATCGAGGCTGCAGAAGCGGTGGCATCGCTCCAAAGTAGCCAACTTGACCAACCATTTTCCTGCACAAAACTGGCAATTCATCATTGTTTCTTTGAAGAAATGGTTGGAGTGCCTTCGTGTCGAACCAAGGGCTGACATTTGGCAGTAGAAGAGACAAAGTATCCCTTTTCCACCACCTATAAATAGATATGATTTTCATGCTCCAGGGGGGAGATAATTGGGTTCAAAGTCGGCCAAAAACCAGCCTTCCTCCTCAGAATTTTTCCTTTTTTGTCGGCTATCTCTTCACACTCTCTCTCTTCGCCGTCCCAACCACCACTGTCATCACCGTCAGCTTTTCAGCCACCATCTCCACCACAGGAAGCCAACACAGCCACCATCCAGCCACAACAACCTCTGGTCCTCTCCCTCTGCAGATTTTTTTCTTCTTGCTACAGCCACCATCGCTTGCACCACGCTGTCCTCCGCCACCGTCATAACCACCGCATGTCAGCCTTCCTCCCCCTTCACGTTCTTCTTCTTCTCTGTTTGCTAGTGAATAGTAGACATGAATTATAATTCAAGTCATATTGTTCACACATGAACAATGGGCGTGAATTATATTAACGTTCACTGTTCATGTAGTGAACAATGGGTCGGGCCGTTCCTGGCCTAGTCCAAACTTCTAGCCCAGGTCCGGCCCCAAAAAATTTTTAAAAATCCCAAACAAATCTTTTTATAAAAAAAATTTATGATTTTTCTGCATAATTTTCTACTGAATTTTGCTTAATACTAGTTTGTATTTTTATACCGTAAAAATATAAATCTGGTATTAAAATACCCGGTTTTTTTCAAAAACATTGAAAAAAAATTATTTTATTTTCATGCATACGACCAAGTCTCTCAAAGATAAGAAAAATCATCACATCATATTTTCATACAATAAAAAAAAATCATATTGTTTTTCTTATACATAAAACACAAAAAAATTCAAAAATATATTTTAGCATGCATTTTGACTTTAATAACAAGTTTGTTAGAGCCATGAGAACTAGACCAATATTTCAAAAAAAAAAATATTTTATTTTATTTTAGTACCTGAGATTACGAATTTATACGTAAAACGTATTCCTAATATTAAAAATGTAGTTTATATATATATATATATATATATATATATATATATATATATATATATATAGACGTTAGAATGGTTAACTTTTCTGACTGAGGAGGACTTTTATTAAATCATAGACGAACCAGTAATTAGAAATACAATAATACCTTAGCTTTTTATTAGACAATTAAACAATGCAACTTACCTTAGGTAAAGTGTAATTGGAGTGCTTATACCTTTTCTTTACGCAATCAGTCTCCGTACCCAATCTCTGAGATCAGTTAGGGTTCCTAGTGACCAAAATATTAGTTGACGACTCCTATTCTATTTTTCCACTAATAAAAGACAAGAATTTATTACCTCCTTATATTTCTCAATTTCCAGATACTTGTCTAAGAATAGAATATTCACCGCGGCACTGCAAACATATAATAATCTTCATCAAATTCTCTCCAACATGTGAAAATGATTCCATGACCACTATGTTGTTTACTTTTAATTCATAATTTGGAAGAGACAATATGCTTTATCATGATGAGAACTTACCATTGACCATGTGTCCTACTCATCTACTCTTTAATACTTCCTTTTCCGTCGAATCATGGAAGAAATGATAAAAAAAAAAAAGTTGGGAGTTGTGGTACTATATAATACCTGTGGAGGCAGTTCCTGCAAAAACAGCCTGCATATACTGTTATGTCTCCCATTCACAACTATCTTATTACGTTTAAAAATAACAAAATTTAAGTAAATATAACGTTTCTAAAATACAATAAGATAAAAATATGTTTATTTCACCAAATTTTTTTAAAAAATATTATTAAAAACTTTTACATTATTATGCTAATTTAAAAAAAAATCTCTTCATGGCAAGTCTTTAGCAATGCAAGATTTGATTGCTCTCTAATTTTAGTATCTCTAGAGGGTTTTCACTCGTGCCAAACTGGCCCTGTCAGGAGTGGTGCATTGAAGTGAAAGGTAAGTCCTTTCCGTGTGAAGTAGGTCCTCTGTTGATTATCATGCGGAACTTGATTTTGTCCTCACATGTCAAGAGATGTTCAGAACTGTAGACATTGATCCCCCCAACCCCTAGCCTCTTTAACATCAGTCAATACTGCTATTATTCCTTACCTTTCTTCTCTTTTTTCTGCTACTTTATGATGACAGGTAATTAAACTATCGACAGCCCACCATAGTCCCAGCAACCTGGTGGTAAAATCCTACCTTAAAGAAGAAGCGGTGGTGGTGGTGGTAGGGTGGTGGTTTTATTCAGCTATTGGTTTGAAAGTTTCTGCCTATTCAGACATTTTTCAAACTCAATGATGGAGACAGGCATGAGAGAATAGTAATGGATACAGTATTTGCAATTGTTAACTAATTACAACACAAAAGCAGCTAATGTTTGCCATACTTCAAAATTGTATGCAGCAATTCAAGAGCATGTCATAGCAGAACTTTTAGACGATAAAGAACACAAAAAAACGAAGAAAAAAGAGAAGCTGATGTTGTCCATACTTCGAAATTATTTAGCTACATTCCATAATGGAGATGGACTTGACTTCCCTTCATGGTCATGTGACCTAAGCACACACCTTTATATATTTGTTTCCAAGATGTGAGTGCCGCACCACCATGCGCGTACACATTTTTCTATGCAGAATAAACCCTATTTTTCTTGTTAATAATTATTTTTTGTCCACATATCCCCACCATTGAACATGCAAGCACAGCAACTAATGATAGCTCTAATCTCTCCATCAATGATTCGCCATCCACACATCGAGATAACTATAACTCCACACAAAGAAGAACCTATTTTTCAGGCCATCGAAGCTCATCCAAGAGCTTTACACAAGTTCATTACAATCACACACCCTCTACAATTTTCATTTCATGTACATTGTTTTCTCCACCTATATTTATTAAGGTAAGCATCGGATGATCTCCTGGTCTGATAAATAATGCGTTCGCAAATGGCACCGAAGTGTTGCGTAACTTCAAGAGTTGGTGCTCACTGCATCCCTGGCAATCCACATAGAACAAAGAATGGGATACGGAGCCTCTTGCTCCAAACCCAACCCGCCATTAATCCAAAACAAAAACCCAACAAAAATGACGGCATCCAAACCATGAATGTAGCCATGGGAGCTCAAATTCAAAGCTTGATTTCAAATGGGTTTTTCTCAAAGATCTAAATTTCATTGATTATATAGTAACAGGCTGTTAATACTAATATTTTACGCAATAAGGACACCATGAAAAGACATGAGAGCTTGAGAAGCTCGAGTCATGGGTCCTACGTAATGTGCTTCTCATATATATATTTCTAATTGGCAGGCTGAGAGGGTTACCAAACCATTTTATCCTAGCTTGATCAAGTTTTGATCGTTTGTATATATTATCAGCATGAAAATGCTTCGAGGCTTTTACTTGGCCGCCAAGCCATTATGAATCTCCTTCACACAATTTGCTTGGAAATTCCATATCTATTTCTCTTTCTGGTAATGGTCCGTTACGACAAATTAAGCACAACATATTATAAATCTTTCACGATCCATGGCGCCATTACTAGCTTTACATGGATAGAAATGTTACTATATATTTTAATTTTTCTTCATTGGGCAAGAATATTCCTGGATATCGTTGCATGCGGTGCTAATCGATTGTGCCATCCCATTTTACTTGGTCTAAATTTGTGTTCATGTTTTTCCACAGAGACTGCTGGAAGTAGCTTCATGGGCTCCTCGATTTTAAGATGATAATACTCATTAAAGAATAGAGGAGAAGAAGCAGCCTTACAGGATGCTACGTACGTCCTCCATCCAATATCCAAATAGGTACCCTATGAATATTAATCAACACTGCCTTTTCAAAAAAAATGCATATTTTTTTTCTATTTTTGCTGTTTGATCGATGGTTTTTGAAAAAAAAATATTTTTTAATTAAGAATTTCTCCTTTAAAAATAATGATATGCCTTTTTATAAGACTCTATTAATTTCTTCTTTTTTATCATCATCACTACCTACATCATCCTCATCATTATTTATTATTTATTATTATTATTATTATTATTTCATCACCGCAACCATCTCACGATCACATTTTTTTTTATTATTATCATCTTACCACCACCATTTCACAATTATTTTTTTTATTACCACTGCTATCTTACCATCACTTCATCATTACCTTCTTCTTCACCATTTCATTTTCTTTCATCCCACCATGATCATCTCATTATTAGCTTAGGTATCAAGCAGATTTACATCATAAGATATTTTCATAAATGTTATGGGATTGAAGTACATTGTACGATGATTTTTTTTCTAATAACTTGATTAGTATTTGGTTATTATTTAGAGATAGAAAAAATGAATACAAAAATAAATAAATAAAAACTTGTTTGATGGAAATGACATGGATGAATACATAAAATTAATTTATACATATTAAAATTAATTTATCTATTTTAAAAACAAAGAGGATATGAAGAAACATCTCACATGTCCACTATATCTATCTTTATTTTTTTGTCATAAATAATAAACAAATGTTAGTTTAACTATTAATATTATTTTCTCGTATCTAAAAATCTCTCGTTCAAATATATATATATAACTAATGTTAAAATTAAGCTTTTATAGTTGCATGGTTCATAGGCAATGGACCTCCACGTGCGAACAACACCTCTCATGTGTCGATTTCTTATTTGTTAAAATTCTCCCCAAGTACAAGGCAATTATTTCGCATCAGCACAGACACTCATTGCATAAAGCCAAAAATAGAAAAAAAAATTAAAAGTAAAAAAAATCACATCAAAAAAATCTTTCTTCATGATTAATCATGTATATTGACAATTTTACCCCTACAATCATCAACTTGCACCTCTTCGTGACAAAACAAAAAAAACAGCACGCCGCCTTGTTTTTAAATTTTAAAAAAGTTTATTTATTTTATTTTAAATTCATATTTTTTAATTTATTAATATTAAACATAATTTTTTAAAAATAAAAAAATTATTTTGATATATTTATAAGTAAAAAACATTTTAAAAAGCAATCGTAATTATATTTTTAATCACTCCCTTAAGAATCGAAGAGTTTTTTTATATTTGTATTTTAAAATATTATTAAAAGTATTATATTTTTTTACTTAAATTTAATTTAATTTATAATTTTAGATACATTGATATTAAAAGTTATTTTAAAAAATAAAAAATATATTATTTTAATATATTTTTAAATAAAAAATATTTTAGTGCACGATTAAATACTGCTGAAAAATAGTAATCATAAGACTGACACGATGGTCATGAGTCTCATGACCTCCAAGCACCAAGACTCACCAGCCATGGGCTCCACCCCACGGTGCCAGTTTGCGATCTTGGGCCCCACAAATGTCAAGGGCAGCCACTCAAACACATTAGTGGCAAATTCGTAGAAACTTGAAATATCTACGGGCTTTTATTGTTGCCTAAAACACCGCGGAAAAACCCTCCCCTTTCCCTTTCATGAGTCGCCACCAGATGCCAGTCCTAGCAGTGTGGACTCACGTGATGATATTGAGTCTAGACCGTCCAAGGGAGTTATGTGATAAATCAAAGGTTTTTAGTGGGCCCCTTCTCACATGATCATGTTTAAGCGGGTCCTACTGTAATGAAATGTTGACCGCGTACTTGCCTCCGTCCATCGTATATACGGGGAGCTCGTTGGGGTAAGTGAAAAGGAAATAAATAAATAAATAAATAAATAATGGGACTTGATTTCGCTAAATTAAAAAAGAACTAAACCCTGTCAGTCTAAGGTTAGGGTGTTTTTAATTACACCAAATAAATAGCTTTTTATGGGTAAAATAGTTTTTTTTTCAGATGATTTACGTAGTTTTATGAAATTAATCCGGGTATAATGGTTTGTTAATTTTTTTCATAATTAAATAACATAAATACCCTTTAAAAAAACAAAAAAAAACAAGAAGGTCTTTTGCATCATTTCATTTTTAAAATAAGAAAACTAATTCATTGCTCTTCGAGTAAATAAATAAATGAGGGATTAAGGAGTATTTTGATATTTTTATCATGTTTTTTCTATTATAATTTATTTGAATTAAAAGTAAACTAGTCTTTTAACAAATAAAAATAATTAAAAAAAAAGCTAATGAGTGAGAGCTACCGTATATTTTGTGCGGTGTTTTCCGATGACCAATAAAGTTCAACCATCATATTTTTTCGAAGTGTCCAGTTATGATGCAACTAATAGGGCTGCATGTGTAGTTCAATTCATGACAGTTTGGCAACGATGAGATTTTTTTCTCCTCTATCTATTTTTTCTTTTCTTTTATTTAAATAACTGTTGGGTTAACTAAAATTTAGAGTTGTCCTCCCGTTTATTTTTTTTATTTTAATTGTGGTCTTTTTTTATTGGTTTTTCTTTGTTTTGGATTTTTTTAATTTTTGTTTTCATTCTCATTTAATTTTATTTGGCTTTTATATCAAATATGATACCCATTCATTTGATTGTTGTTTTTTAATACTTTTCTTGATTTGTTCTTCTTTTTTTTCTTTTCAATTTTGTCTCTTGATATTTTTTTTCATTTATTTTTTTATTCATTTTTTATCTTCATTCTTTTAATTGTTTTTTTTTATCCTTTTCTCAATGTTTTTATTTTGTCCCTCAATATTTTATTTTATTTTTTATCCGATTTTGGTCCTTATTATTTTAAATGCTCTCTTTTTATCATTTACTTATTTAATGGGGTTACTCTAAATCGTGAGTTAGTCAAGTTAACTTGAGTATTTTTAGATTTTTTTTCAAGTTTTTTTTCAATTTCATCATTTGAAATTAGACTATTGAGTCTTAAGTTTTTTTGATTTTTTATGTCTTTTATTTTTATGGGGTTATCTTAGACTATTGGTTAGTCAGGTTATCCCGGATCGCAGGCTAGTCAAGTTAACTCGGAGTGACTTATATTTTTTTTTCAAAGTTTTATTTATTTATTTTACTTCAATCCTTTTTTCTAGGTCATTATATATATATATATATCTCATGTTGCGAGTAGTGGGTTAATATAGTGAACTCAGATTGACTCAAGTTTTTTTTTCAATATTTTTTTAATTAATTTCATCATTTAATATTAGGTTCTTGGGCCTTGAGCTTTGTGGTTTTTTTCGCATTCCATTCTATAGAGTATTCTGATCTAATATCCTACATGTTCGTCAAGTTAACTCGAGTTGACTCATATTGTCACTATTTGTATATCTTTTTTTACGTTAGAAAAAATCTAAATTAACCCTCATATAATGTGAATAAAAATACTAATCAAAACTAAATCTTTTTCCGGTTTGTTTTTAATTTTCTGATAAGTATATAAAAACAAAATATTCACCAAATAAATAATCATAAAATAAAAAACATTTTTTTCTTTAATTTTCATAATTTAGAATTGTGAGAGATTAATAGGTATTTATAGTAATGCACCCATTCATAAGAAAAAAATGAAACCATTAATATTTTTTTTCCTTTTATGTGAATGGAAGAGAAGCACATTGATTGTGTTTAATGATTTCGTTTGGATTATAGTATCAATAGTAATTCACGATTTTTCCTTGATTTTTCTCTAGATAGTATTAATATTGAAACATATGCCTTAATAAATAATCATATGCTATAAAGTTATACTGGGTCCATAAAGAAATGTTATAAAACCACACCAAAAGAAAATAAATAAATAAATAAAGACTTTCTTCCTAAACAAAAATTAAACCATGTTAAAATCAATAAGAACAAAATATTTTGATTGATTAATATTAAATCTAGACAATGTTTCTCTAATTAAAAAGGAAGACTATGCATGTTTATATATATAGACACTCACACACACATATAAGAGAATAAGACATTTAAAAAGAAAATTTACAATAAAAATCATCTTCCCAATTGTCAACAAACTTCCATAACTAATAACCAATTAATTACTCAACAAATAAATAAAACAATTAATCACCCACATTATTTATTAGTGGCCAATTATCAACTGCGACCAACAATACATCAATTAATCATGTTATAAATTGAAAAAAAAACAAAAATAAATAACTTATTCCAAAATTATACAAATTATAAATAAAAATATATTTATTATGATTTGAACAAATTCAGTGACATGTTATCAAGTTAACTTTAATTTTTTTTTAAATTTTTTATCTAAACCTATAATTTTTTGATAGTCTAAAATAATATTGTTTTATTTTTAAAAATTAAAATAATATTATTTTAAAATTAAAATTCGCAAACCCGTGACCAAGCTTTGATGACAATGGTAAAAAGAATACAATTCAAGAAAAGATTTTTTGAAAACCATAAAATAGAAAAACAAAATTCTAAAATTAAAACTTTAGATCCTTTACTCCAATACCAAAAACAAGAACGTGTACAGTCACTCCGAATCCCTACGTTAACAAAATCAACGGCCAAGATTCAATCCTGACTCCTATATAAAAACATCACCTTCTTCTCCTACTCACATGCCAAGTCTCCACATTTGCAGAAATTGAGAGAAATCCAAGGCCAAAAAAATGCTTCTTAGAAGCTCATCAACGCCATTTCTGAATTCATGGATTCCTCCACACTCGAAAGAACCATCTCCAGAACCCGAATCTGTGCACCAAATTCAAAAAACCCGGCCCATTTCGCTGACAGCATCATCTTCTAGTCCATTTTCTTCACAAGATCATGATTCTATTAAAAGAATGACAAGAGCCTTTTCCGAGGCAGATTTAAGGGACCACTCAGTGCCAAAGAGAAAACCCAGTAACGGAATCTTGAATGGAATCCCTGTTGATGAAGAAATGGAGAAAAAGGTATCATTTTGGGAGGGTGGGTTGTTTTTTGAAGGGTGTGAGGCTGGAGAGAAGGGGGAGGGTGATAATGGGGTGCTAGAGGTTTTGGTGACCGGTGGTGGTAGTGATGGTGGTGGACGGAAGTTTTGTGGTGGTCGTGGTAGGTCGGATTTTGGTGATGATGGAGGATCAGGGTCTCGGGAGTCCAATGAGGGGATTGAAACTACCGATGCTTATTATCAGACGATGATTGAAGCCAATCCTGGGAATCCTCTTTTTCTCAGAAATTATGCCAGGTTCTTGAAAGAGGTACGTGTTTGCTGTATTGCAAAAGGTTCTTGTTTGCATGGTTTTTGAAAAAAAAAAATTGTTTTATTTTTTATTGAATTTGTTTGTGTTATGGTTAGATAATGTGTTTTGTGTTGTGATTTTTTTTTTTGAAGTTTAAAGAAATGGGAAGCTATGTTTCTGTCTTGTGTAATTAATGTAACTGTATATTAACAGTGAATATCCATCTGAAATTTGTGCTTTTAAAGCTCCTTTTGTATAAAAGTTTTGCTCTTTGTGTGAAATTACTTTAATGGATATTCTCAAAGTATAAAGTTTTTGAAACTCTATGCTACAAAATCGTGAGAAAAAATGTTTTTCAGACGTAAACAATAATTTTCATACACAAAAGGTAAGAGTATGAGTAAATTAGGAATGATTTAGTAAGTGAATAGAAGCCAATCTTGTTGGGCAAGATTGTTCTAATGGATTGTTTTGGAATTGGAACAGGTTCGTTTGGATTTTGTAAAAGCTGAAGAGTACTGTGGGAGAGCAATTCTAGCCAACCCTAATGATGCAGATGTTCTTTCAATGTATGCTGATTTGATATGGCAGAGTCATAAGGATGCTTCTCGTGCTGAATCTTATTTCGATCGAGCTGTTAAAGCTGCTCCCGATGATTGGTAAGCACCATTGTTGATTGTAGAGTCCATAAAATTTGCTGCTGGAACCTTAGAGACATGAATTATACCATGATCTTAGTTTCAATGTTTGATGGGAAAAAGGATTGTACGTGGATAGCTAATTATCAGTATTACAGTATTGTACTTTACCACTGTCGCTGTAGTTATGATGGATTCCAAGTTTTAAGTATGTCTTTGTTTTGATGCTGCAGTTATGTGATGGCATCTTATGCTCGGTTTCTTTGGGATGCTGAAGAGGAGGAGGGGGAGGAGGGGGAGCGGGAACAGAAAGAAAATATGAGCAAAATGTCACCGCCAACTTTTTTCCATGGATCCAAGCCTCCTCTCCCTCCTTTAGCCGCCTCATCTTGAGACCACCACCTCTCCCAAAAATCTTGTATCATAGCTTAGACATAACTTCTGACCTTTGTTTATACATCCTTTCTTCTTGCAATTTTTCTAGTAACCTTAATTTTAAGCTGCTTAGTTGAGTTGTTTAATTACCATGCTTTGCTCGTCTAGCAATTTGATGTGGAAAGAAAAATAAAAGATAGGCGAGTTTTTATGGCGTTACCTCTCTTACTTTCTGCTTGGCTTGTTATATATTTGTCAATAAAGTTCTCTTGTTCTGGCAGGTGTTGCTGCCCCTGCATAGTGGAGTTTTGCTGAAACTTTGAAGTTCGAAATATCCTTTCCTCAGGTCATGCAAGTATCCCCCCTATAGATAAGCATTGTGGTTGGACAGAAAAGAGGTGTCCAATGCTGTAGATATTAGTATAATTAAGACAATAACAATGCGTTTAGCATGTTATGTGCTGCCTCTTAAAAGTCATTTAGGGTTTATGCTTCACCTTTAATTACCCTGAAGGAATTAAGGAAATTATAAAGCATATATAGGTTTAGAGGGTTATAGATATTTTTTAAAGTGTTTTTTATTCAGAAATGTATTAAAATAATTTTTTTTTAGTTTTTAAAAATTATTTTTAATATTAAAATAATTTAAAAACACTAAAAAATATTAATTTGAAAAAAAAAAATTGAAAAAATTTAATTTTTTAAAATATTTTTAAAATATAAAAACAAACAAGATGTGAATGGTTAATCTTCCTATTCAATAATAGTCCCCGGAGCGTTAAAATTTCTATATGCTATTAGCTAGTACAGTAACAGGACCTGATCTACAAGTTTGCCAAGACCTGATCTACCAGTTTGTCAAGATGTGAGTTGTTAGGTTAGGGCGTGCCTTCACATCAAGTATTGGGGCTCTACGACTGCAAATCTATGCTTGCAACTCAAGCTAAGCCCCGTAAGACTGAACCAATGTTATTATTTTTGGTCCATGCCAGCTCCCTGATTGATAGAATCAAACAGCCTCCAGCTAGAGATTGAATAGTCAAAGTCTCGACGAACACCAGTGGAAGCCTGGCGGACAAGCTGTCGTTTAACGTTATAGCTTCATTTTCTAAGAAAATTCACTACCAGCTACCAGGGGATTCTGATTCGCGTGTTCTGAGATATATCGAGATTTTCTTGTTTTAATTATCTTTCAGTGTATGGTCGAGGTCATCTGGCTCCTGTTACATCATCCTTTTGAGTGCAAATGGGAATATTTGGAGAGGTAAACATGTGCTTTAGAAAGGGTAAGAAGAGTAATCTAATCTTCTTCAATACACAAAGGATAAGGATACTTTCACTCAGAACATGAAATCAGCAGCTGATTGGGAAAATAAAGATTGATAGCTCTAAATTCATATCATTTGCCATCGATTATTCCTGGTGCTAACCTCCGGTTAGTTTTGTTCTTGAATTTTACTTGTGAATATGATCTGTTCCCAACTAGCCTGAGAGACTGAAAAAAAAGGCTCAAATGATCCAAAACCAGCCAATAACTGATCCACCAACCAACCCTATTCCTAGGAACACAACCATTGCAATTGCAGATAACTCTGCTTCTGAAACTGATACTGCCATGGGGGCAAGGATCATGAGAACACTTGTCAGATAGCCATTAGTCACTCCAAGCATGAAAGTTAGAATTGCCACGGGTACTTCAGTTTTCAGCCACTTGGGTCCATTGAGACAAGCTGCAAAGAGAGGATAGAACACAAGCCTGAGAATGCAACCCCATGTTGCCTTCTTAATGCTCTTCAGAACATATATTGCGGTTAAAGATTTCCCTGTGAAGTCTGCAACATTGTATATTGTTATCAGTAAAACGGGATACCAATCTTTTAGTAACTTGGATGAGAGATCTTCTGCTATGAAACCAGGAAATATCGACAAAGTCACGATATAAATCATGAGAACACCAAAAGCTGGCCATCGGATTTTTCTTGCTACAGCCCGAAATTTTGGTTTTGGAAACAGTGAATCATCAGGAGCAAGTTTGTAATGCTGTTCCATAACTGGTAGTTTGTATAACAAATTGGAAGAGAGAGCGCAACACAGCAGAATGATGGCGCTAACTATAAAGTAGAAGTGAGCACTTGTTCGGAGACGTTGAGGGTTCTGAGGGAGTGATGCCTTTGTAATGATCCTCAAGATGGAAATGAGAACACCTGTTACAAGCAATTGATGTGGTCAGGGAAACCGAGTATGATTCTTTGAGCTGTCTAACAATATCTGCTTCACCACAGAATACTTGCTTTCACTCACCTACTCCTTACATGCAAAATAAAGTTCAAGCAAGACAACAAACATGTATTTTACATCTTTCTCCCAAAAAAATGCTAAGAATTATACAGTTTAAAACCAACTTCTCGGAAGCATAACTGATAGTGGTAATAGGGTTGGTTTCTGATGGATTCATTGAGGCTCTAGTCCCCTGCAATCTCAAAACTCAAGAAATTCTGAATCACTTGATGCTCCACAAGGCATGGAAACTGTTCAAATCTTTCCAGAAGTTATGTTGTGCCAAGAAAGTACTTGCTGGCAATGATGGAAAAAGTGAAAACATGCTATTGCTGGAAATGATTTCTTATTCTGAATAACCTGTATAAGGAAAACAGTGAAGATTTGTGCCTTGATCTAAATTCTTGGAAGTAAATCTATAACTTTGGCCCTGAAAAGAAAAGACAGTCTCCTTAGGATGCTATTTATCTTCATCAAATTCTCTCCAACAGGTGAAAATGATTCCATGACCACTATGTTGTTTGTTTTTAATTCATAATTTGGAAGAGACAATATGCTTTATCATAATAAGAACTTACCATTGACCATGTGTCCTACTCATCTACTCTTTAATACTTCCTTTTCTGTTGAATCATGGAAGAAATGATAAGAAAAGTTGGGAGTTGTGGTATTATATACTACCTGAAGAGGCAGTTCCTGCAAAAACAGCCTGCATGTACTGTTTTGGGAGCTTTCCAGCTGCTCCTATCAAACTTCCTCCTATCAATCCATCAGCTATACCACAAACCACGACTGATGCAACTGTCACACCATAGGCTACATTTGATCTCCCTTCTGGCCCACTGCCACTCGAAGACCAGTCTATTAGTGGAGCCACCATTAGAGAGAGTACAAAAATGCAAAATCCCATGTTCATTCTTAATCTATAACTTAGATGCTTGGTCCAGCCACCCCAACTCACGACTATTAGTAGAACCAGAACAGAAGAGCTCATGTAAGCTACAGAAAAGACCTTCTCAATGTGCTTGGTTGGATAGAGATAGCCAAAGTAATCAATAGCTGTGATAAAAGCGTTCCATGGAAGCAAATTACCAGCACCAAGCAGAAAATGGATTATATAAGCAATTTTGTAGGTGTCCCTTGTCTCAGGATGATCTGCAGCTCCTTTCTCACCTTCCATTTTTTGCATTCTTGCAGTCATCTTATTACTTACAGTCTTCGGTCTTAATATAGGCGGAACTAAATGTTTCAAATTTGCGATATGTCATGTTGATTAGAAAGGCATAAACAAGCTGAGCTGATGAAAGAAACTCTGCCTGGCTAGCTGGGGCCTATACTTGTCATAAAGTATTTGCTCATCTTTATATAGCGCAACTAACAAAATAAGGAGGTCACTTATGGAGGTCGCACATGCATGACATGCTATATAGTCACTTATGCAAACCCTGTACAACTAGTGTTAGTTTAGGATTTTTTTTTAACCTTGTTAGCTTGGGAATTTTTTTTTTCATTGTGCTACTTGGAGAGAAAAAAAAACTAACCATCAACTTCCTAACATGAGCCAGTAGGCCTAGTTGACAGCTTCACATAGTTTTTTTTTTTCTCAGATTTGATTGATGGGCTGGTTATGGAATCAATGGGGATAATTCATGTAGGGAATTATGCAGTGCGAGGACATCAATGGATGGGTGATGTTAGAAGCACCTTTAAGTGCACTACCTGCACATGGTGTAGGTTTTGATGGCAGTGTGACCTAGCCAGAATCTTACAAAAACTATTTGCTAGTTAGTCACCAATAATCTATAACCACTGAGCTCTAGCAATTATTGGGTCCATTTGAAGTCAGATCACAAGTCTTTTCCAGATTTTCAACATCTTCCTGCAGATCTTTTCACAAGTTGCAGGACAATCATTTGCTAATGAGAGGGGAAAGAATCCAGTATCAACTCATCCGCTAATTTCTTTGTTAAAGCCCTTTCGGCTTCATAGCAAGTATTTTTCAATGCAAGATTTGATTTCTCTCTAATTTTAGTATCTTTAAAGGGTTTACACTTGTGCCAAACTGGTCCTGTCAAGGGTGGTGCCTTGAAGTGAAAGGAAAGCTCTTTCGGCTTTCGGTGTGAATTAGGTCCTTCCTCTGTATGATTATCATGCGGAACTTGATTTTGTCCTCAGTTGTCAAGAACTGTTCAGAACTGTAGATATTGATTCCCCCAAGCCCCCTTTAACATCTGTCAATACTGCTATTATAAGCTGCAATCATTCCTTACCTTTCTTCTCTTTTTTCTGCTACTTTATGATGACAGGTAACCATCAACAGCCCACCATCGTCCCCGCAACCTGGTGGTAAAATCCTACCTTAAAGAAAGGCTTCTTTTACAAAATCTTACACAAAAATGTACCATGATGATGATGATGATGTTATTCTGCAAAAATATTAATGTTTCTGCCTATTCATAATTTTTTCAAACTCGATGATGGAGACAGACATGAGAGAATAGTAATGGATACAACATTTGCAACTGTTAACTAATTATAACACAAAAGCAGCTAATGTTTGCCATACTTCAAAATTGTCTGCAGCAATTCAAGAGCATGTCATAGCAGAACTCTTAGACCATAAAGAACACGACAACAAAAAAGCAAGCTAATGTTGGCCATACTTCAAAATTATTTAGCTACAACACTCCATAATGGAGATGGACTTGACTTCCCTTTATGGCAATGTGACCCTAAGCTAGCATCATCCTAGGTGATTATCAGAATGTTGCCCATATAAAGAAAAATCAAAAGGGCTTTTTACCTAACCACGAGCATGAAAGTTGAGAGTTGTTTATAAAAAGACAGATACTAACAAAGTGTTCTTTAGTTTATCTAGCACTTACATGATTGCTAGAATTTAAAAAATAAATAAATTAATAGACAAGGAGAAATACACGAGGGTAAAAGAAAACCCTAGAAAGGGATATGTAAAAGTTAATTTTTTAAAAAAAATGGGAACCTCAAATATTTGCTGGACGAGGATTCTTTATGGGATTTCTGGGATTTAATTCTTATTTTCTTTTAGCTTTTTACCAAAGGTTTAGGGGCAAGATGGCATGGATGTGCTTCAAATTATAATCTTCCCCTAACTCATTCTTTGTAAACAATTATACCAGTCGGCAGTTACCCCGTATGCGTTTGATTACCGTATAAATAATGAGAAAACAAAAAAAAAATGAGGACAATGAGATATATTTTTCTTTATTTTTGTTTTGGAAGTATAAAAACTCAATTTAAAACTATTCTAAAATATATTTATTTTAAATAGCATTTGATTATGGTATATAGACAGAAAAAACAAAAAGACTTGGGACACATTTACATGCACCGTTGGCTTTCAAAGAAAATAAGAGAAGCAATCAATTTAATCGGGGTTAAAATATCAAAACTCACGATCGTGATAATAAAACTAAAATATCATTATAGAAAGAAAATTAAAACAGATTATAAAGCTCAATTCCCAACCAATTCAATTTTAAATAATGAAATTAAAAAAATTCAATTAAAAAAAAACACAAAAATGCCATGAATTAACTCAGGTTAATTTATTAAGCTCAATTCTTGGATCATGAAGTCAAAATAATCCAATAAAAAAATAAAACAAATAATAAAATATAATTTCCAATCAAATCTAATATTAAATGATAAAATTGAAAAAACAATTAATTAAAAAAAAGAAAAAAACTCGAATCAATTTGATTGACTCGCTAAACCCGTGATCCATGTAATGAGAATAAAATAACTCAATAAAAAAATACAATATTAAAGGATGATTTTTAAAAATAAAGCATTAAATAAAAAAAATAAAATATTATTCCAATAAATAATGATTAATGAAAAGGGTACAATAAAAACCTCTTTTTATTTTAAAAGTGAGATAGCCCCTCCACCCTAAATCCCTCTTATTCTTTCATGGATTGAACATAAAACCTCCAAATATAATCCCAAAGTTTTTAGACGTTAATAAAAAAAATAAAAATTGAAGGGTGGTCTAGAATAGTGTTGGAGCAATGCTTTTTTCATTTTGATATTCAAACTTCTTTTATCATTGATTGAGTCATTCAATTACAAAATTGATAGCTAATTGCTTTCTATTTATTAACCAGGGTTAAAATTAAAAGAAGAAGAACCAAGATGAAAATAAATGGATGTTCAAAGTTAGCGTAAAAAGTTTAATTTAGTCCTTCAATTTCCAAAATGATATCTTTTTGGCCTCTTAATTCTTTTTTCCTCTCAAATTTAATTTTGGTATAAAACTTTATTTTTGTTATTTTCTAGTCTTTATTTTGTGAGATAAGAAAAAGAGCATCGTCGAATTTTGATATAGAAAGAGTTGTTGTTTTCACTAATTTTGACCAAGAAAATTATTGCTCTTGATATTCATAGACTCTATTAGATGAAAAGAGTTTGATAGTGATTATTTAAAATTTTAATATTGCCTGAAAGTAGATCAAAGTAGAGGAAGAAAATCTAACTCAATTTAATTTTGTAATTTTGATCATTTTTTTGCTTAGGTTGATAAATTGAGTATTATAAAAGTGTTTATAAGATTTTTTTGTTATAATGGGTTAAGAAAAGGTTTTTAGGACAAAAAACATCCTGCTGTGATTTTCCAATCATCATGCTAGTGGCTAGAATTAAGGAAGACAAATGACGTGTTGTTTGATTAAGTTTTTTAAAGTCCTTCTTCCCTTTAAAAAGATAAAAAAAAATATACGAGGCCTAAGCACATAGGCCCGGGCCCGAAAGCCCATGTGTCTAGGTTTTTTTTAGAGATCTAGAAGTGTTTGGCCACCAAGCTCACGTGTCTAGGTTTTTTTAAGCTTTTTTTTATAATAATTTTTTTATTTTATATTTCAATACAAAATTAGTATAATAAAAAATTATAAGACCCGATTAAATCCATGATTATAAAATCATAGGTGAGATTTTTGTACCTTTATGTAGTCAATATCTACAAGGTTATGCCCAAATTAGAAATTTATCTAATTTCAAATGCCATTGTTTTCATTTTCTTTCCTCCTATCAATCAATTCTCAATAACACACAATGCAACTATTATTTGAATTCGTTTTCGTTCATCCATAATATTTGTAGTTATTAAATTCAATTTTAGCCTTATTTGGGCTGATTTTTCAGTTGCATATGATAAATTATTGAGGTTTTATTGATTTGATTAATCAATACTAAAATAAATAAATAAAATAAAATGATATTATCTTTATAAAATAATTGTCTTGTCTTGTCTTGAATTAACTGAATAGTTCAAAAATTAATAAAAACACCTGGACTTTTTTACCTAATTTGGTCTAAATTAAAAAACTAAAGTGATATCTACAACATCAAATATTTGGTTTGTTTTTATGTTTTAAAAAATTTGAGATTTTGTTTTACTTTTTTTTTTTTTTGATATCTTTAGATTATTTTGATGTAATGATATTAAAAATAAAATTTAAAAAATAAAAAATATTATTTAAATATATTTTCAAATACAATATATTTTAAAAAATAATAATTACTACAACATCAAAAATTATCTAAATTTTTTTTAACAAGTGAAAAAAAGAAGAAGTTACTGTCACCATTAGTCGGTCCCAGATAAAGATGGTTCACCATGACCATTCGCAACGGTCACCGCAATCAATTTCTCGTCATTTTGAAAAGGAGAAAATTAAAAGGTTAAAAGTATTTTTAATTCCTAGGATTAAGAAATTTAAATTTAAATCTCAATTCATATCTGTTCAAAATGCTTCAACATTTGATCCTGTGGTTTCTACAAAACTTTCAATGTAACCCTCTTATAGTTAAAATGATTAACCAAGTCTTATTTGACTTGATTTTTGGTTTTTTCCTTCTTTATATAAATATATTTATTATGAGATATTTTCACATGATAGTTTACAAAATAAAAAGGGAGAAAAAATAAAAAAATTAAAAGGAATTTATATTAAATATTTAAACCAAGTAAAAACATCTTGAATATTTAATTAACATGAGAAAAAAATAAACTATGGAAGTTAAGGTAAGAAATATAGTATTATACTCAATCCCACCAGCCAAAACCCTAAAAATATACATTTTTCGAATATCAATTATACAATCCATGAATGGTGAAATCGAAACTTTCATTAATACGAAGTTGAAATATATATAATAATTGAAGGACTCTAATGTAGTTTCCCCCCCTAAAAACGATAACAAAAACAAGACACAGTAAAAAAACAAGGCGCGGCCTTTCCTCCTCCTTGCTCTCTTTCTCTCGCTCTGGACCTGGTAAATTTCTACTTCCACTACGGCTGACACTGTCAGAGAAGTAAGAAATCAAATGGGAAGCACAAACGACGGCGAAACGATGTCGTTGGGACGAAAATCGATAGTGGAAGTTCGAGGAGCCGGGGGTAAATTGAGGAAACCGCCGTCGCGAAGGCCACTGGCAACACCGTATGCTCGGCCGCAGGATAACCAAGCGCAACGGCGTCGGTGGTTGTCGAAGCTGGTGGATCCGGCTTACAAGTTGATTTCTGGCGGTGCGAACTTGATTTTCCCCTCTTTCTTCTCCAAATCGGAGTCTGTGGATGACGATGCTAATCGGGAAGAAGATGACGGTCAGTTTTGATAGTCTCTGTTTTCTTTGTGATTAATTTTGATTATTTAGGGTTTTGTATTAAGTATTTTGAATGATGATGTTTTTTTTTTAAATATTTTTTGAAGCTGCCGATTTGCGATTATTTATTTATTTATACGTTTTTATTTTTAATTTGATTAGTTATATGTTTTTTAATTTATTTATAGTGAAATCACATGAGGAGGTGGAGGAGCAGAATGCTAGTGGTGATGATGCCAATCTCACTGTTAATGTAAGGCAAAACTTTATATCTTTGTGGAAAAACATTCAAACTTTCAATTAGATAGGTTGAATTGAGGAATGTTGGCCTTGAAATGAATGACGTGTGTTGTTTGACTTGTTCCCAATTTTGAGTCTAGTTCGAAATATTTGGATGACATACTTGCTGCAACTTTCTTTTGTTGGAACAATTACTTTTCGTTTCGGGTTAGCTGATGGTTTTGTAAGGAGTAATGCCTGGTATGATGAATGGTTTTTGATGAATACTAACAATAGAGGTAGTGTTTTTTTCCCCTTTTCTATTGCAACTTTTGGATCATTTATGTTTTAGTGTATTCATGTTGAATTTGTTTAATTTATTTTGCTATATGAGTCGTTACTTATTTTGAAGGTGCAGAAAAACACCTGGTATTCTTGATGCAAATTGATTGTAAAAAGTAAACCCGCATTTCCGTTTCTTCCCCCCCCCCCTTTTGTGGGTTCTTCAGGCTTTTTAACTTCTGGCATTTCTGTGAATAAAATAGTCTCACCATTGGGAATTATTTCTGGCAGCAAGCAGCACCCAGATCAACTGATGTAGCTGGTACTAGCAGAGCTGCAGAAATATCCAAGAGTGGTTCTGACTTTGAGGGCCATGAACATCAAAAACTTGGCATTTCTGGTCATAATGGGCTTTCTGAAATTGAACAAGTAGTGAAGGACCAAAAGTTTTCTAGGTAATGATAATTGATTACATGTGTAAATATAATCTTAAAGAAACATGGGCTTTTCATACCACTTTTGTTCCACCATTGCCATTGAACTGACATGGAGCCTGGTTGTGATGATCTAAATATGAAAAATTTATAGTTCTCTCCATCACTATGCAGGGATGAAATTAATCGTTTGATGGAGATACTTCATTCAAGAGCTGCTAATCTTCCGAATGTTGAGCAAGAAAAGGAACACTCAAGCATGACTGCTAGAGATGTTGGAAGGCCTGCTGCTGCCATTGAATGTTCAAGAAAGTCAACTGAAGAAAAGCGAGAGGATATTAACACAACTATTTGGGGAACTTCAAAAATTCAAGAAAAGAGATACTCAAGCGTGATTCCTGGAGTTGTTGGAGGCCTTGCAATCCCCTTTGAAAGTTCAACAAAGTCAACCGAAGAAAAGCATGAAGATTTGAATACAGCTATTTGGGGAAACTCAACCCCTCTTGTCAAGTCAACTGTGAGTGGAATAAATTATTGCAATCAATGTGCATTTTCAATGCAGCATGTGTTTATAAATACGATACAATGTATATTAGATGTTCAAGGCGCATACTTCTCTAAATTCATGTACTTTCTCATGCATCAAGCACTGGATTTTCATATCAGGGAAGATACATGCAAAAGATCATTCTTGAGATTGCTTATACATTTGTGTTTGGAATTTAATCTGAATATACATCTGCATGCAGGCACACACTCATATGAGCTATTTTTTCAGCACACCATTGGAATTAAGGCTTAAAGTAAACTTAACCAGATTATGACTTTAGGAATTAAGTTACAATTAGGACATCAGTGCTTGACAGTGTTTTTGTTAATGGCATGGCTGTCTACTTGCATCCTCCAAGGAAAAGAGTTTTTTTCTGGAAAGGCTTGAGAGGAAATTGGGAAACAAGAAAAGACAGGAATCTAAGTTCTAGTCATATACAACATACAGACACATATACCTCTATAATTTCTTTTTTTTTTTATAATTGCTAGGAATGGTTTACTTTTGCAAATGCACAAGTGAAGTGCACAAAATTGGATGCATACTCTGTTTTCATTTTCTCATATCCATGGATAGCCTGATAGTTGTGTGTAATCTCACAGCTACCAGATGATGTTGGAGCCTCACCAATTGATATTGCAAGGGCTTATATGGAAAACCGAGCATCAGAAGTAGGCTTTGGCTCTAAGAGTTTAGTTTCAAAAGATCGAGGGGCATTAGTGATTGGCAACCTGCTTGGATCAAAGCCACTTTTGCCATCTCCTTCACCTAAGCCCTCCACATGCTGGCCAGGTGCCATGGTACAGGATCAGCGTGGTTTTATGACTCCACAAAGTCAAAGAGGGAGATTCGGGCTTCACAATTTTCCCCGAACTCCTTATTCTAGAACTTTTTATTCAAAGTCTAAGTCCCAGGTATGTGGAATCAAGTTTTCTTATGCCAATGGTGCTTTTTTGGATGTGTTTCATCACATGTGAGATGACTCTTTTCTCTTCTACACATTTATCGGTTGCTTCAGTTACAAGGTGATCATGATAGGCCTTTGAATATGACGTCATCTCCCTTTCAGCAGCCTCAAACTCCTGTATATGGACAGGTAACTTTCTTTGTCTGGAGTCATTGTGTTTTTATGTCTTGTCTATGTAATTTATTTCAATGGGATGCCATCATGTTGTTCTGTTACCCTGGACAAGAAAATTTTAAATTTATGGACAGGTAATTTTTCCATATTCATAGTCATCGTGTTTTTCTGTCTTGTGGAAGTGATTATCATGTTCTTTTGTTTCTTGGACAAAAAAATAAAAAAAATATATGGCATAATTGTGTGATATGTTATCGTGATTCTAGTTTTGGTTGAGACTTGACACTCCAGTGGAATTTTAGATGCATTGGCTGCATGAAAATGAACTAATTTCTTGGCCTAAGGTGAAGTCTTTTTGTCCTGTCATAGAAATTTCCTTTTGTCTGTGATTCTATGTTGCTGTTGTCTTGGTACAACTATTGTCATTATCAATAAACTTTCAAGTATTGTTCTTAATTTCAGCCTTTGAGCTTGTAGGTGAATTCAAGGGGCAATTCAGTGGATGATGTACATGATTCTGTTGGACCCATTCGTAGGACTAGGATACGGCATAAAGCTGTTGCAGAAACTCCTTCTAGAGGGTCTGCTAGTTATCATTCAACTTTAAACAGTCCTCAGGTGGAAAACTTCAATGCCTTTGAAGGATTATTTTCAGGTGTAAAGAAGAGTACAGAAAAAGGAGGAACAAGTAGCCCCTCAAAATTTCTGGTAGCAGATAGTGAGCCACAAAGCTCCAAAGTCAGTGTTCCATCCGTTCCTCCACATTCCAGGCAGATGGCTCAGAAAATATTAGAACACTTGGAGAGAAATTTGCCAACTCCTAAAGAGAAATCTGCTGAGTTGAGGCTAGCCACCTCCTGGAAGAAATCCCTCTCCTCAAACAACAATGATAGCTTGGCCAATGGCCCCGACTCTTTGAGAAAACCAGATCAAGCTGACAAAACAAATTCAGCTCAGGCGACTGAAGATAGAGGGAATCTTCTTTTTAAGTTTGCTCCTCGGGAAGTTACTGTTCAAGCTGACACTGCTGCAAAAAATAATACTTCAGCTTCAGACATGAAGGCTGTGCCAAATGCCGCTTCCTCGGAGTTTCCAAGTTTTCAGAAGAAGCCTCCCACTCACTCTTCAGGGAATAAACCAGTTTTGCCTTCTATTACCGTTGGCAAGCCTGATCAAAGATGGGCATTATCTTCTGATAAGACAACTTCCGGATTTACTTTCCCTGTCTCTGCATCTTCGGGTGTAAACTCTGAGCCTCCAACACCAACCATCATGCCATCAACCTCAGCCACCGTTCCGTCTCCACCTAAAGACGCATCCTCAATTCCTTCATATAGTTTTGGCTCTAAGAAGTCTGATCCTGCCCTTGTTTTTTCTTTCCCTTCAACAAGCAACGCCTCAATACCAGACAATGCATCTTCCGATCTGAAGTTCAAGTTTGGATCAGAGAAGACAACTAGGTTATCTTTCAGTTCTATAGGCAAAGATGCCATCTGCTATTAAAGAAAACAATGACATTTTTATGTTTTTTTTTTCCCTGGTATTTTTAGGTATTCATCCTTTTCCAACATTTGCCAAATTAACTGCATTGAATTATTAGTTATTGACAGAACTCATGTAGTTCTTCTCATTTCTGAATCATCATAGCCCTAAGCCCGATGATTGGGCCAGGGCCCATGTCGAATCTGTTTAGGCCCAAATACCTGCTGGTGAGTTTGCTTTGGGGCAGACAAGAGGGGGTCCTTACTGGCCCCCAGCTGTTCCTTGTTGTGGATGAAACTTGATGATTTAAACAGTAAGTGGCATAAATTCTTATCACACAATTGAAGAATTTGTGTACAGAAAGGCTTTGGTTTTCAACATTAGAACATGATGCCGTGGGAATCACATGTTGCTCCCATTTTCATTGCAGGAAGAACTTGTACCCTATCAGCTAGCTTACAATTATTATTATTCACCCTGTCCCTGTGGGTTCCATCTTAACAACCATTCAATTTCATGATGCCCCACCTTTTCCTCTTCTTTTCCTGGTTTAATTTCATTTTCTTCCCTCTTGTTGTCCTTGCTACCTTAGATTGCGATCTAATTTAGCTCTGGAAAGTGTGTGCATCTTCTTCTTCTTGATTTTTTTCCCTTTAAACCATTAGGGTTCAAGTCTCAAGTTTAATTGTGAAAAGTAAAATTCTACGAGTAATCCATTGCTGTTGTAGATGGTTTGATTTTTGACCACACAACAGATACAATTTAGGTCCAAACCAGAGCTTCTATGTTTTGCCCTTTTATGTGTCAAGTTCACAATGGGCTCTACATGAAAAAAAAATAATTAATAATAATTTAAAACACTAAACGCAAGTGGTGGTGTTTGGTGCATATGGGGTTCTAATGGCTCCAAATGCATCCTCAACCCTTTGCCGCAAATTGAGACCTCAATTTAGATGCATAAAAATGAGTCCAAAGTTACCAAGTGGTTGTCAATTTGATAAAAAAATAGAAGTTCTGGGACTGCAAAATTCCACAAGTTGTTTATAAAGGCACGGAATTAGATCTTTTGATATGTGGATTTTGGGTTTCAACCATGGTTATAGCTATTCAAAATCTGATTTGGGTCGAGTTTTTTTTTAAAACTCATTTAAAAAAATTGATTCAGTTAAACTCCATTGATCTAGAAAAACTCAAGTAAAAATTAACTTATGATTTTTAAATTTTTATTTTTAAAAAGATTTTTATGTTTTCTTATGTTATGGACAAAAAACATTTTTTAAAAAATTACATTGTTTTGAAATAGAGTTAGGTTATTCTATCTATCCACAAGTTTAGAATTTATTTGGTAATGTGGCTGGTTGCGTGTTTAACAAAAATCTAATTATTTTTTAAAAAATTATTTTTTTAATGTTTTTACATCATTTTGATATACTGACTTCAAAAATAAATTGTAAAAAATAAATAAATATTATTTTGATATATTTTTTAAACCAAAAACACTTTAAAAAAATAACCTATCACAATACCAAACACTAAGGTTGTTAAAGTCACGAGTTGACTTGTAAAATCGTATAATTTTACGAGTCAATATATACTTAACGTGCCAAATCGTTTTAAAAACTAAAAAATGGTTGAAATCGGGTTAAAATCAGTAAAATCAAATGAAATCACATAAAATTGTAATTTTAGAACCGTTTTTACAATTTCATTAAGAATTATATACTTCAGGCTCTAGCCCTCCAACTCACATCAGCATGACTTTGGCTTATACCTTAAAGACTATACTTATAGCATGATGTGGCCAAGTAAAGCTGTAGAGACTATACTTAAAGTTGTGAAGAGTCTAAAGACTATACTTATAGCATGATGTGGTCAAATAAAGCTTTAAAGACTATATTTATAGCATGATGTGGCCAAGTAAAGTTTTAAGAATCACTCATATTAATGGCTATTTGGCAATTGACATAGTTTTTGCTTGTGTTTCTAGATTTTTTTAAAATGTTTTTAACATCAAAGAATATTTTTATATAATTTTAATATACTAATATATAAAAAATATTTAAATATATTTTTAAATAAAAAATTATTTTAAAAAGCATCATTCATTATAATTTTACACAGAATGATTCGTATTATTTTTATATTATAATAATTAATTAATCAAGTTCTTTCATGAATCAATTTAAATGATGTTTACGGGCTTAATTTTAGGTATAAATAATAGTTTTTAAAATTTATTTTTGATATTAATATATTAAAATAATCTAAAATCATATAAAAATAATTTGAAGAAAAAAAATAAAATAATCTATAGTTTTTTAAAAAAACATTTTTAAAATACAAAAATAACTTTTTACAATTTCACGATTTTACAGTACGTTTTTACAATCCAAGTTTACTTTGTATTTTCCATACCGTGTTAAAAATATATTTTTAACAACCTTGCCAATCACTACCTTATTCTACTAACCCGTAACTCCAGCTTTAAACCGGCTCAACACCAGAGTGGTTCTTATAACTTTGGTCGCAAAGGCCTCCAACCACAGTAAAAAAGAAAAAGAAAAAGAAGAAGAAGCAATGATGAATGCATAAGATGCCGCAATTATTAAGGTATATGGGAATAGGAACAGGAACAGTGGAAACGAAACTGAATACATGACCACTAGAAGACAGCAAGATACAAGGAGAGCAAAAAGTCCAAATGAAACCCAAAGAAAGAAACAGGGTGAGAGGTGGGTGGGTGCGGGAGGGAAGGGGGATGTGTCACTGTGGCCTGTGGGTGTCTGTGCGTGCGTGGATGACATTGAAATGATATTAATGCGTTCCGCAGACATGAATTTGACGTTTCAGATTCTAATGTCAGAAATGGGGTTGCAGATTTCAGAGCAGCAGCAGCAGCAGCAGCTGTGTGCTGTGTAGTAGCTTAAAGCCACCATGCACTCCTATTACTGTACTATTTTGTATTTTGTCTCTCTTTTCTGTAAAATAAATTAGGTGCCACAAAACAACAACAACACTATATGTGCCAGCTTGTAATCTACTACAATCCACTTGATGATCCCGATGAGAATCAATCATTAATATCCTTTCTTCTTATCACATCTCTTCCTTCTCCCATCTTTCTTTTTATTTATCCCTGCTTAGTTTCACCACTGGTGCTGACTTTCTCGCGCTATGCTGCGTCCCCATCTGTCAACTATTTCATTTATTAACTTTAAATGAGATGCTTTCGTTCCCCAGTCCACTTGAGAAGTTTACGAGTTCAAGGAAAAAAGCAGGGACATGGATACATGGAGATAAAGATAGCGCGTTTGAGCATTTTAAGACATTAAATTATAGTAGGGGAAGAAGATAAAGGGTGCCTCTCAAAGTAGGAATTGGAAGGCATAAAGCCAACGAACTAAAACATAGCAGAGCAATCTTGTAGGAAGATGATAACGAAAAGGTGTAATCAGAGAACTAAAATATAATGGCAATGGGGGAACTATTCTTGGCAGTGAAAATTAAGGCAAGAAAAAAAAAACAGAGTTTAATGGAGCAAAATGTGCTAGCTTGCATAAGTTCTGTCAAATTCCAGAGCAAGTTATATTTGGTTTCCTTTGCCATCACACTTAGGGACTGGAAGGGGCGAAAGATTCCTGGAAAACAAACGGATAAGATTCTGAATCAGATTGTTAAGATCCACTTCCAAAATAAATTCAAAAATAGTGTTAATCTAACCTTTTTCTTCTTCTTTGATCTTGCTACATATTTTTTTGTCTCCAATTCCAAAACTCCAATTAAAAAAACAGTCCCCCTCCACCACAATCTGAGACTTCTTAAATCAGATGATGCTGGGATATACATAAACAAATTAGAAATATTGAGTTCAGCCTATGAATGAAATCAAGGTTGATCAACCGCCTCTCCATCATCGGGTGGAAAGAGAGGTAGGTGAACTTCTTTTTTTTGGCAGATGAAAAGCCCTATCTTTACTTTTTTTTTTTTTTTCCTTTCCTGATCTCGCCTCCCCCTCTTCTCTCTCCTGTCCTTATCACCTGCAAAAAGAGATGAGGTGGAACGTATATAAGCCCAAGCTGAAGAGCCCTTCTTTCTACAGATTTGTTCTTCCTGATTTGGCCTCCTACGCTCTTCTTTCTTCTCTTTGATTCACCTACAAAGAGAAAAAGGTTAACTGCAAATTGTGGTTTTGAATGAAGAGAAGGGATAAAGAGAGAAATAAAAAGAAAATTGATAATGTGTTTTTTTAATATATATATTTTTTAATTTTAAACTCAAAATATATAAAGTATATCTAATGATATTTTTTTAAAAAATATTAGTATGATTACATTTTACTCTTTGAAATATATTTTTTAAAATATTAAGAATGAAACATATTAAATTGATCAGGGCTAATCTGATAAATCTACAACTCAAGTTATGAAATCATGATTACTCTATATAAAACAAATTAAAATAAATTATAAATAATAATTTTTAATCAATCTAATGTTAAAAGATAAAATTAAAAATAAAAACTAAATTAGAAAAAAGATAGAAAAAACTACTCAAGTGGGTTAATTTTACAAATCCACAATCTAGGTTTTGAGATCAGAATGATCCCATGAAAAGCAAATAAAAAAAAATATGAATTTCAATTTCTAATGAATCCAATGTTAAAGGATAAAATAAAAAAATCAATTAAAAAAAAAGACAAAAAACAAACCCAAGTCAACCTAGGCTAATATATAAACTTGCGATCTAGGTTATGAGAACAAGATAATTTTATAAAAAAATAAAATATTATAAAGCTCCATTTCAAATAGATCTAATGTTAAAAGTTGAAATTAAGAGAAAAAAATAAATACATGAGATCAGGATAATTCCATAAAAAAATAAAAAAATTATGAAATTTAATTTCTAAATAATCTAATATTAAAAAATAAAATAAAAAATAAAAAATAAAAGGAAGACTATTGAATTGTTGGAGGGTTAAATTTATATAGAAATATTCTTATTATTTTTTGGGGTCTCAAATTTGGTTTTTTTTAATCATTTATTTTCCTCTCTCTTCAAAGTAAACACAGGAAATAACTATTCATACTTAATTACTCCACTGTAAAATTATCTACATCAACGCTAACCCGTCCAATGTTACTACCAATCAATTGAAAATACCAATAAGTACTTAACATTTTTATTCCATTTTCTTATAACTCATGAGACCCCACTAAAATCATTGGGTAATTAAACATATCTTCAACCATATAGCAATTAATTAATAAATGAGAAAGTAATATTATATAAATTTCTCTCCTTTTCTCCAATATTATACAATATAAAATCTAAATTCCAAAATCCATTCTCTTTTTTGTTTGAAGATGTATATATATACACGGACCTCTCTTTTCTTTTCTTTTTTTAAAATTTCCACGAGAGAATCCTGTGATAGAAACAGAAAACTTTGACCATATAGGCACTTTAGTCAAGAGTTCAATGAAATAAAAGGTTGAAACAACTGCAAAAGTGTTTGCTCTACCTTTAGTGCTTTTATGGAGGATTCTGTGGGCATGGAGATATATGGAATGCCATTGCAGGAGCCAAAATGGTGGTCCAGAAATTTCCTCCTTTTCAAAGAGGTCATGGATTATGATGAGTGGTAGACACACAAACTCTTTTCTTAGATTTCTTCTTTTGAAAGAGAAAGAAAACAGCTTTTTTCATACATTTCATTCTCAAATTCTATCATGTATAGAAATTAATAGAGCTGGATTGTTATATAAAGCCATGGTAACCTTTTTTCTTTTTCTTTTTTAGCATCTCCCAAGTAAAGGGAACTACTTATAACTGTGATACGAAACTGTTGGTGTTCATCCATCTCTGCATACCATTTGAACTTATGGTGAAGTCATTATCTTTTTAGCTAAATTTTGAGTTATAATTTTTCAATTAACTTGACAATATCAGTCATTAACTGTTATAATTGCTGATAACCTAATGACACTTGGTTAGTTTGGAAGAATGACACTTAAGTGTGACAGCATGTTCTATCCTTTTCATCCAAGTAAGAAATAGTTTATATACATTGATAAATGGCTAAGTAGGAGCTCACCTTACTGCAAAGCATGTAACGACAGATTATGATCAGTCGAGATTTCTGCCAAAATCCTTGTTTGTAGGAAAGAAATAGATTGTAATCTGTTAGCTAGGGATAATCTTCTACGTACTATATATGATCATCCCAAATTAAACTTATACCTATCCATACATGAATCTACCATTTTCTAGGACGAAATGAAAAAAAAAAATTATTTAGCCAGGAATTTCAAAGTGACATTTGGTGACGAAGTTAAGAACTTCTGTTGCCAAAAGTCTTCAAACATGAGCACAGTGACGGGAACATAAAGTTTGTCGCTATAAACTATTGTTCTAGTGTTTAACCCTGCAACCAATTGAAAAAAACGCTCTCTCTCTAAGAGGATGATCCAACAATTAAGATCTTATATTTTCACTGTAAGATTTCATGCTCAAATCCTTGAATAATGAAATGGATATTAGGATTCGAGGGGGAAAACGTCCTCGCCTGGAAGTGATATATGTGTTTGAAGAAGTTCGTGGGTGTGGTTGACATTTTTTTAAATTTATCAATTACTTTTCTCATGAAATTATGAATAATTAATTTCAAAATTAATAATTTAGATTTCATAACCACCATGACGGATTATGTTACTTTTAACTTGATCCAAATCCGATTTTAATAATTCAAATATTTATGCAGGATGAAGAGTTTGATTTGGTAAATAAAATCTATTCAATATAAAATAATTCTCTTAGTACACCTTTCTTCTTCTTCTTTTTAATGTTTAGAATATCGTGGAGCCATATTTAGCATACTAAGATTAAATATTAGTCTGTTTCTGCTCTTTATAATAAATTTCCTTTTCACAAAATAGACATTTGGCCATCTTTCTTCAATTTTTTTCATTTTCAATTTTTTAATTATAGCATTCATGGTGACATTTCCACTAAAAAAATCTCTAGAACCGTTCTTGTGTCTGGTAGCAGCAACGAAGATAAGAACATAAAAATAAATCTATCTTTAAAATAATTTTAAAATAAATTTATATTCTCTTAAAACATGAATTATATAAGGTTAATAATTTAAAGAAATATATCCAAAACAATGCAAACCGCATCATCACTCATCACAAAGGTGGAGCAATATTCATATAGATGACGAATGTAAATAACTTACATCAAGTCAAGTAAGCAATCACATCTGCTAAACAGTCGGGGACAAATACAATATTGTAGAAAACATAGACTCATATCCTCCTTGATTACAACACATTGAATTCAAGGATGTACTTCAAAGAGCATGGAATTTCTTGAAGGTGGTCTTGAAATGTCAAAACCATATTGATCAGTTGTTCAGTAGTGCTGACCTTGACATTAGATGTTTATCACTTCCCTGTACAAAGTGAACGAGAACAAAATTAAGTAATCAATAGTGAAAAATAAACAAGAACAGCAATCCATCAAATTCCCAACATCTTGAGATATAATTACGTGCTCATATATATATATATATATATATATATATATATTTAAGAGATATATATGATATTTGCTGAAATCGGCAAATTAGGTTCTTCCTGGTGTTACAATGATTCTATGATATGGGGTTAAAGTGCACAATTAAGTGGTAATTAGAAAGCTCGAATCAAGGTAGAGTTGCTAATAAACCAAATTAATTAACAAAAATCATCAAGCTCGACAGCGCAAAATCAAATATTAGCATACCTACATATCGGTTGGAGTAATTTTATGTAGAAAATTTCACGAGTCCTAGTTGATTATAGAAGTTTAATTTCATGCGCCAATCCCACATCATTTTGTGATAAATGGAGCTTCATTAAGAATACAACTTCCAAAATTCAAAATTAAGGAGCTGATTCCATGTTTTCAAAACGCATTGTTAATTAAAAAAATCAATTAATATATATATATATATATATATATATATATATATATATATATATATATATATATAAACAATATGGGTTCTTGAAGGATTTTTTCAAAATACTAAGCAATTTTATTTTCTAAGAATAAAAAGAAATGAGAGATAAAATTAACAATGTGATTTACATTTAATCTAGGGTAAGTTGTCAAGTACTTACATCATCCAGCTTAGCTTGGTTGTTGGTCTCCAACATCAATCCAAATTGAATATGAGGGAAATGTGCCCACTAGTCAAACAAGATACACAAATAATTAATACCCACAAAAGAAAATATATAATATATTTTTGAAGCTGAGCAAAAGTTATATGATCAGCTTTGCAATGATGTTCTTGTCCACTTTTTTTTTTGTTAATAGTCGAAAATGTTCTTGTCCACTTACATTCTTGGCAGCAGTACTGAAAGCTTCTCTGTGACTGATCTCAGGATTATTGGCCTTGATCCTCTGAATCTCCTCTCTGCAAAAGAAATATTTTTTCTTAAGAATAGATCAAATTTTATTTTTAATAAATATTGTACATAAAATAAGAACATTCAAAAAAGTGTGTCACCACGGGAAAGATAAGGAAAATTCAAGAGTGACTGAACAATACAGTACTTTATGAACTGATTATATGCAGAAGGTACTCGCTGCCTCTTCTCGGGAGCTGAAAATGGAAAATAACAGCACATGAAGTTTTGTACAACATGACTAATAAAAACAAATTTAAAATAAAATATCATGTGTGGTTATATTTAGAAAGTAAAGATTGGCATCATAGCAAATAAAAAATGGTAACAAGAGAATATGAACATGAACATGAATTAATTAATTGACAATCCAAGATCAATGGAGATCGATCTTACGGCGATTAACAACCCTTTCTTGAGTGACAATGTTGGTAGCTGGGGTTCTCGTTGAGATCTTGTTGTTGAATTTTGAGGAGGAACCCATCTCAATTCTGTAATCATGTGATATGTGGTTTGATGCCTGCCCACCAGAAGAAAAATATGAAGAACAAAAAATATATTATCATTTAGTGTGTTTAATTACTAAGAGTAATTAAGAAATTAATCAAATAATTAAAAGAAAGAGTTGAAGTGATGTTTGCATCAGAGATGGAATTGAAGTGACTTGATCTGTTAGAATTGTCTATTTATTTTTTCTGCACATGAAAAATAAAGCACAGAAAACCCAAATTGACAGACCTTGGAAAAAGGGCTGTAAGAAAAAGATGGCAATGAGACACGAACCCTAACAACGAATGTGTAATCAAATCAAAGTTGGCATATAACCTAGTGATATTAAGAAAAAGAAAAAAACCTAGTGATCTCTAGAGTCTAGAGCCTAATGCAGCTGTGGTGGCCGCCAAATTCAGCTATTGTAGCCACAAAAAGCAAGAAAAATAGGTTGGGTTATGGCGGCTGCTAGGGTATATCTACAGAACTATTAAAAATAGTTGGTCCTAAAGAGAAATCAGAAATGCTTTGAAAGACTCCATCGATCTATGTTAAAATTCAGATCCTGATGACTCTTTTGATTCCCTAAAAAGGAGGAAAAAGGCTCAGAAACCCTAGATTTTAGAGGATATATGTAGCAACCCCCTAAAAATAAGCTACAAAATATAGTTACCTGAACATGATCTTGCCATGACAGGGACTGAAAGGCAGCTGCCATGTTCACAGACCATAGATTGGTGCAGTGCCCACATCGGACGGTGACAATGTCAAACAAGTTGCTGCATGGAACACTGACCTGCAACACAACACCATTAGTACTCAACTGATCTCCTTAGAATGTTTGTTCTTTTTTCTTGGAAGGAATCTCCATGGAATGGTATAGTTAGTAGTCACTATATATAACAAATTTCATGCTTTCTGTGTTAGCAGACATTGATTATTGACAATTATACATCAAAGCTTAAAGATTAGCAAGAATTAAGGGTACAATGAAAACAATAATAAACTGTCTGAAATAAAGGGATTCCTTTAATTCTTTCTCGATCCAAGCTTTGAAATATGAAGAGTGCAAGGATAACAAAGGAAAAACCGAAGCAGAAAAGTTCTGGATATAATTACAATAGGGTTCTTCTGCATAGAATTGAGGGTTTGCAAATTATTCTTGAAAAAAACAGAAGAGAAAGATGTACGGAAAGCAAGCACTAGAATCAGAAGTAGAGCTTAGTGGGGTTAATTTCTTCATTTCCCTCCTGTTGGGTGGTGTTTTAAAGAAGATAGGGTGGCCATGAGATCTCCATTTTCTTGCTTCCCTATGACAAAATAAGGTTGGAATTGTGCAGCACTTTTGTGGTGCAGTAATTTTAGTCAAGGAAAGGTTACTGGCTGGCCACAGAGGGAGATTGGGGGGGGGGGGGGGGGGGTGATCAAGTGGTGAAGGAGTTGTCTTCATCAGGTTTATCAGCAAATGGCTTATTTTGACGTTAGATAAGCCTTTTATTCAAGAAGAGAGCACAAAATATAGCCAATAATCTCCTCTCTCTCTCTCTCTCTCTCTCTCTCTCTCTGGTCTGTTGCAGCACTATAGGACCTTCAGGTCTGACTCTTCTTTGACTGCAAAAGAAGAAGAAAAAGAAATGTCCAACGATGGAGACTTGACTATATCAAATTAAAATCAAGAAACACCAGAAAGAAAAATTCACAGAAAGAATTAGCACGAGAACGAGCCTGATCACCCAGACCAGCTTTTATCATGACCTAAAATGTTTCTTTCTTGTGTAGACACACACACACACACACAAGAAAATAAACAGAACCAAACAAAACAAAGCAAAAAAAAAGAAAGATAGATAAGTGGCCTAAATCAGAACTGATGAAAAGAGAAAGCAGATCCCATTAAAGAAGAAATCATGCAGATATATAGTACCGCAAGAACTATATTGCAAAAGTTGCAATGGATGTAGCAGAGCTGCTCATGAGGCACCACATCGACGCAGCTTGACATGATGAGTTCTGTAAGGAAATTAATTAGTTGATAGTCAAGAGAGTACAAGCTGGTCCTTAGGTCAAGAAGGAGGAGGAGGAGAACAAACAAGAAGAAGATAAAAGAGAACAAGGTAAGCTATAGCTCCTGCAAATTGCAAAGAAACACAAAGCAGAAAGCAAAAGGCTTTTATGATTCTCTCTCACAACTTCTTTGCTTTGATACTGGCTATTGTATCACAACAGTAAAACTCTATGGCCCATATATATAGAAAGTCATGGAGAAGAGAGAGAGAGAGAGAGAGAGAGAGAGACGCATAGAGATGTAACTATGAAATTGAAGGAAAATTAAAAGGGTAAGGTTTTTAGTGGTGCTAAATTTAGGTGAAAATGCTAGGACCTCGCTTGAAAGGGAAAAAAGAACAAGTAAAATAATGGGAAAGTTAAAATATAAGAGAGTTAGGGTTTTTGGGTTGGGAAGGGAATGGTTTTTGGCAGCATTACCATACCCCTTCGATAGCTATCATGATCAAGTGAATGTGACCTTACCCTCTTCAATTCTGCTATACCACGGCGGACGAGGGGGGCGAAATTTAGACTTCAATATTTTTTTTTAACTAAAAAACAAGTGTTTGTTATCTTGTGTATATTTCAATGGATCGCAGCAGACATTAACTGTCATCTATCTGCTGGGATATTTTACTTTAATGTCCTGTACTCTTGCTGTAGAGAAAGAAGGCCGGGGATCTAAAGGGTTCATCTGTTTTTCATCTTCTTGGGAGATGCAAAGTTTGTGTAGGTACTTAATGAGGGATATATGTCATCTTCTCGACTAGTAAGGTTTAAACCTCATGATAGGACCAACCTGAAAATTAAAATTCTCATGAATTTGTTATTCAGCAAGAATATTGTATTTTTAACTGGATAAGAGAGGTGATATATAGGGTTCATCTTGAAACTAAGATGTTTTAAATTGAATGATTCTTTGACAGTTTGACATGAAGCAAGAGAATAAAAGGGCACATTTTTAACTTAATTTGTCCAGCATAAGTTATTTAATTTTTAGGCTCTGGATAATGCACAACAGGACAGGTCAACTAAATTTGATTTGTGCTCAGTATGAGGTCTTTAATTTCGAGATAATTGTCTTGTGCTCTCCGCCATCAAATTTTGTTAGAAGTTAAAAAAAAAAAAATGTCATAATAAACGAGAGCAACCAGGTAAATTTTAAAATCTCTCTACGTTGTTTTAATTTAGTTTAGTGTAAGTTTTTAATTAAACCATGTTAAAAGATGTGAATTTATTGATTTTATAGGTTCAAAAACAAAATGATAAATAAAAATATGACTTAACTTATAAAAAAACACCAAAAAGAAAACTTGAAGTATTTAGACAATAATATATTGAATGACCTCAGTCACCCTGTGATTCGATTAATGGACTTAATTGATTTTAATAAATTTTTTTTTAAAATAATCTTTACTTAATTATACAAAAAAATATATATGCTTGTAATTTTGAACATCAACCCTAAAATAAATTTTTGTTCGTGACCAAGATAACTTTATATAAAGCAGGAAAAAAAAACCAATCATGAAGTCTTTCCCAACCAATCCAACATCGAAGAATGAAATAAAAAAATAATTTTTTTAATTTTTTAAATGACCAAATTACCCCTAATATTACAATGAAGCTCCTAAAGTCAAGCTTCAAGAGTGAAATTAAAAGAAAAAACACCCTAGACTCGAGTTAAGTGTTGTTTGCTTTTAAAGATATTATAGTAATTTAACTTTGCATAAAAGAAGTAAAAAGTGATGAATTAAAAAATAGTTAACCCACAATAATTGAAAGATGCTGAGTGTGAAAGCTTTTTTTTTATGACAAAACAATAATTTACTATTTCAATCCATAATAATTGATCCCAATAAATGTTTTAAATCAGAGTTAATATTCTAAATTCATAACCTGTGAAATTATAGACCTGAATTTAATTAAGAAGTTCAATTCTCAACCAATTTAACGTTTAAGGATGAATTGAAAAAAAAATTCTCAAATTAAAAAACATACCAAAGCAAAAAAAAAAAAAAAGAGCATCGAATATGAAAGAAGAAAAAAAATAAAGGATGAAATTGAAAAATAAAACAAATTCAAAAACTATCTTAAATAAATAAATAAAACAAAAATAAAAAAATAAGAATCAAATCTGATAAACTAAAAAAATTAAAAAAGAATGAAATTGAAAACAAAAATAAAGGACAAAATCAAAAGAAAAATAACTTAAAGGGACTGATCTATAAATTTAGAGGGCTAGTTACACAAATTTCTAGGAGACGAGAGAAAAGAAGAGGAAGAAAAAAGGTATCGATGCCGCACTGGAGATCCATTGACCACACACGCCACACATGGAGGAAGAGAAGGCCTATAAGAATCGAATAATGCAGTGGAAAAATGGTTTTGACCACCAGAGTCAGTCATATGCACCACCCGAAAGCAGTAAAGCGGTTGACTCGTGCAACACACATGTCTGTAACTTTTTATTTTTTTGTTTTATTTATGAAAATACCACATTGCTCCTATGACCAAAAAACTGTTACAAAAAAATATTTATGAAATGACAAATAAGCCCGTATAATCAAGCTTTTGGAAATTTGATTCCAATAATACGAGAGTCATTATCCTATAACAAAAAAATATAAATACAAAAAAAGTGCTTACACAATAGTTAAATATATATTTTTTACTTTTATGGAAAATAAAGTAATTTTATTGTAGAAAAATCATGAAAAAACCAAGATGCCCCTAAACAATTTCAAAATAACAAATGAGCCAAGTAAAAATACCATTGTAAACCTTTAAAAATGTTAATTACCTTTTTTTCATATGATTTATATTATGTTGTAAGTATGTATGTATTCTGACTAATTTAAATTTTGTTTTCTCTTCTCTGTCAAGCCATGTTTTGTTTTTTTGGCTACAACATCTACTTAATAAAATGATCTTGTATTTCATGAAAACAAACCATTTTATTAATTTTGTACTAATAAAGAAATGGTAAACATTGAAGCACAAAGAAAAAAATGATATCCAAAATGATTAAACTGTTGATGGTTAATTAACATTAGCTAGCCCTTGAAACCTCCTTCATTTTATTTTATTTTATAAATGAGATAGTATTTTAGTACAATATATATTTATTAGAGAACATGAAAAATTAATTAGACAACACATTGACTTGATAAAGATCTCAATCATTGATTTTTCAATCCAACTATGAGGTGAATATTTGGATTGACATCATGAGTAAATTAATTTTTTTGTTCAAAAATTATTTTCAAATATTTTTTTATTTTAAATTATTTTTTTATGATGTCAAAAATAAAATTTAAAAAATAAAAAAATATATATATTATTTTAATATATTTCCAAGCAAAATTTATTTTAAAAAATAATTATTAATACATTCTCAAACACACATTTACTAGTTGTAAATTGTGTTTATAAATATATATTGGAGCCAGGTAAAGGCATAAGTGTATTATATTTTGTCTTTGGGTAGCTTCTAACCATCCTATTTCAAACTAGCTTGGATGATCGGTTCTTGTTGATTTTAGTAGCTCGTGAGACCATTTTGTTAAAGAACCTGTCACCAAATAGTTAAGAACTTACTGAAAATGAGTGCTGGGAGGTTATAATGCTAAATTAAAATTGTTGTTGGCCGAACCGATACTAAATAAAACATTAAATAAAATCAATTATTATCACTAGTTGATGTGTATATTTTAATTACTCTGTTTCACAGAGAATTTGATATTTTCTATTAAAATTTTATGAATAATAAGGTAGGAAGACCCAATCGAGGTATTCTAAATAGGTGAGGGACTCAATCGAAGTAATTTTCTATTTGGACACCATATTGAATTAACAAGTAGTTGGAGAACTAATTTAAGTGTTTTTTTTTAAAAGTTTGTCTTGGTTATGTCAAAGAATGTTGGTGTTTATAAACTGCAAGACACCATCTTATTATACAATTAATATATTTATAACTGCAAATATTTGTGGTTATAAGGGTTTGCTCATCTTTCTGTTGACAAATTATTGATTGACATGTACATCAATTATTTGGTGTGCCCTGGCAATCTTCATGCCATGAAACGATCACTGATTTGTGGTGATCTTGAGCGGATATTCTCTTACCATGAAATGATTGAATTACACCTTAGTTGTTGATTTGCCTTGATATATATAGATCGAAGTAAAAAATACAAGAACTACTTATTACCAAAATTGAAAAAAAAAAATTTAAGATGAATTTATTTTTATAAAATTAATGTTGTAATAAATATTGAAATTAAAAAAAATCTTCCAAAATAAAGATAATTTTATCTTGTTAGGTTAAAACCTAATCATTCTAATATAAAAACATAAAAAATAAAATAATTTATTTTTTATTTTATCGAGAATGCATCTTATGTATAAGTTCACAATCTTGTATATTAAAAGAAACAAAACAATTATTTTTTTTGTGTTTTTGAAATGTAGGTCAAGTTCTAACAGAAAATCATAAACTAGTTATAATATTATTCGACTAATTCTTGTATTTTTTTTTCAAAGCATGATAAAAATGCAAATTTTTTATATAAAAAATAAAATATGCATGGAAACTTTATAATTTGGCCATATGCAAGGAAAAAAAAAGTTTTATTTTTATTATTTTTTTAGGCTTTGTTTGGTAAAAAAAACTTATTTCTCCTTGTAATAAAACTACTAAAATAGGTTTAAGGGGTGTTTGTCAAACACACCCTTAAACTAAAAAATACCTTTAACAAAAACATGGCAAACTAAACTTGGTCTTAAACCCCTGATCCAATTTTAACCCGACTAAATTGACCCAAAATTTTTTATTTGATCATAAACCGAATAAAAATCTTGGTTTGACCAGAAAACAACCCAAAAATAAAACCGAAGAAAAAAATAGATTAAACACCAAAAAAACACAAAAACTATAAAATCCTTAAACAAAACGGATCAAACACTAGAAAAAATAAAGAACACCGAAACCCAACCCTGCAACGTGAAATCAAAATCAAACCAGATACGGTCAAAACAAGGGCACATACATGTTGAAAATCATACAAGGATCAATAATCTAGCATCCATTCACTTCAATTATCACTTAAACATCACGATTTTATCAAAATGGGTTTTGATTCATAACCAAAACTCTAAGATTAAAATCCATCAAAAACTTGTTATTGATGTAAATAAACCCTAAATTATTTACTAATCAAGCATAAATTTGGGTTATATATAAATAGATGGACCAAAATTGGTCTGAATCAAAGGTCTAAGACAATATTTTGTTGTGTGAAATGTAGAATTTCTCTCTTTAAAAAAACAATAAGAAGAATAATGGAGAGCTCGATTCTCCTATTACAATCCTTTTACTATTAGAAGAGTGGTCATTATTTTTGCCTTACTTTCTTTTTTTCCTTTGATTTACGTTATATATATAAATTAAATTTTGTATGGTAACCGATGATGATGGTACAAAAAAAAAGATCTTTGTTGTTTGGGAGCCCAAACAATAAGGTGGCCTCTATGATAGGCCTTGTCCCAACCATCTTATGACCGAATCCAATCCCGTGCAAATTCTCAAGAATTCCCACGCCTAACACACACCGTAAAGTAGAGTCAATATCTTCAAGAAAGTCAGTATGGTGCTGCACTCTCTTATGTTTATGCCTGGATTTTTAGTGCGGTGCTAGCTTTCTTACCAACAACTATCTCCCTTAACTTGTTTTTTTTATGGCACCTATTTTCTCGTTAATGGCTATATCTTTCAAACTTGTCTTCTCAGAAAATGCCAACCTTTAACGACAATCAACCTCAAGCATCAACCTTTCAGCTTATCAGATTACTTTCAAACAAAAGTAATTATTTTTCAGGTAAGTTGGAGTAACTGAGTTGTATAAATATTTTGGATCAACAAGTATGTTACATAATAATATAAAATCATATCTCAAGATCTCTCCTAACAACTTAAACTTTTAGGTTGAACTAGCACTACAACATTATCTAGTTTCACCGACAGACCAATTCCGTCGGTGAAAGCAATGAAATCCGTCGGTGAAATAATTACCGACGTCATCACCGACGGAACACGTTCATCGATATACCAGTCATCGGTAAACCTCATTTCCGTCGCTAATTCTGTCGCAAATAAAAAAAAACACCCACCAACGGAACACCGACGGTCTTACAGACGGATACGCGCGCGCCAAAAAAAAGTTTCCCACGGGAACATATTACCAACGGAATACATCCGTCTGAAATTTCATCGGTAAGGACCGACGAATTTATCCGTCGGTAATTATGGCATGGCTGGTAATTGTGTTGCAACTCTCTGTGAAATACCGACGGATATTATTCGTCGGTAAAGTCGTCTGAATTTAATCACCGACGGATATAATCCGTCGGTGATGCCGTCGGTAATGATGGCATGGCTGGTAATTGTTTGGCAACTCTCTGTGTAATACCGACGGATATTATCCGTCGGTATATCCGTCGGTAGGTATTTAACATATATAAAAAAAATAATTTATTAATTGTCAAAAACCTTAATAAACAAAAAAAAATGGATTAAACATTAAAAATATAAAAGTAATGTTAAATAATATTCATTACAAATTTAATGTGTTTAAAAAACAAAATTAAACAAGAATAGCGATGGAGCTGGAGGAGGAGGAGGAGGAGACTAGTTTTTCCCGGGACCATACGGCCAAAAAGAAGCTGCACAAGTATCGTCACCCATCTTTGATCTCATCTCCATGACTATTTGACGGAGCTCATCATAATTCATCGAGAGTTGTTGATATTGTTGTTTCAACGCAATAAACTCCTAAGACTGGGTGTTCGATACTGATGGAGAGCTTCCAACAGTTGAGACACTACGAGTCGAACGCAAGTTTTCAGTCGTAGTGTTGGAGAGCTCGTAGACCCTATTTTTATCGGGTCCACTAGACGATCCCGTCTCCATCCACATATCTGGATCAAAATCTGGATGAGTCGACGAATTGTCCCCATATCTCTCCCTCAACCGGCTATTATAGGTCTCCTGAAAATTCCGTCGGTAAAAAAATCATCAAATGCAATTCAAGATGCAATTCAAGAAAATAATAACTTACAAAATAAAATGAATGAACGAACATACCACGAAGTGCTGAGCACGGTTGTCCAAGAACTGCTGCACCCCCTTTTGGCAGTCTTGACTCCGCACATGCGTCTCTACAAACAGCTCCATTGGACTCGGTTCACGTCCAAGAGACGCAGCCTGTAAGGAAAAAATAGGTTGAAAGTTAAATATATTATAAGGAATGACAAATTAATTAATGATATATTTCATTAAAATTAATCTTACCATCCGCTTTGCATGTGCGCTGAATGGGACGGATCCGCCAGTGTGCGTGGTCACCGAACCATGAATTTGCCGGTTCCGGTTGTCGGCGCCGGACTGTGAACGCCTTGAGAACCGCTCTAAGGTCACGTGCTCAATATATGCCGTCCATATTTCCCCCGAGATGAATGACAGTTTGAATTCCTGCCAAACCGCCACCTCATTCCATCCTTCAAGACCATTATCCCTCGCATGTCTTTTTGATTTTTTTTGGGTGTCATACCAAAAATCACGCAACCTACTTCCATAGTAACAAATTAGAATTTAAAACATAAAATTATCAAACAAAAATAAATATTATTTTCGATGTTACCTAGTTGCCGCGTGATTCTCCCATACCCTCCTCACAACATTGTTGTCCGCCCTATACCACTCAAATTTGTTATGTGTATATAAATAATTCATATAAAATAAAAATAGTACAAGATATAAAATTATAAAAATCATTTATTAAAAATAAGCTGGAAATTAAAAATTAACACCGACCTGAAATCACTTAAACCATGCATCGATATTAGGTTTCCACTCAGGATGGTTGGAAACCTGGCTCCATTGAAACAATGGAATCTCCATCGATGATTTAAACGCCAATGTTATAGTCCTTGCAGCCTCAATGTTTGTGAACCTGAAATTAAATAAAAGTAGTAATATTAATTAGCTGTTCATAAATTATGTTATAAGTATATAAAAAAAAACTAAAACCTAAACAAACTTACATTGAGAGGTCATCCTTCCATTGTGCCTGGTACTTGCGGGTGAATTGACCCCGCTGTGAAGGCACAGTGCTTCTGCGTTGTGAAACCGCGCTAGAAGAGGCAGCATCACAAGTTGACGTAGATTCCTCGCCGTGATCAGCACCTAAGGATACGTCCTCCTCGCTGCTAGAAGAATTAGCTGCAACCGTCTTCTGACGACGTGCTGTAGATTTCATTCTACGCATCTACATAAATTTATACCAATAATTACATAATTAAATTCGATTATTTAAAAAAAAATCGAAAGAGTCTCCCCTGTACTGAGGGGTCCCAAGTTGTCGACAAAATCATATTACACTTCCAATTTTATTTCACATCCCGATCCAATCATCCTAGATCTCAACCCAACTCATCATCATCAACACAACATTTTATTCAATAACATCATATAGAATTACAACTATGAACATTCATTGTTAAATTGGTACTTAGAGTTACAAACATTAGATTAAATTAAAGTCATACATTCAAATTTACGGATTAATATTACATTTCAAGTTTTAGGAGACAAGACTCTTAATTTATAAATAATTACATGGTCAAAAGCAAAAGATAACTAAATCAATATCATTCCTAACATGATCGACCCTAACGGACCTCAAAATAAAAATTAGCGTGTACACATAAATATAAAAATGTAATAACAAGCAATAACAATGACATGGAAACAATAATATCCTAAATTAAGATAAACTAATTAAATGTAATTCTATATATATAAATTAACATTTTTAAAATAAATCAACAATAACAATTATATATATTAATTAACATTTTTAACATAAATTAACAATAACAATTATATATATAAATTAACATTTTTAACATAAATTCAACAATAACAATTATAGCAATACAAACAATAATATCCTAAATTAAGATAAACTAATTAAATGTAATTCTATATATATAAATTAACATTTTTAAAATAAATCAACAATAACAATTATATATATAAATTAACATTTTTAACATAAATTCAACAATAACAATTATAGCAATACAAACAATAATATCCTAAATTAAGATAAACTAATTAAATGTATTTCTATATATATAAATTAACATTTTTAACATAAATTCAACAATAACAATTATAGCAATACAAACAATAATATCCTAAATTAATAAATAAAATTAAAAAACCAAAAAACACTTCACAAAACAACATAAACACAAAACAAACAATACACAAAACTAAAAAACACTATATCAATTCAAAATAAATTTGGGAATGAAAAATGCTTACCTTAATAGTGTGTTGAATTTAAGATTTTATCTACAAACAATACACAAAACAAAGAACACAAAAAAAATAATCATAATTAAAATAAAAAAAATACAAAGATAAAGAAAAAAGAATACATACCTTGGTAAAATCACAACCACCAAAACAATAAAATCTCTTCAATTTACCAAACAGAAACGGAGAGGAGAACAGAAATGAAGAAGAAGAGAAACGAAGCCGAGAGAAAAAAATGAACCAAATGGGGGAAAGGGGGGATTTATATGGCAATTTTTCTGACGGAATTACCGACGGACATTAATTGTTGTCGGTGGCATTAAATTCTGTCGGTAATTCCGTCGGAAATTAATTGAAATGCGCACCAAAAATGTTCAAAAATCTTGCCGAACTTTTCGATCCGTCGGCAAATACGTCAGCAAATCCGTCGGTATTAGTGCAGACGGACACGTTTCATACATGCGTTATCCGTCGGTGATGCCGTCGGTATTGGTGCAGTCGGACACGTGTCAGACATGCGTGCGCTTCGGGATGTGCGTAAAGCCGTCGGTGATTCCGTATGTAAACCCGTCGGTGATAGTGGCACAATCCCGTAATTTTTTTGCAACTCTCTGTGAGATACCGACGGGTTATATTCCGTTGGTAAATCCGTCGGTGATGGTGGCATAATCCCATAATTTTTTTGCAACTCTCTTTGGAATATCGACGGGTTATAGTCCGTCGATATACCCGTCGGTGAAACCGTAAATTTTTCTTATTTTTTTTATGTAACCCTATCAAAAAATCTTGAATTGCAATCTTACAGCACACACAACACAATAACAAGGGCTGACCATTAAAGAAGAATAAATATTTCATGTTTCAAATTATTACATTATAAAATAAGGCTTTATCACATGTTTAGTTAGTCGGAATTTTCATCTTCGTCCTCTATTGAATTGTTATCATCAGCTTCATCGCACTCTTCAATTTCGTTATCATCTTCTTCAACAACATTCTTTTTTCCACTAGTAGAGCTCAGAACAACATTCAACTCCTCTGTGTCAACATCAACAAGACTATCATTGAAAACACGAAAATTAGAATTTTCTTCTAAGTCAATCGACGGAGCAACTTGGTATGGTTCAACCAACTCACTAGCTTGAAAGACTTCATCAATCACACTTGTGTCTTCGTTCTTATTCTGAACAACCTCGACACGACCCTTGGGTTTTGTTTTTAAAACGGATAACCAATCAACTCTTGATCGGTCCTTTCTAAAGGAAAGGGGTGTATGTGTAATAAACTTGTTGGCATTGCTTTGCGAAAACAAAGATGTCATTTACGTTGCGGTGTCTAGCTTGTGAGTTGATTTTAACGAGACCATAGTGAGGATCTACTCTGATTCCTCTGTTAGTTGTGTCATACCAATAGCATTTGAATAAAAACACTATATTTTGCTCGCTATGATATTGCAGTTCGATGACCTCTTCTAATCTACCGTAGCAGTCAACTTCAAACTCACTAAAAGTCGATCCCTTAATACAAACACCGTTGTTGTATGTCTTTCTTCCATGCCCGTATTCTTCAGTATGAAAGACATATCCATTGACAAAATATCCATTATAGCACTTGACTTTTCTTTCAGGGCCCAGACATAGTAAAGATAGTGAAATAGCAGCACTACCTCCCATTTGATAAACCTAGCTTGTAAATTAAATACAACAATAATCAATAAACAGATATTATGTAACATTGACTACAATTAATTACATTGCAAGAGATAATGAGTTTGTGATAGGACTTACATGTGTTCTAAACCATGTGGCAAATTGTTCATCTTGTAATTGAAAGATCTGGGATTCGGTCAGCTGTGAGTTATTGGACAGTAAGTATCGTCGATGTTGCCTGCAAGTTTGTTCCAAATTATATGAGTGTATGGTATCACAAAACATAAATAGTACACTCTTGACAAAGTTTAAGTCGAACATCTACTTACTTAATAAAAGGTCTCAGCTCATCACAGTTAAATATGACATAATTGTGTGCTTGTCTGAACTCTATTTCAGACAAATATCTTCCCCTCACAGCATTTTTAGGTGTGGGTCGTCCAGGATTGGAGAATATTGACAAGTTCCCACTTGAATGCACTTCACCACCATCATAATGTCGTGGAACACGGTTTATCCTCGTTCTCAAATGAGGTTCGAAAGAGTATGAGATAAATGTTGAGATCTCCTCAACAAGATACGCCTCACATATTGACGCCTCAACATGCGCCTTGTTCTTAACCTTTTTTTTAAGATTGAACAAGTATCTGCATATATATATATATATATATATATATATATATATTAATAAAAAATTATCAATTAAAAACATTAAAATAAAAATAAAAACATTTAATTATAAATGTCATAGCAACTATAATATCTAACCTTTCGAATGGATACATCCATCTGTACTGGACCGGTCCTCCAACTTTTACCTCAAACGGTAAATGTACGGGTAGATGCTCCATTGAGTCAAAAAATGATGGAGGGAATATCTTATCAAGGTTGCATATTGTCTCAATGATATTTTTTTCAAGCCTTTCAATGTGATCAACATTCAACTTGCTGGAGCATATGTCTCTGAAGAAATGACTAATCTCCGTTAGTGCATCTCATATCCCTTTTGGCAACAAATCATGAAAAGCTAATGGGATGAGTGTTTGCATAAACACATGGCAGTCATAACTCTTCATTCCATATAATCTGCATTCCTCCGTATTAACCAGCCTTGATATGTTCGAGGCATGTCCATCGGGGAAACGCAGACTCTTAAGCCATTTGTAAACTAGTAGTTGTGCGTTTTTCTCTAGCACAAAGCTTGCTCTTGGTTTTGCGACCCGTGACCCATCACAAACCAACTCCATATTTTTACAGTTACAGAACAGCGCTACATCCAATCTAGCCTTAATGTTGTCCTTTGTCTTCCCCTTCACATCCATGACGGTGTTGAAAATGTTCTCAAACACGTTCTTTTCAATGTGCATGACGTCAAGGTTATGGCGAAGAAGATTGGTATTCCAATAAGGAAGCTCCCAAAAGATACTTCGCTTCACCCAATTATGGGTCAAACCAAAACCAGGAAACTTCTGCTTACTTGATTAGAGACCAAACACAATTTCACCGTACTCTGACACAACATCAAACAATTCTTCACCGGAAAGACGCGGGGGTGCAACATCATTTTCAACTCTGCCAACAAAGAAATCCTTTCTGTTCTTTCTGTACCTGTGGTTATGTGGCAAGAAACGACAGTGACAGTAAAAAAAAAAAGCTTTACCCCCGTTTGTTAGCGTGAATGCCTTGTTGTTCTCCATACAGTATGGACATGCTAGCTTTCCATGTGTGCTCCAACCAGAAACCATTCCATAAGCTGGGAAATCATTGATAGTCCACATCAAAGCCGCTCTCATAACAAAATTTTATTTCCTCGAGATGTCATAAGTCAAAGCTCTAGAGGACCACAACTGCGTCAACTCATCAATCAACGAACGAAGACAAACATCTATATTCCGCCCCGAACTGCTCGGACCTGGTATGACCATAGATAAAAACATGAACTCCGGCCTCATACACATCCCCGGTGGCAAGTTATAAACCGCCAGTATGACCGGCCAACAAGAATAAGGAGCAGCAAATGACCCGAATGGGTTGAATCCGTCTGTACACAACCGAAGACACACGTTCCTTGATTCAGCTGAAAAGTGAGGATGCATACTGTTAAAGTGTTTCCAGGCTTCACTGTCATAAGGATGAACCATCACTCCATCAACCGCATGGTGTGATTGGTGCCATGTCATGTGCTCAGCAGTCCTTGGTGACATGAATAACCTCTGCAGTCTAGGTATGATTGGGAAGTGTCTAAGTTTTTTATATACCACGAGAGTCTTCCCTCTACCAGTTCTGGGTTTGTAACGGGAATGCCAGCATGTCATGCACTCGGTCATCTCATCATTTTCAAGGTAGTATAACATGCAGAAATTAGGGCATATATCAATTTTCTGGTATCCTAAACCGAGGGGTTTCATCATGGACTTGGCAGCATAGAAGTTCTCTTTCAGCCTGTTTCCTTCAGGTAAAATGCTTCTCGCCCATTCAATAATCTTGTCATAACCGGCCTCACTCAACCCGTGATTTGACTTGATGGTGAACACCTGTGCTACAGCTGATAATTTACTGTGGTTCGTGCAGCCATCCCATAATGGTTCGTCAGAATCTCTCAACAGATCAAAAAACCTTGTTGCTTCTGCATTAGGTTCTTCTTCTACGATTGGACATTCCCTGACATTACTTTCACTCATTCTCATTGCATCCATAACCATATTCCTGTAAGGATTACTGTTCTCATTTCTAACTTCATGCATGTTGCTAGCACTAGAAGTTGACCCAACCACCTGTTCTTCCATGCTCTCATCAGGAACAAATAGTTCTCCATGAGCATACCAACACAGGTAATCTTCCATGAACCCTTTGGTTAGAAGATGCATCGTTACAACATCTTGATGCAGAAACTTTAAATTTTTACACTTCCTGCATGGACACCTAATACCGCCATCAGTAAAATTCCTCGGAATAGATGTTGCAAAATTAATAAAACCCTGGACACCGTTACAATAATCCATCCTCCACAATCCTTGGGGTGAGTCCCGATACATCCATGAACGATCATCCATGACTTCTATTGAACCTCTATAAAACATAACAAAAATATTGGTTTTCCCCAACATTATCCAACAAACTAAAACAACACTTATGTTAAATATTTATTATCAATTATCAACTATCAACGTTCATACATACAAATTTATACATATATAAATTTACAGAAATCACAACTTCAAAATAGAATTGATAACAATTAAACAAGACTCGTTAAACAAGCTATTAATTATTTATTTCATCACAACGACACATTTAATTCGGTGTAATTCAAACAAAATTTCAACAATTTATAAACAAATATAATTTGAGAAAATCTAAAACAAACTATAACAACTACAAAATTATACATTCATACTACAAGTTTCTTTGACAAATAACAATTAAACAAGCACAAACGTTAACAAAATACATATATTAAAACAATAAAATTCACAATTAAATATTAAAACTAAAAATGATAGATTTACTTATAAAAAAATGATAAAAACTACAAGAAACGGATATTGTAACCACGTACAAGATATAAGAAACTTGAGTGCTCGTGTTGAGAATAATGGAGAGTTGGGATGGGTGTTTGGTTGCAGTTTGGGAGGGGAGCTGCAGTTTGGGAGGGGAGAGGTGGGATGGGAAAGAAGAAGAAGGAGAAACAGAGGAAGAGCATGTCGGTAGGTATATAATGGTTTTTTCCGACGGAATCCCCAACGGAATTAATCTGTCGGTGATTCCATCGACGATGCCGTCGGTGAAAGTGTCACGTCACCATACAGCTATCTCAGTTTGAATCCCTCAGTAATTCCGTCGGTAAAATCACCTGATGTCACCACGCCGTTGCATATTTCCAGACAAACTGTATACCCCGTCGGTGACACCGTCGGTATATACCGACGGTGTCGCCGACGGGTTTATTTCATCGGTATATACCGACAGATTTTGAGACGGAATTTTTCCGTCGGTAATTCCGTTGGTTTTCTCCGGTTTTCTGGTAGTGTAGTTCATTGACATGGTATCAGATCCTCAATAATCAAGCGGTCACAAGTTTGAATCTCACCATTTCATTTATTTGATAAAAATTAAGTGTGAAATAGTGTGAACCTGTACAGTTTCAAGTCCAACTAGCTTTCATTCGAGAATGTGTGTTAGAGAAAAATATAAAATCATATATTGAAATCTCACCTAACAGTTTAAGTTTTTAGGTTAAATTAGTTCTTGGATAAAGTAAACATATTCATCCAAAGCATCACACAGAACATACAACCATCACAGTATTCAATCACCTAAGTTATTGCTCTCTTTGTTATGCTGTCATTTTCTTCTATAATTTATTAACTTAAATATTAAAGGATCTTTATTTTATAGAGAACTTATTTTGCAATGAACATAAAGGTCTAATTCGATCCAAATTTCTTACAACTTCACCATAGTTGTAATTCAAAAGGTCTTATTTTGGTATTGTTTATACCAAAATAAAATTTCAAGTTCGAAAAGTTATTAAATTAGCTTTCAATCTCCTGGCCAACCTTCAGTTTCTCTTTAGAACCAATGTAACTAGTTGATAACTAATTGATATGTTTGTGTGTATTTGATATATACGCTATTCCGTTCAATATCATTAATATCATAGTAGCTGGAAAAAATAATAATTTAGAATTAACATTTAGGAAATAGACAAGATAAACATATAAAATTCTTACTTTATAATTACAGTTAGCTAACGTGGCTGAAGTTTTAAACCAGCTGCAGAAATATGGCAAATGACAAGCTCGATAAAAGCCTTCGAATAGAAGGGACCCCAGAGAAGATGGGTAAAGCAGAGCATTATTAGGATCTCTTCTTTGTCCACTTTGCCAACATGATATATAATGTACCCAGCAATGGCTCTTTAGCTTCCGTCCCTTTCCATGTCTGTTGTAATCAATCGTCATGAGAGTTCGTGTTGCTTAAAAGAGGAGTGAATGATATAAAATATAGGTGTTTATCTGTAAAGGCATCATTGCTCAATAGCGTTTTAATTTTTGGATCAAAGGTAGAATTTGTTCATTTATTGGCAAGTTATTGAGTTGATCGAGTTATGAACAGAGCCGGGTCTTATAACTAAATAAAAAATAGAGACAGCTATCACTTAATTAATTATCAATCAGAAAAGAAAAAGGAAATGAGAGAGTATACTCTTTAATCACAAGTTTGATCACTTGTTAGGATTAGCTAAATTCTCGATCCAAAATGTAGTTATTTATTTAAGGGAGAGTTTCAATGATTTCTTTTTTCTTTTTACTTGTAGTTTCCAAGGAGCCAAGCTCAAATGACAGTAAAAAATATTGAGTTTCCCAAATTAAGAACAGATAGAAGACGTGACAACCATATGACATGGTTGGCCATGGGTCCAAAAGCCAATAAGTCCATGGAAATCTTAGTAGTCACTTCCTGCTGGGACTGGGAGGAGCGACCCTCTTCTAAAATACTAGGGTGCTTTCTGTCGTACACATAATAGCATGCCTATGCTCTTTCTGTACACAAAAATCTAAGAACCAGCCATTCTAATATGCCTAGTGTGTAGCCTCACTGTTTCTTGAAAAAAATATTAATAGTTAAACTTGTAGTTTATCAATGTTCTAGGTAGGAGTTATATTTTTTTCTGAATTTTCGAATATATATATATATATAAGCCTCAGAAGATATGCTTTTATTATAATATATCGTTTTAATACCGTTTTAGTTTCGTCCCCATATTAAGCTTTAACTTAGAATGCAATCAAGCTTTGGAATCATGTCATTGATTCTGAAGAATAATTACTTAGTCGAGTTAGAAAGAATGGATACAGATGGTAAGAAAAGAAATAAAATAAAAAGGTCTCAATATATATAACCACCCAAAAGAATTAATTAATTTTAAAACTATAACATAGAATTAATTAATTTTAAAACTATAACATAGATATATTTTTTTTCGATCTATATTTTTTTTCTTCAATTAAATAAGTTTCTATTTTTATGATCTCCATGTTTTTATCACAAAACACTGACAAAACTCTAAGCAACCGAAAGATAAAGTGAAAAATATAGGGTTGGCTGATAAAAGGAAAAACAAACAGGCAGAGAAAACTTTCTACCGGCGACTGCACCTGGCAAAACTAGGGATCTTGGAAGGTGTGTAGATTCCTTACTTTTATAACATCAAATACATGTAAATTTATATGTAAAGAACCAGCCATCAGAATGGCATTTATGAGATGGTCTCCCTCTGCCACACTGGCTAAGCTAGGTTTTGGCCGTCGGCATCAGTTGCCGTGAGACACCCCTCCTCCATTAAAATAGACACCCCCCAAGAGTTATTCTTTGAGCTAACATGGTGAGTAGGAATCCATGTGTTCTAATGTTATTTCACTCTTTTGGCCAGTTAGCACTGGCATGTCTCTCTCAAATTTGGTGATGTTTTGGCTGCTCTTTTTCTCAGAAAATTGAATAAATATGGTCAGTACATCTAATTTTTCCTTCTTTTTATGAGGCCCCGAAGGGAGTGGCTTTCTTTGGTCAAAGTAAACGTCTAGTTGCGTAGGTGTGGCAAATTTATAGCATAGTGCTACTATATAAAAACTGTTTTTTAAAGTTTTTTTATTTAATAATTTTTTTTTACTCTTTAAAATTTGTTTTTAATACCAACACAACAAAACAATATAAAAATATATATAATTTAAAATAAAAAAATAATTTTTCAAAAAACTTTTAAAATATAAAATCAAACAAGCTATCATGCTGCCACGTTGGCTGATAAAAAGCTGAGCTACCCATGCGGGGGGGGGGGGGGGGGGGGGGGAGGCCCTTACCACGTGGGGTGTTTTTTTAAGGTCAAATCTCAAGTGGGTGCTTTGATTTAGATAGTTCCTTGAAAGCATGAGAGATTGCTTTGGTTTTACGTGCCAATAGTCTGGGGGTCGAAAGCGTTTAAAAAAATAAAAACAAAAAAAAAGAGGGGAAAGAAAGAGAATTGTGTTTCTTTGTCTAGTTGCTTGCACGTCCGCATCGCAACTCAAACTATAATTCATATATACATGTGAAAAAGGAATAGAATCGGGACTTTTAAATAAAAAAAATCTAATCATGAGATTCTATCATTTGTTGGAAAATTATTGGCTAGTTTTTTCTTTCTTTCGTAATGAAATCACATGGCTAATTTGTCATAAAAACAGACAACAAAAATATATATAATTGTGTTTGTCACACCTTGATGAATGTTAAGGTAGGGGTCAAAAATGTGTATCGCCACATAATAATTAAAAAAAATTAAGAATTCTAAAATGTGCAATAACTTCAGAGATTCAGGTAGGAGGTTAGTTATATTTAAAAAAAAAAACAACGATATCCTTACAACATCCTTTCTTACAAAAGGCTATCTTTACTATGTGTTTTCTTTTAAATTAATTATATTTTTATTTTTTTATTTTTATTTTTTAATTATTTTATGAAAAATTTGATGTCAGTCCCTACAAATAGAAAACTCGTCGAGGATGTTGACACTAAGTCGTCAAAAGGAATTTTCATTGAAATTTCTAAAAGTGGGCATAAACCGTATTTGATTTTAAAATTTAGACAACGGTCCCTTTTAAAATGAGATGGGTTAAAAAATAACATTTATCTTTAAAAAGAGAAATTACATCAAAATTATTAAGAACGAGTATTGGACCTATATAGATGATAAAAATTGAGTTTTGAACCTATATTGATGATGTGAGTTGGGCTTTGGACCCAATTATTAGATTCATGAGTCTTAATGGGATTTGGGCTTTGGCCCATTTTATTTTTGTTGGTTTTTTAATCATTATTTTTTTTGTTTTATTTATTTTTTCATTATATGAGAATATCACTATAAAAAAAATCAAATTTTTACAATGTAAACAAAAAAAAACAATATACAAGAAATTTAAACACACAAATAACAAAAGTATTATTCGGGGTTTGGAATTAACCTTCAAGGTGAAAAGAAACACCAAAATTTACTGGGAAATAACACAAGAGCACGTGGCACGCGTGCAAGTCATGCGCAACTCAAACGATTGTCTTGGAAAAGGTGTGCACGTGTCTTTCCCATACGTTAATTAAAATGAACCTGCAAAAGAAAGAATCAAGTTTGGTGATCCAAGACATCATCTTTTCTTCTTCTACTACTCTTTGATTTATTACCACAAGTAAAGGATCTTAGGTGGCCAACTGGAGGAGATTTCGGCTGTGTGTGGTGGTTAGATGTTCTTGGCTCGATCAAGTATTATAGTGATTGGTTTTGTGCTGGTTGGGCGATTCTGTGATCTGGAGGGGTGACAACATAGAAGGAAGTGGCAGTGTTGTAACTCAATTTTTTATCCCTTATTTTTTATATTTTTAAAATTAGAAAAATCCAAAAATATATCAATTTACTTCCCTAGACATGACATACATGTGTCTTCCCCATGCGTTAATTAAAATGAACCTACAAAAGAGAAAATCAAGTTTGGTGATATAAGACATTATCTTCTCTTCTTTTCTTCTACTACTACTCTCGAGTTTATTTTCACAAGTAAAGAATCCTAGGTGGCCAACTAGAGGTCGACTGTTGTTGCACCCGACATCGCGGCGACCTTAAAAATAATCCTTAATTATTGGAAAAAAAATATATTTCTGGCATCTTATTCTTTTAGGGGAAAATGTCTTATTTGAGGAGTCACCACCTAGTATTATGATCACTAGGAACTCTAACTGGTCAATAGAGATTCTATGGCTCGGGATTGGTTATGTAAAAGAGAAGATATTATTACCCCTTAAATGTTCTACCTGAGGCAGACTACATTGCAGGTTTTGTCTTAAATTGCTAAATGTTTATTAGTTTATGCTATAATGATTTGTTTACAATATTCCTGAATCTGGCGTCAGTGAATATTCGAGCTCGAATAATTCCAACTCTGGCGTTGGTAAAAATTCGTAGCTATGAAAAAAAATTTAGATCAATATTTTTTATTCTCTACTCTAGCGCCAGTGAATAAATAAATAAAAATAAATTTATTTTTACACATGCACATATTTTTTATTTTTCTAGCTAAATAAAATAAAATACAACGAATAAAAATAATATAAATTTAAACCGGTATTTTTATTCCTAATTCTGGTGTCGGTGAATAAACCACTAAATTTACATTATTTTTATTCATGCATACATATTTTTTTTTATTATTTTTTTGGCTGAGCCCAGCTCAGCTCACATGGACTGGGCTAGACCCAGCCAGCCCAGCCCGGTCTGGCCCAAACCAGTGACCCGGCTGGACCCCATCAAGCACGCGTGAACCAAATCACGAGTGCATGAGCAGCTAATTTTAAAAAACAGAAGGCGATAATTAATTAACGAAAAGCGGGGGGAATAAAGCAAAAAACTTACCTGGTTCTTTTGCAGGGAATTCGCGCGAGAATGCTCAGGACGACGCTCCTGCTTTCAAATTTCCTCTTGCTCCATCTGCTTGTCTCTCACGTTTTATTTCCCTCATGTTTCTCTGTTTCGGCTTATTTGTTTTGTTTCTTTACTCTGTTTCAGAACACTGTCTCTACTCTCTCTCGGCCGATTTTGGTTTTTGTTGTTTTAGGCCGATGCTAGTGAGGAAAAGATCACTTCTGGTATGGGGTTCTAAACAAAACACTTAAGGGTTCACTGGTTTCTTGGGATCAGTTTCTTTTCAGGTTTCTTTCGTCCCTCTCTCTCTCTGCTCTCTGGGTTTCTATTTTCTACTCCTCGATTTTTCTCAGTTCTTCCTCTCCCAGTTTTTCTTCCTCTCGTCCTCTGTCTCCTGGGTTTTTTCCGCCAGTTCCCCCCCAGTTTTTTCCTCCTCTTTTTTTTCTTTGTTGTGCTCAATCTTTATAAGCCACCTAACACCCTTACACCTCCTAACATGTATTAATGGCACATCGTGGGCAAAAACTTTACCCACGTTCTCTACCGTTTATGTTGAATCGGGATGGAGGAGATAAACAGTGGAGTGTTTAATGGTGATTAGCATTTTGGTCCTTAAAGTTTCGAAAGTCTTGTAATTAAACCCCTAGTTAATTTGTAATTGGACCCCTGCATTTCGGAGCCTTATACAAGTTAGTCCTTGGACTTTAATTTTGCAATTTTAACCCCCAATTAACCCAAACTTTGCTATTTTTTTAATTAAGTCCCTGATTTCATTAATTTAATTAAATCCAAGTCCAATTAAGTCTCAAAACTTATCAATTATCCAATTAAACCCTTGATTTGATTAATTAAATTAATTCCAAGCTTAATTAAGTCTCAAAACTTGTCAATTCTCCAATTAAAACCTTGATTGGATTAATTAAATTAATTTCAAGTTTAATTAAGTCTCAAAACTTATCAATTCACCAATTAAACCCTTGATTGGATTAATTAGATTAATTCCAAACTTTAATTAAACCTCAAAACTTCCAATCATGTTGCCCTTAACCTAAATTTTAATTCATTTTTCATTTATTTTATTTTACTTGCTTTTCATCATTATTATTTTTTTCATCATCATTTTTTTATATCATTTTCAGTAAATAAATAATAATAATAATAATTAAAATAAAAGGATCAAAAATTGGGTTATGATAACTGTGTATAATGGCTAGACATTATTGGCTCGGTCAATTGTTGTAATGTTTGTTTTGTGCTAGCCGGGCGATATTGTGGTCTTAAGGGGTTAAAGCAAAGGAAGGAAGTGGCTTTGATTTTTGTTTAGGTTTCTTGATTGTTGTGGTTGTGAGAGATGGTTTGATGAGATGGGTCACGAATACTGGTGTAAGAGAGGGAATATAGGTTTGTGATGAGGTTTTGATCTTGTGGGTGGTTGTTTTAATAAAACTTTGGCCAGAAAAGGGGAAAGATGTCTATATTTTGGTTAGGCTAACCTAGAGAGACTGTTGGGTTCAAGGCTTCATGAGTCTTTTTTTTTGTGGGTTAGTGATGTTATAAGGTGTGGAGGTAAAACTCGCTGGTTGAGGCAGAGCTGCGATGGCGCTACTAGAGGCTTTATCATGGGCAATAAAGGAGAAATATGTGAGGTTGATAATGGTGATGATTCTTGGATCAACCTATGAGGGAGTGAAGGTTTGTCTTAATTAGAGTCTGAGATGGTGATGGTCTCAGTTGAAAGGCTCTCTAGTTTTTTTGCAGGTAAGCATGGTGATGGTAAAGAGTGGTGAAGGCTATTGGTTTAGATAATGGTTGGTTTGTTCTTGGTGGAGACTCTCTAGAATCAAAGGTTGTCTTTCTTTTTTTTATGTTTTCCTTGTCTAAGAGATGAAAAGGATTAATAGAAATCTGGGAAAATTTCCCATATTTCTTTATTGTTCTTTGTGGAAGGCTTTTAATCTATTGAAAAAGGGACAGTAAGTGTTTATGGATTTTTTTGGTTGTGGGTTGAAAGAGCCTTTTGTTGGTCAATGCTCTTTGTCTTTGTAGGCTGGTGAATACCTTTATGTGTTTTTTGTTGTGCGTTCCCTTTATAGAGAGAAAAGGCTGGAATTTTAACGACTCTTAGAGATTTGATTGAAGACTTACTGGAATTCTGGGATTGAGGAGCTTATTCAAGGCATTAAGATGCCATCCCATAAAATTGATTCCTTGATTTAAATGGATTCTGGATTAAATTGAATTAATTTGGACAATCAGTGGACTAAGTTGAAGTTCCTCAGGGGCTTAATTGCATTCAATCAAAAGTTTAGGGTCAATTAGAAGTTCAATTGAAAGCAATTGAAAGAGGAAGGACTGAAATGAACTTCGGCCAAAATCAAAACTGTGGTATTGTTCATCTTCTTCTTTAAATCTTTGAAATAACTGCTCAGGTTACCTCCTTTGCAGGTGCATTTAATGCACTTAAAGTCCACCAAATTTAACCAAACTTGCACGAAAATGATCCTCTACAATTTCTCTACAGTTCCATATCAATAGTTCAGTCTAAATGACAATTAATCGGCGTCAGTGCCGGCCTAAACATGCCAACTCATGCAGCTTTTTCCTGCAGATTTGACAGTGCACTATGCCTACTTTGAGCCAACAGTTGAGATCCTTCCCAACTGAATCATGGGCTGAAATTTTACCCCGGTGTAGACGAGATTACCCTCTTCCACCGCCTATAAATAGAGTCTCCGTTGATGGCCTGAGGGAGGAGAAAATCGGGTCTAAAATAAGCCAAAAAATCAGCTTCTCCCCTGTTTTTCTTCCAGCAACGTTCTCTCTTCTCTCTCTCCCTGCTGCTTCTTCAGCCCTTGAAGACCCCATAGAAACATTCCTCCTCCACCAACAGACGGCGTCTCAGCCTCCCCACGAACCCAAATCCTCACCGGCGATAGGTGCATCCACTGCGAGGTCTTCCCTCTCCTCTCTGTAGATTCTCTTCTTCTGCATCTTTTTCTTTCTTCCTTCGCCACAAGCAGCCAACACTGCCACCATTTCTTCCACCATTCCTACTCCAACAACTAGCTCCACCGCAGGAAGCCAACACAACCACCAACCGACCACCAAGCTGCCATCGCGACTCTATCTCTTCTCCTTCCAGCCCTTCTCTCTCCTCTGCAACCTTTTCTTCTCCCTCTCACAGCCGACTCCAGCCATCGTCAACCCAGCCACAGCCTCCTGAGCCACCGGCCAGACATCCTCAGCACGTCCGAGACCCCTAAGCCAGGCAACTTTCTCTTCCCTACGTTGCCCCTTTCTTTTTTGTTGAGGCCACTACATGTAGAATTCATTTCTGCATGCAACGGTAGAATAATTAAGTTTTCTTTGGGCTGGGCCAGTTATGGCCTAGCCCAAGTGGCTGGGTCTGGCCTGGCCCCCATTTAAAAAAATCTAAAAAATTTTCAAAAATCATTTTAAAAAAATTTGTGATTTTTCTCGCATATTTTTCTACCAATTATGCATAATATCGAGTTGTATATTTACACTGTAAAATACAAATCTGGTATTAAATACCCGGTTTTCTCCGAAATATTTCAAAAAAATAAAAAAAATATTTCAAAACATTTTCAAAAAGAAAAAAAAATATTTTGTTGCATATGGCCAAATCCTAAAATTTTTCTAAGCATATTTTTCATAAAAAAACAAAAATTGCATTTTTTTCATGTTTAAAAAATCCAAAAATAGATATCGTAACCAGTTTATGATTATCCATTAGGATTTAGCCAACATGTCAAAAATCTTTTTCTAATCTTTTGTTTAGGATCCAGATGTAGATTTTAATAAAGTACACCCCCAGGTATTAAAGATACAAGGTGTAAACAAATGTGATGTTAAAATTCAGACTTTAGAACGATTATGATTTAACCCAATAAGGTAGAGACTTTCTCATGAAGAGAGATATGCCTTGAGCCTTAGAAAAGACTAATGAATAGAAACTCAACTTAGAAAAAAACAATCAAACAATAATGCAACTTACCTTAGGTAGGGTGCACTGGGGGTGATGCGTTTTTCCCTTGCACAACCAGTCCTTTACTCAGACTCTCGCATACCATAGGTTCCTAGTAATCATAATACTAGGTGGCGACTCCTGAACTTTAATTATAATTTTATGATTAAAATTAAAAAACTCTTTCCAACACACAACACCCCTCATCAGGAGGCACGACAATAGCCTCCACTATCGCCAGACGACGTCGCGCACCCCGCGACAGTAGTTATAGAAAAAAATATTAAAGTTGGACAAGAGAAAGAAGATAAAGTTTATGATAAAAACTAAGATCTTGTCTGACCTTAAACTTACATGGACTTGTTCATATAAGAAAATACTTTATATGATTTGGAATACAAAATACTTCAAGGATTTAAAAAAAAAATCGTATTGCACTATGCAAATTCATAGCACTCTTGTGTTCTGGTCTACGGTTTTCCACACCATTTATTTTCATGTATTAAAATAAAGGCCTAGCCAACTTCCTGAAAATTATAAATCCAAGAAGCCAACGAAAACTGGCAATGTTACTCTCAAAGGAGTGATTGCCATGACCAGCAAGTATCTCTCTGGGCCATATGAAATTCCTAGACCACAAGCTCTGTTTTTTATTTCAATGAGTTTCATAGGATGCTTGATCTGTTTTTTGTTTTTTGCTTTTGGTCTCCATAAACATTAAGAAACAGTCGGTTGCTCGCTCCCAAATCATAATTACCCATCTTGGGATTTGAAGTTGAATCTGTGCTTTCGATTTCACTGATTTATTGCAATGAGTAGGATGTTACTTTCTTATCAGTGGGTAAAACATCCCACCTAGTATTCAAGTATATTCCAGTTAACATATGTACACTAATATATCACTTTTGAGCCTAGAATTGAACCAAATTTTCTTTTCCAAGTAAATAAAGATCAAACTTGTTAATGGTTCCTATGTGTTCCTTTCTCTTCGTAAGTATTACAAGAATTCAAGGTTACTTATCCAAGGACTAATTTCAAATAATCTTTCAAGTTATAACCTTATTAGTCACCGTTTAGTGCAGCGGTGCAATTATCGTTTTGTTAAATTTTTAATTTTTTTATGTATTTAGATTGTTTTGGTACGTGTTGATAATGTCAAAAGCATCTATCATTATCTCAAACACCCTCTAAACCTCTCTTCGAACAATCTTAACAGAAAAAATTACTTTACCATCTTATAATTTAGTTATTTCTACATTCACTCTCTGTGTTTTGAAAAGTTATTGTTTATATTTGTTATGGGTGTAAGATTAGATTAAATTAAGAATAGTTTAAGATGTAAATTGTTATGAGTGTAAAAAAATTTAGAATATAAGCTGTAATTTTTAAAAACATAAAAAATAATTGTAAAAAAAACTAAAATACATGAAGATGAGGGTAATTTTCTAATCTTAAAAGGTATTCTCAATATTAGTTTGGTTACTAACTATTATTTTCAAGTTCAGAATTCGAAAAAACAAATTGAAGAAAGAATAAACCTACTTAACTATTAGAACATTTTTTTTTTAAATTAGATAAACCAATTTTATTGAAAACTACCAATATATTACCCACCTTCAAATGCCTATAGTGATGAAAGCATTAACCAGCCATAACCAGTAACCCTCGTAACCAAAAACTTGACAAAAATTTTCCAAGTCCTGATGTAATTTTAATTACTCAAAGATTCAAATTCGTGTTCCTGCTACTGTGCTTTCACTGTCTTCTGCCACAAGATCATAATCAAATAGCTAAAAGCCAGCTCTTAACATCTATAGATATATAGAGCAACTTGAGGCATAAGAATACTTCCTCTAAGGTTCCAAATGCCACTGCATTAATGGTAGCTCCATGGAACAACTGGAGAAAAGGAAGGAACAGAAAATTTTGACGTGTCAGGAAGAGTCCACCACATAACCTAGGCTCCTAGATTCTAAATTAACTCAGACCTCCACCAACTGGCCTAACCCAAATGAACAAGAAATTTATTACAGACATGGACATGAATCATGTTAAGTTCCACAAAGGAGTAAGGAATCTCACATTGGTTAGAAAAAAGTTTTGAGTAGCTTATATATAAGATGAATCCAAAACCAATTAGTCTTGGTAACCTGCGTTATGTTGTGGGTCTATTTAATGTTTTTTTAACGTAAAAAAAAATGTTTAGAAGACAAAAATATTTTTTTAAAATAAAAATAATCTGATACTTGAATTATTAACTTAACTGAATCCAATAAGATCAGTTAATTTAATAATTTGATTTAAATCGAAGACAATGATAGCATATATACAGTAAAAAAGCATATGGCAATAATTAATTGAAAAAAATGATTCATCGATATCATACATGTAAGAAGAAGAAAGAAAAGATCGTTAGAGATTCATTGTCATTCCACCATGAACAACACCCACAACCAAAAGAGTTTATTGAGATAGTTCAAACCTCAGTACAAAATGATACATGACGACATCGAAAGAAGTTGCATGGGTTGCTAACGCAACACACCAGAAAAGCAAATCAAACAAAACACAATGAAGTGAGTATCCGTCTATATTCAATCAACCAATTCTATTTAATTCAAAGATAAAATTTATCTTGAAAAAATTGATTTAACAAAGAACAGCAAATAAAAAAAATATGAGATAACCCAATCAAATAAAAAAAAGATAAAACAAAGAACGTAAAAAGAAAATAAAAAAAAGTTTGATCTTCAATCAAATAAATATTAAAGAATAAAATTGAAAAAATAGCTTAAAAGAATGATTAAAAAAAAAGTAACCTCGGGTGAACCTCAAAAAGTTGGGTTAATTTCTCAAACTATAACCTCCAAACACGGGTTTAATCAAAAAACTCAAATTCAAACCAACTAAATGTTAAATGATAGAGTTGAGTAAATAAAAATACCAACCTAAAAAATTTGGCAAAGAAAAAAAAGACAACAACCAAAACAACCTAAAATATTTGAGAGCCTAATTTGAAAAATTGCAAGGTAGGCACAAACATTAAGAGAGATAAAAGAAATAATAATAATAATAATAATCGTCAAAGCCAAATTAGAAATTTGTTCGGTCACGTGCCACTCTACATGGAGACGATGTAAAGACAAATCTAAAAGTGACCTGGAATCATGATTTTAGTTACTGGAATCAGTCATATACTTTGTTTAAAAATAGCAGAGCGGTCGATGCCTAATCATCACGCATCAGCAATTTTTTAAAAAAATACTTTTAATTTATTAAAAGATAAAATTACTCTTAACTTTACCCCCAGGCCCAACGTATATAATGAGGTATTTTTATTGTGCTTATGAAAGGAAAAGACTAAAAGACCACTCATTGGCAGGCAAAATATTTTTGTTTATAAAGGCAAATAGATTATTTTATTCTGTATTTTTTAATAAAAAATACAAATTTACCTTTCAATGGCATCCAATAATTTATGGCTCTTAAAGGTATTTATATCAATTTACCATGCAATGTAAATATAAAATACACGCCTTGCATTCGGTTAATTTAAAAATATCAAAATGCTCATGTTGCAAAGAAAATTCTACCTTTAACCACTAACCTGATGCTTTAATATGATAAAAAAATTATTGTACAATGTGTCTATGAAAACAGAAAACAGTGTTTTTACCATCGCTCTCGGTTTTTTTTTTTTTTCATTTAATTTTTAGATCTAATGGTGTTCAAACTTGGGCGTAAACCCTCGTATTTATGAGCCTAGGCACAAGCACGAGTGTACTAAATGCACTGTCAACATTGTGCAGGCCTGCGCAAACTTCATCAGAATCTAGCCTCATTGAAATTTCCACGGTTAGGCAGCCAGCTTTTTGCCCCTTCTGCAAATTCCTCGTCGTAATTTTTCATGGCCATGAGAATAGTAACAGCTATGAGAGTCGCACAGAACAGGCCCTGATTCTGCAACCATTCTTGGTGATCCACCATTGACGAGTGGCTTCAAATGAGGCCACCATCACCCTCAAATCTACACCACTACGAAAACGAAAAACCTCTGTCACGCCATGCAATTTTATTTTATAACCTAAACCACATGACATTAGAGAACTGAATTGTTATCCAAAGGAGTTGATTTTCAATAATGTATCTCAAGAACATCCAAATCTGCCATAAAATCCCTTCTCTTAACCCACCACCACCCATATTTTATTCTAGTTTTTTTTTATGGGATTTCTTATTTTTTGATTGTTTCTTAAAGATTCAACCTTTTGTTAAGATAATGCATGTCATTTCGGATACATGTAGCGTATTAATTATTATAAGGTCGCATATTTAATATTCTACTTGTTTGAATCAGACAGATAGTATTGATTGGTCCAATTCCTTTTCAAATATGTGTTAAAAATTAATCAACTTTCAGAAAGACAAAGAATCAACAAAAATCAAGGATCTAAGTTTTAGATCCTTAATTAAACATGAAGAATTAGATTATAATTGTATTCAAAACTCAAGGACTTCTAAAGACTAATTAACAACTCATAAAATACTATCAGAATCCTAGTGAGCACTCCTATTGCTGAAGCATTGTGATTAACTTCATGAGAGTTTTAATGGAAGTTATTGTGTTAGTGCTGGCATGGGCGCACAACCCATTAATATTAAAGTTATTATTAAACTCAACTCGTTCTAAGATTTAGGTTAAAAATTAAGAGGATAAAACGTTGCATATTGACATGCCGAGTCACCCGGTGAAGCAAGTGAAAATTAAAAATAACAACAAAAAATTAAAAATTAAAAATTAAAAAAAATTAAAACATTGCTAAGACCAAATCCCTGGTTAATTGGGTTTTGGTTTCGCCTAGAAGCTAGTTTTAATAACTATGATTAATACTGGTTTGATAAACTCTTTTTATTAAAAAAAATATATACATGGAATTAAATGGTTAATTAAAAATAAATATTCAAGATTATATTTTTTTCTAAAAAAGAAAAAAAATGACTAGAGTCGAATCGGGTTAATTTAACAAACCTGTGATTTGGGCATAAAACTGAGATAACCTAATACAAATTAAATTAAAATAAATTATAAAACTCAATTCTCAATCAACTCATATTTAAAGATGAAGCTGAAAAAAAATTTAATTAAAAAAATAACATAAAAATATGACTCGAGTCAGTTTAGGTTAATCTGGTAAACTCGTGCCCCAAGTTTTCAAATATGGATAATCTCATGAAAGCAAATGAAAACAAATAATAAATGTGTGTTGTACTAGGGATACAGTAAAATCATATTCTCTTTTAGTATTTTTAATAATAATGATGTTAATTTTTAGATTAGATAAATTTATTGCTCTAAATACAAATGTGAGGTTGTATTTTTAAAATTATTACGAGAAAGCAACTAGTTTTAATTGACAAATAAGTTGGTCCAAATATTGTATACCTACCAAATTAAATCTTTTGGTTTTAGGCTTCTTCCATTGACTTGTTCCATGCTTAATTATTCTACAAGTATCTGTCCTTTTTGTATATTATATGTATCTAAATAATTGTTTTTGGTACAGTGAAATGAAAGAAAAAAACCTCCCCTTAACATTAAGTTGAGGTTAAGTTCACCCTTGCCTTTACCGATTATTGTAGCTATAATTATCATCATAACTTAATAATTAAACAATAATTTTTTTTCTTAGCTTTCATAATTTAAAATGAAGTTTGTGTTTAGTATTATTGTAGCTTTTGCTGGTAAAATATAAAAAAATAAATTTTAAAAACTATAAATTTATATCTCAAAACCAAGTTTTTATTCTAGTCGAGTTTTTCATAACTGAATAACTTTTAAAATTATGATGAGAATTAAAATATCTTCAACTACAATCAATCACAAAAATAAATAAAAAATATTTAGAAAAAATCTCAAAAAATTCATTGTGGTAAAAGTATTTTTTAAAATAAATTTCTATTTAAAAATATATTAAAATAAAATTTTACTAATTTTTTTTTATTTCTTAACACTAGCACATCACAACAATTAAAAAGCACTAAAAAAAATTAATTTAATATTTTTTTAATGTTAAAAACACTTTAAAAAAAATCTAAAACCAGAAGTAAATGTAACGTTGAATACATTGAAATCTTGGTATGAAGTTTTTAGTAATAGTCAAGGAGGAGATGTTTAGAATTATAGTAGCGGTTATATTTTAAAATTTTTTTTATATATAATTATATTTTTTTAAATAAAAAAATTAAATTTTTACAAAACTCTTTTAAAACCAGCTTCAAAACAACGTCTAAATGTAATTCTCCCAGTATTTTGATTGAAAATGTTGGACAAGATGTCATGAAAGTGGGTCCAAACTCATGCGTTGAGATCAGAAGTCTGAAACTTGCAATCCAAATTTTAAAATCCAGTGTCAGCATACTGGATTTTACTCAAAAGCAGTGCAGACAGAATTTTACTATATGGTTTATATGCAAGTAGTTGGTGTCAAGTTGCATTATTCATCCAGAAGAAGCATCTCCCAACTCATTCGATTGCGCATCCAAATTAACTCCTTTTGGTTTCATAAGATTCTTCTACGATCTTGTGGCCCTTTCCCCCCACTTCTTGGAAAATAACAATAAATGTATAAAATAATAACAGTATAGTTTAACTAATTAGATTTCAAGTTTATTTTTTAAATATTATCAGATCGAGTTTCATAAATTTTAGGGTTATTAAAGATTTATATGGTCGTTAACTTCAGAATCCATAGAATTAGTTGAGGTGTGAGTAAATTGACCCGGACACCCATATTAAAAAAAAACAATACATAAATGAAGTTAGTTAATATTATAGTTATTAACTCAATTGCACATGTAAAGTTATTCTATAAAAATTAAGATTTAAATCTGATTTAGATTAAGTTTTTAATTATATCAAATAAGATATTGATTTGATTAATCCCAGTTGACTCAATTGGATTTTTAGTAATTTAATTGATCCAACCAAACCCAATTCAAATATGATTATATTAACATTAAAAAAAACTTGTTGTTTTAATAATAAAAAGTAATTGGTTCAATGACTCCAATGATCTAAATCTTTTCCATATTAATCGTTGTTGAACAATTATAATTCATATGCTTTAGTGATTCTTACCATACTTTTAAATTATTTGTTTAAGAAAATGTATTTTTAAGATAAAACTTCGTTTTCGTTTTCGTTTTCAATTTATGAATAAATTGGTTTGAGAATATTTTATTTATAAAATAAAAAACAAATATTAGGTCCTGGGTGATTGGATAACTTAACAAAACAAGGTAATTTTATTTATTTAACCAATTAAAAAAATTAAATTCATTTTTACAAATGGTGATAAATTGAAGTCATATAACTTTAAAAAAAAACAAACTCCGTATCTCTTTCCTGACAAAGGAAAGAAAAGGAAAGGAAAGGAAATTAAATCCATAAAAATTGGTTTTTAATTCATTAATCTTTTCCCATTTTATTGGGTTTCAATATCTTTTTTTTTAGGTTTCTTGAACTTCGAAATCAATCATAAGAGGACACATTTTGAAAAGCCCATCGGGTTAATTTCCATTATTTAAAAACAAAAAAGAAATAAAAGAAAACACTAACATCACCGACAGGATAAGCCCGCTAACCCGCATGATTCACCCTGTTCTCTATAACAGATCAGGACAGGTGTCAAGCTCACCTCGCACCGTCACCTTAAAAATACCCAACACAAGAAGTCAAACCAAAAATGGAAAAAGGTAAAGAGCAAGAAAATTACAGATATGTCCTCGAAATATAGAGTATGTCTCAATCTCGTCCTCATTATAATAATTGCTCAATTGTCACCCTTAACCTGTAAACCATTAACATCGTACCTCGAATTACATATGATTTTTACCCATTTATTTCACGTTACTAATACTATTATGTGTCAAGTTTAAGGTTTTTTTTTTAATATACAGCTAAAATTAATTATTCACACTCTAACAAATATTTTCAGAGAATGATATTATAAGAGCAAGCTCACATATATTAAAATAAAATCTTCTTAAAAATATTGATGTAACATCGCTAAATATATTTTTTATTGTGCTATTTAATACATATCTATACGTAACTAATATTATTATAGTCTTTATTTTTTAAAAAATTAAATCTATCCCATAAAGTTATAGTTTTTAGATTAAAATAAATATATGATATGTTTTTAAATTAAAAAGTTACTTAGATATCGATACATTGTTAAACTCATCATTTAAAATACTTAACATGTAAAGGTTATATATTGATTAATTATTGATTTTGAATTAAAAAAAATCACATAATATTTATATTTCATATAGAAAATAGATGAACTATAAATATCTTTACAAGTAACACAATCTGCTCCCATCAAAATTATTGGCGAAATAACAGCTTATGATGAACAAAGTGGAAACAATTTTGATAGTATAAGGGTAATGCCAGAGCAATTGATAGAAAAAGGACCGAATTGAAACATACTCAATAATTGAAAAACTAGATTGTAGTTTGCCCAAAACTAAACCCCATCGTCAACCCCTTTACAAAGAAAAATAAAAAAGAAAACAAAATCTCTCATAAACTAGTATCAAAACGTGAAAGTGTTCTTAGCAGCTAAAAATTTTATATATTGTTTGCTTTTTGTCTGTATTTTTGTTCACCAACTACAGAACAGGATAACGTATGACATATCTCTCTTGTTCTGTTTCTCTCTCTAGCTTACTCTCTATGTTTAGTTATCTATAGAAATACTTGTCGTTTCATTTATTAATATATTTTTGTGTTTGCAGTTGTGAAGGTGAAATCTCGAGCTCCATGGAGAAAGATAAGGAGACTGTAACAGTTGAGGAAGAGGGTTTCTCTTTAGAGCTTCCTGCTCCTTCTGGCTGGAAAAAGAAGGTTCCTTTTTGAATTCTCCCTCTCTGTTTTCTCTTTTTGGTTTTTTTTTTTGTTTGTTTAAAGTTTGAATCTTTTTGGGTTATTTGTGTGTTTTGGTCTTTAATTTGGCCAATCTTGATTTAATTGCGAACTGGGTTCCTTTAGATTTTGTTAAATTTTGGGGTTTTAGTGTAGAATTTGGTAACTAGGGATTTGTGATGGGTTATAATTTATTACAAATTGTGGGATTTTTTGGGTTTTTTTGTGTTGGAATTATGTGGGTTTGTAGTTTTATTAATTTTTATTGTTGGCATGTTTGTTTAATTTTAATTGTATTTTTTAATTATTTTATGGACATGTTATCTTTGTTCTTTTGCTATAATAATATTGGATGCATTTAGGAAGATTCCCATTGTTTTCTCTATTTTATTGATAGGACTGTTAGAGACAAACCAGCTAATAAAGTTTTTAGTGCTAAATGAATAAAGCCCTTTTTGTGTCAGTTTTGAATGCTGCATTTATGGTTCAAAGATATGGATGGATTCACATTATTTACTTACTATAATAATTTATAGGATTGCAATTCTATGATAATAAGGACCATTACTTGAACGGATAAAGTTCATAAATTGGCTGGTTTGAGTTTTGAGAGCAACCTCTTCTTGTAAAAAGATTGCTCTGTAGGATTGTCTATAAATTTGTCTTCCAAACCCACTTCTTCAGTGGAGCTTAAAATGTAATATAAAATGTTTTAGGGTTGGATTGCTACCAAATTCTCCCTCTTAGAACTCTTTGGTGTGGCCATAAAATGCAATTCTGTAGGTGGAATTGAAGATTTTGGTGTCTCTTGTCCGTGACCTCGTTTTATGGAATATTTTGAGGAATATTTATGGATAGATAAATGGGTTTTGCATTGAGATGTAGTTAGCTTGTTGCACTATCAATCTGCTATTCTAAAAGTTCAAGTGATGGAACTCTAGTCTGTGAATTGCCTTTTTTATCGAGGAATGCTGTATTCTTTTGTACTGCTGAAATAACATGTTAAAACATGAGCTTTGCTGTGCGATATTCTACATTTCCCAGAGAAAAAAGATGAAAATGATACATGAGGTTGCATGCTTTAGATTTTTTCTTCATTGGAAGGAGCAAAACAAAAGAGCTTTAAGCGAGGAATTAATGTACTTCCAGGCTCTTTGAAGGGCATTGGGTTAAATCTTACAGTTAGTGGCATATTGGATTGTTTTTTGCTGTTATGGTGGAGTCACTTGAACTTTAAAGAGAGCTTGTTTGTATTATGCTGGACACACAGTCATTGAGTTTAGCTGGTATTTCCTGCAATACTCTCTCGGATCACATGTCAATCTAAGCAAGGATAATGCTTTTGGATGGAATGTTCAAATGAGTTTCTGCTCTTTCATGTTGCAGGAACTAGAAAGTCATGGCTATAATAAAAGCTAAGGAAAAAGAGCTAGTATCAAATCAAATAATTACAGGGAAGTTGACCACATTATTATTCTGGAAGCTGTGTAGGTGTACTTTTATGGTTTGTTAATATGGTTGGAAGGATATAATAAGGCTTGATCTTGTAGTAAATCAAATAATTATAAGGAAGTTGACGACCTTGTTATTTTGGGCCCTGTGTTGGTATAACCTTTTAGAGATGGAATAAGGTTTGCTTATATTGTTGGAAGGATACACCTTGGAAATTAAGTGTTTTGAATTTCATGGAAGACTTGACAGCCTTTGAAGGCTATATGGAAGACTAGAGCTCCATCCAAAATGTTATTTTCTGTGGGAAGCAATTTGAAGAAGAATTTTAACCATGAATGATACTCGGAAGAGAGGAAAAATTCTGGTGAACCAATGTTTTTTCTCAGAAAAGCAGCTGAAGCTATTAATGATTTGCTTTTACATTGTGCAGGGACTAGAAGTTAATGATGGTTGGTGTGTGGCTTTGAGGTTTATTGAGTCGTGGCAGGATCAATTTACAAGCAGTTAAATGCTTGAGGGTGTGTTTTTGTGGAGTAATAAAAGAGCATTTGAGGGGAAGAGTCTATTCTCAATACTGTAAAGGATTTTTTGGTCAGGATTATGCATTTTTTGGCATCCTGGAAAACCTTTTATTAGCAGGAGGATCTTAAATAATAGATTATATATTTTGTGTGCAGATATAATATAAAGTCCATGAACCTAGATTTTTAGTTCATGATATATTCTGTACTTTTGAAAGGGTGGTACTCCCTTTGGTGCGTAAATCTATTGAATTTTATTCACTGTCACTATTTGAAATTAATAAGACTGTTTAGTGGGAGAGCAATTTTGCAGGCAGAAGAACTGGGATGGAAACTAAAGAAGAGAACATATTTGATTATTTGGTTTAAATAAATGGCAAGAAAAGTGGAGAACTTAAATGCTTATGCTGATCCACCATATGATTGATCTTTGGAGATGGGTGCAAATGAGGAGGGAAAGGTCCATCATGATAGGTTTTCTTTATCTAATTATTAGCCTTTCATTTCTTGGCTGAGAAACAAAGGGACAAATGCTTTGGCATCTGGATGCCCATCCTCCATTCTTTTCCTCCCTTGTAACATATGGTATGCAAGTAATGTCAGCAACCAATATACATTGCTGAATTCACGGGGAAACCATGGTAGCTGAATTTTTTTAGGTGGTTTGCTTGTAAAATATTACTGCTTTTTTCTCCTAACTTTGATTGGCAGCATAGAAATAAAGTGGAGATGCATTCCTGGGGTTGTGCAATGGGTAACTTAATTGTACTTTGACCTCATAACTGCCCTTTGAAGTCCTCATAATACCACCACCGAGCAATCCCCTCCTCTTGTTCACGGTAATGACCAAGAAATCCTTTCACTAGAGGTTAAGATTACATTGACTTGAAATATACTGTGGACAATATTATTTAAAGAACTCACCTGAATGTTAAGTTTCCTTTAGCATAAGGTTATTAATGAGGATTATTTCCTTGAATCAATGTATAGCATTACAGTAAAACATTGGGACTATGTGTGTGGTTCTCCGTATGACAACAGAAAGAGCACAGCAATTGCATTGAATCTGAATTTATTCAAGTTGCAGAAATCATGCAATGCCATTTGACTTATCTAGACCATATTCATAGTGGGAAATGCATCTATCATCTTGACTTTCATAATGTTGCACTTTTATTATAGCTGCTGTTACTTGAATGTTTTGGCACATGCTTAACATTGAACTTGTCATTATCTTAACGTAGCATGTATTTCTAGTGCATTGTTGGTTGTCTGTGCTGGTGAGTAGTCAACTAACCTGCCAGTCCATGTTGTTGTTTAGTTTGTACCCAAGAAAGGCGGGACCCCTAAGAAAGGTGAGATCATTTTCACTGCTCCAACAGGGGAAGAAATTGCAAGCAAAAGACAGTTGGAACAGTACCTCAGAGCACACGCTGGTGGTCCGGCAGTATCTGAGTTTGACTGGGGCACTGGTGAGACTCCAAGGAGATCAGCAAGGATTATCGAGAAGGCAAAGGTGACTCCTGTGAAAGAAAGTGAGCCTCCAAAGAAAAGAAGCAGGAAATCAGCAGCTTTGAAGGAGAGCAAAGAAACAGAAACTACTTTTGAAGGAACTGAGGAGGCTAAAGAGGAAGCTGAAAAAACTGAGATGAATGACATGGAGGTAGAAGAGGGAAAGGACATCATGAAAGAAAATCAAAATGAAAATAAAGGACCATGTGCAGAGACTCAAACAGAGGCAGCTCCTGTTGAAGAAGCTGGAGCTGGAGCTGGAGAAGAAGTTAAAACTTCTGCTAAAATAGATGAGGAAAAGGTGCAAGAAAAGGATGGGCAACAACAGGGTGAGGCAACTACAAAGCAGGGATCAGGCGAACAAGAGAAAACAGGTGCAGCCATTGATGATGAGAAAAAGGATGAAGCTGTAGATGACAAAGAGAAACTCAACAGAACTGCTCCTGAGTCTGAAGGAGAGATAAAGGGTAAAGAAGCAGAGAATTGCACTAGTGAGAAACCTGATCATACAGGTGTCGATGGGATCAAAGAAAAGGTAGATGCAAAGGCAATTGAGAATGGCAGCAACGCTGGCGAGGTTAAACCTTGAGTTACTACATTTAGAGTAATTTAATTCCCTGTTTCGTCTCTATCACATCTTTCTGACCTTTTAGTCTGTGAAGTTCTTTAAATCACTGTAGCTGTAATGTTGTAATGAATAGCTATCTGATTGTTGATTCAGACATGCTTTAATACAGGCACAGGTTAGGCGTATAATGTAGCAGCTCTTTGCTAAACTAGTAGCCTGCAGTAGTAGTCATTGTATCGTCATGGCATCAAATACTGGTTGTGTAATATTATCATGCAGTTATGTAATAAGTTGCCGTTCGAGATTCTACGTGGTAGTATTCTTCATAGCTTGTTTCATGATGTGGTTTGGAGTTTACTGTTTTTTCCCTTCTAAATCGACCTTTGCCTGCTCAAGACTCAGGCCGTGGAAAAAATTATAGTAGATCAATTTAGAGTAATAATATGACTATATATGAGGGGTGGTGCTGGTAAGGTTCAAGTTACTGATTCCCTGTTTCTTGGATAGTAGCAGAAGAATGGAGGAGCAAGGATTGGGATGAAGACAGGTGAATCATGACTGATGAACCTGCTTCGGCCTCTCTAGTACATGTCGAAGCTGTACAACATTAGGATTCACATACTTTGTTTTGAGTTCGCGTTCTAATACATGTTCCTTAATTTAGTTCACTTTGACTTGAAATTGCTTCGCATGAAAGTAGCCTCGTGTCACCAATAGGAGAATATTTGCAATGCTTGGTGAAAAATATTTTAACTCGTAACCGAAGCTCAGAAACATTGGGCATGGAATTGCAACTCGCGTGCAAGCAAAATAGCATGTTGATCTTGAATTGTGGGAACTACTCGGACTAAGAAGAAAAGAGAAGAGAAGAATTGAATGATATGAGCCAGGGTGAGAAACCAGTGAGCTTCAAATGTTCGTCGCAACAAAAAGGAAATGAACAAAGAGGATCGTAACCCAGATTCCTTTCAAAGCCCTTTGAGTTGTCCAAACAGCCCTGTCAAGTTTGTCCATTTCTCAAAAGCAGTGGCTGATGATACAAAAGCAGTTTTGGAGGATTCAATGTCATTGCTAGTAACTGCAAAGTGAAAACAAAATCAAGTTATACAACCATTGATGTCTGCTGGACTACTGCCAGAGACCCAGATTGTAATGACCATGTTGAAATGTGTGGCAGAAATCAAAGTCATAGATCCCGAGTGAAGACAGTGGGAAAATAACAAACCTGATGAAATTAAAGAAGATAGAGAGGAATTAAAGGTGTCCACCTCTATCTTTTCTTCAGGGCTAGAGCTCAGCTGCAGAGAAACGGTACCGAAGTAATCAGAATCTATCAGAAAAGAATCATGCTATACACATGGATTCACAAAAATTTCATCATTACGAAATCAAGACTTTAATACAAAAGGGGAATCTCAGGAATGCTGAAACATTAATCTTTAGTTCTACAGAACAGCATTTTTTATAGAATCCAATGGTTGGACTCTACCCCTCCAATGATTACCTTGGTGAAGGCAAAGGCATCAATGGCAGCAAGGGATTTCTTCAAGAAGAAGAACAATGCAGGCAACTAATATACAAACAACATCAAGAACATAAATAATTGCCTTTACCTTGGTGAAGGCAATGTTAGCCTTCTTAACCCAATCAATATCAGTGCTACCCCCAAGAACCGAACTAGCAGTAGATAGATCATTGTTGTCTATGGCTTGCCCTACTTTACTTAGCTTGTACACAAGATCTTGCAAATATCCTGCAACAGATCATTTTATTCCATAAATTAATACCATATATGTCACAGAAAACATCATTCAATCAGAAATTGACAATGCGCTGAGTAAGATCTTAAAAAATGGTCCTCGGTGAATCACTAAACTGAGTTAAAGTGCTTACTGCAGAGAGATAGAAAAAATAACTCAAGTGCATAAATGCATGGTCCGCGGTGAATCACTAGACTGAGTTAATGTGCTTACTGCTGAGAGAGAGAGAGAAAAAATAACTCAAGTGCATAAATGCTTCCTCCAGAATATGATATCAACAAGTTTATGCTCAAAACAAACAATAAAAAAAAAGGGTTCAATTGTGGTGACTGCAATAAGATAATCTTAACCACGTTCTTCATGAGAAATGAGATGCATAACACCCCAATTTGAAAGATCCATGCAGTCGAGACTTGCAAGAAGGCAAGTCTCTCACACAGCCACAAAGAACAGTAGCTGAATAGTCAAGCTTCATTTTCAATCATTGCTCCATATATATTTATATATAGAGATGAGAAGATGACAATCAAATTAGAATGAAGGCACCAAAAATTCATCAATAATAAACAGAATCAAGAAAAAACAAAACACGGGTCCAATCAAAATTATACACATTCTAGATGCATGGCTATGAAAGAATCCAAAAGGATATAACCTTTTTCCTTGTTAGCTGAGCTAATAACTCCTTGTCTTTCTAACCTTTTCTTTCTGTCCCTCTTAACTTTCTCCAATAATTCTTCATCATCATCAGCTTCTAGTATAGCTGCATTGGCACTAGAACTACCTCTACTTGCCAATGAAAATACAAAGCTGGTTAAGAAGCAAATGGACAGGCTTCTTCTTGTTATAATAATTGGAGAGGCGGCTGGTACTGGAAGTGACTCGTCACTGAGAGCTTTGCATGAAGTCAATGGTCTCCTGGGATTACATTTTTGTTGTGGACAAGAAAACTGGAGAGGTCTATTTGTTAGGGATGATAAAGAAGATGGTGTTGAAGAGGAGAGGAAGGGTTTTGCAGTCGAGAGAAATGTTGTCGCCATTTTTCTTGATTTATTATTTTTTTTTTTTTGTTTCTTGTATTTTTTGGTGGGAAAAATTAGAGGTGTTGATAGTTTGGAAGTTTTTATTCTTGATGATAAGGTTTGCTGGATTCCGTAATCTGACCCAGTCATTTTTCAAATGCACTAGGGAATTCTTGTCCGGCAATCTTTTTATTTATTTATTTATTTTTGCTTCAAAACTTTCAACTTGACATAGAAAATTTCCTTTTTTATTTTTTGTTTATTTCCCCCATGAAAGAGGAACCAAAATCATTGTTATATAATTTTTTGTCTTTTTCTTTTTCACTGCTCGGAGAAATACAATATAAATTTAGTAATTTTTTAAGTTAAATATATATCAATAATTTCAGCTAAGTAGTGAATAATAGTATAACATAATTAAAATAAAAATAAAATAAATAATTCAAGTACCTTAAAATACATAAAAAATTAAAAATAATAAGATAACTAGTCGACCAGTTTATGAAAAACCTAGAACCAGTCGATCAGTTATTCATATAAAACCAAAAAAATCACTTATCTTATACCTTTTATAAACTCGTAAACTCGGTTTGATTTTACTGATTTTGCACGAATAAAATCTGATTTTATTGTTTTTTGAGTTTTTAATTCAATTTTGCATGTTAAATATAATTGACTCATAAATAACTGGTCAACCAGTTTATGAAAAACCCAGAACCAATTGATCAGTTATTCATATAAAACCTAAAAAATCACTTATCTTATGCTTTTTATAAACTCGTAAACTCGGTTTGATTTTACTGATTTTGCACGAATAAAGTCTGATTTTATTGTTTTTTGAGTTTTTAGTTTGATTACATGTTAGATATAATTCACTCATAAAATTGTATGATTTTATGAGTCAACTCTCGATTTTGACAAGAATAATTTCTAATATTATAATATTATTTATTTTGAGAATGAGTGTCCTTGCTAAATATTTTTAAATGGATGTAGAGCTTGTTTGGAAATGTAACTGGTCCCATGTTTCAAAAAAATATTAATTGTGTTTTTGCTTAAATATATTTTTTTATTATTGTTGTTTTGATGTGCTGATGTCAAAAATAAATTAAAAAAATATTATTTAAATTTATTTATGAATAAAAAATATTTTAAAAAACAACTAGTACCATAATACCAAACATACTCATAGTCTTTTAATTTAGTTTAAGGATATCACATTAACTACAAAAGAATATTGTTTGCAATGATATAAGTTTGTACTACCTAAATTATTATTATTTTTATTTTTTGTATTAATCATAAAGGTATTATTAGATAGAATATAAACATCAAATATTGATCAGTTTTAAATAAATAATTAATGCTTAGATCAATACATTCAGAAATATTAATTTTCATAGAGCTTTTTTTAAGATTGAAATTTTGGATGATAATATGGGGAAAAAATCCACTTATTTATTAATAGGTTTAAGCCTCTGAAAATATCTGAAGCATCAACCTTATAAAACTTATTCTTGCTAAATATATTGCAAATTTTTAGTAACAAGTTAAAGATAGATGATATAGCAATGAATTTACTTTTATTATAATAAGAATCATATTAAATATTAGAAGGTACTCTAGTGATATGTGTTATCAAGTTATTCAATTTTTAATTATTCACATTAAAATATATACTCCAAGCAATTTGAGAATTAAGAATAAACTCACCTTTCATTAATCCAAGTTAACAATTGATTATCCAAATCAAGATTAAATGATAATTTTTTTTAAAAAAGTTAAAAATTATAATTTTTCTCAAACTCAAATTTTTATCACAATTTAAAATGAAAAGCAAGTTCAAATAATAAAAACAAAACATCTTTTAAATTATAATATGATCTAAAAACATTACCAAACACTGCACATGTCATGGGCTGTAAGTCGTTAGATAGTTCGCCTCGTAGCAAAGTTAGCAAATGGGTCATTAGGCAAACATCTTTTTCTTTGTTGCGGAGTTTTTTTAAAAAAAATATGGCAGATCTCCCTGCTAAAAAGCAAACGCAGCAAAAACAAATATACATGAATGAATATTATGAAATAGTTATTATTTTTTAAAATATTTTTTATTTAAAAATATATTAAAATAATAATTTATTTTATTTTTTATAATTTATTTTTTACATTAATCCTTTAAAATAATCTAAAATCACTCAAAAAAATTAATTTAAAGTAAAAACAAAATAAAAAATTTTCAACTTCTGATTGGAATCACTTTTAAAACAATACAATATTGTTTGGAATCACTTTTAAAACAATACAAATACTATTAATGTAAGAGCCCGGTTTAGTATTATAGGAATAATTATGTTTTTTTATTTATAAATGTATTAAAATAATATTTTTTTATTTTTTAAAATTTATTTTTTACATCGTCATTTCAAAACAATCTAAAATTCATCCCGAAAAAATTAATTTAAAGTAAAAAAGAATTAAAATTTTTTAATTTTTTTAAAATAACTTTTAAAACAATACAAATAATACTATTAATGTATTATTGAGTCGAACTTTTTTTTTTTTAGTTTAACGTGGGTGTCTAGGTCAATTTGTGTGCACTTCAACTAATTCCATGAGCTCTGAAGTTAATGACCATATAAACCTCCAGTGATTATCATATACGAATTAATATATTATTGAGTCGAAGTTATTTTTTTATTTTTTTATTTACGTGGATGTCCGAACCATATACACGAGGACTCAAATCTAGAAACAGTAAAAAAAAATAAGCTTCTCCCACCACCAGGCCAATACCATCAAGTTATTTTTTTTTTTTGGATTTACGTGGGGTGTCCGGGCCAGCTTACGCGCACCACGACTATTCCCCACGGCCCGCTGGACATCCTGCAAGCCCAGGAGCAGGTAAGGCACCGCGGGGATGACAGGCGTATACATAGAGGGTCGAACCCGAGACGGGGGCGGAACAAATTATACGAATTGACCACAACAGTTAAACCTTCATGTACTAGTACATACAAGGGCTCGAACCAAGACACTCAGGCAGGGCAAAACCTGCCAAAACCACTGAGCTACAAGCCTCGTGTGTAATACCATCAAGTTATTGATGCTTACTGTGGTGGTTGGCAGATGCCACTCTCATCCAAAAAGAGAATCCATTAATTACAAGGGACTCGTCAAAAGATAATGAAAAAGTGGATTCCCCTGCGTGTAGCATAGCAGCTGGTGAGGGAAAAAGGGCCAAAGGCCAAAGGGTTCTTCTCCATGGACGACAGCTTTGTTAACCTTAATAACCAAGCTCCATTTCCTTAAACTAAAGATGGCACTTTAATATCGTATACGTATGCAAAGTTGCTGTCAGCTCCAGCGTCGGAATCGATTGGGGGACGCGTCATTGGATTTTCAAATCAATTCTTTCTTTTTCGTAGATTTTATTGATGATGCATCATCACCTGCCGACTTTAACTAGGTGAATTACAAATTATAATGCGTTGGTTAATCAAGTTTTATCAAGTTAATATCTAACTTCAATTGTATTTCATGTTCCGAGTTTATCTACCGGAACAAATCATGTTCAATTTAACTAAAAACCTAGCCTGCATCATGCTTTAGATTCTAAACGGATCAATTAGAACAAACCGAGTTTAATAACTATATTCAGACATATCAGACATAACTATATATCTGACTTTTAAGTCTTATAGCATGTTGGGAACACAATTAGCTGTGTGTTTTTAAAAAAATTTAAATTTATTTTATTTAAAATTATTTTTTATATTTTTAAATTGTTTTGATTTACTAATATTAAAAATAAATATAAAAAAATTATTTAAACATATTTTTAAATGAAAAAGACTCCATCGCTGTTGGCACACAATCACTTCCATGGCAGACACTTTAATATAAAGATGAACTTTTCTCACTTTTAATGTCCACTTTCACTCTCTGCGATTGTATTCCTTACCTTGAATCGTTATGATCTGAACATCTTTTTTGGTTTTGCACATTATCGGTGTGTATTCTTAATTATGGACTTGATCAGCCTCCTTTTTCCAGGTTTCTTAATTTTTATGAATTATCCTGTTGCCTAACCTCATGATAAAATAGATTTTTGTAACCAATGATGAAGCACGAGAGTGGGGAGCTTGAAAGGTTGTGTAATCTTTTTCTTCGTCTATATATGAAGATATATAGAAAATGAGTTGAAACCTACAAGACTCTTGTGCTCCAAGCAATCATATGTAGAGGAATGAGATGCTAGTGAAATTTCGTGGTGCTTGCTAGGGTTAAGATAATCCACTTTAATGTTTGGAAACGTGGTTCAACTCGTGTTCCCAGAAAATTTAAATTTTTTTTGTTAAAATTTAATATAGTTTGTATGTTTTTTATAGTTTTGATGTGCTGATATTAAAAATAATTTTTTTAAAATAAAAAATATTATTAACATATATTTTAATATAAAAAATTATTTAAAATTCACCCGCAACCACACTGTAAAATCAGTATTAATACAAGCAAAGCTGCTTCTGGTTTTAATTTCATCACACTCACCCGCATGTCGACTCGCTCAAGCCATCACATCAGTATGCCGTCCCACGTTTATGCATCAATCGATCGGCAAATTACGTTCACATGTTAGGTAGCTCCAACACCATCATGAAAAAAACTTGTCTTCCTCTGAAGTATTACGTATGCAAGCATGAGAGACTTGATGTGACTATGGAATACTCTAAGGTTGGTTTAAGTAATTCAATATTTATTTTTTAAAATAAAATTTTAAGTTTAAATCTTATATATGAATCACATTATCTTTCAAAAAAAGTTTTGTTTCTTAATAAACCACCAGCTCGACTGAATTAATCTTTCAAGCACCAGAATTTAGAATAAATAAAAAAAAAGTCCCTATCCCTTTCAGGGTATGTATAATTTTCTGAACGTAAATCCAAGATGATCCTAGTAATAAATCATACCATTGAATCCAGTTTGTTCTCAAATCTCTCCATTCACAGTCCCTTTCTAATTAAAGTAGAATATCGACGTGGCATTAGGGTATTTTTAGAGTGGAAACACTCTGATAAAATATTCTTGTCAAATTGGGTCGACATCAGCCGTTCACTATCTGTCAAATTTGTCAGCTTTGAATTTGTGCTAAAGCTGATTGTTCTGCAAATCCTCCATTCGTAAGTGCCCACCAACTTAATGAACACACTAAAGCTTGTTTGTCTTTCATGCCTTCTTGCTTTTAAATACATGGTTTGCGCGTCAAACTTTTATAGAGGGCTGCAATAATGACTCATTTATGTCTAAGATGGAACACTGCAAGTTGTTTGACTATTACTTTGTTTACAGGCAAACCCTAATTTAATTTAATAATAAATAAATAAATAAATTATTTTACATTATCATTAAAGATAATATTAAAAAAAATTAATCTAATCCTATCTTAGTTTGAATTTAAAATTAAATTATATAAAAAAATTTTTAATATAAATCAATTAACTTGATCAGTTTAAAAAATAAAATCTAAAAATATAGTTAATAAAAAAAATAAAGTTAATAAAAAACCCTCTCGATTTCATTTGCTGTCTGACTCCAATTTAAAATTAAACTATATAAAAATTAACATGATTCAGTTAAATTAGATAGTTTAAAAATAACATGAGTAATTAAAAAAAAATAAAGTATAAAATTAAAAAGAAATAATGAAAAATAACTTGAGTAATTAATAAAAAAAATTAAAAGTATAAAAATAACCTCGTTATGTGGTTTTTCAAGTTATTATTATTATTATTATTATTATTAAAGGATACGACCCCTCAACAACGTTGCTTTGTTTCTTCAACTTAATTAACCATTACACCAAACGGGTGTGATGATGAGAAAAATTTATTACACTGAAACTATAACTATTAATATTTATAATATAGGAGATAAATAAACACAAGCAGAGAATAGAAAATCACATATAAATAATTAAAAATGCTAATAATATTTTTTCTCTTTAAAAATTATTTTTTTAATTCTCTATCTCATGTTTTTCTATCCTTATATTTATCTCTCTCTTATACTATAAAATTTAGTAATTATAATTTAAACACCACAGAATTCCATGCATGACCCGTTCAGGAAAAAAAAAACTAAAAGGGAAAAACCAGTCGCTGGGAAGACAGAAGAACATTCCCTCCACAGCTATATATGTTTTCTCCAGCAAAATTCATATAATAATACTAATACTAATAATAATAATAATATCATTTATATAATTCTTTTGAAAATCACTTCAATTAACTTTGTTTGACTTTTAATTATTTGTTTATTTTATCTAATCAAAATCGATTATGGAAACAAAAATCATGTGTAGTAGTTGCAGTGGAAGTCTTCCTTGGACGAGGACTGATATGTAAATTAGAGGACCTCTACGAAAACGAATATACATTAGGAAATGGAGTTCTATCAAATCAAGGGATATGGATTTCTTTATCGATCATATTTCAATAGATATTTACTACTTTATATGTATGTATGTGTTTTATCAGGGGAACCAAATTTTCTTTAAACTTTAAAAATATCTACATCTCTTGATATTATTATCAAACATTCAAATAAATTATTTTTAAATTATTTTTTTCACCAAGATAAGTATTTTTATTAATATATCTCGTGTTTTTCTTAGCAAACGTAATGTTTTTAATTGAAATCATTGTTTCTGTTAAAAAAATATCAAACTAGCATGTTTAAATTTTTTGTGTTTAAAAATCTAAAAAATTATAAATATTACAAAATCATGTTCAAAATGTTTTAAAAATAAACAAACAATTTGAATCAAATTTTTATGAACTATTTATTATTAGTATTATTATTCTCATAACGTATAGATAACAATTGAAAAAAATTATTAAAGTTCAAATAAAAATTATTATTGTAACAGCCCGACCTAACCTGCTAGATATTATCCGCTTTGAACCTTACCACCCTCATTGATTTGTTCTTGACGACCACACATGGCTCCAAAACGTATCTGACAAGTTAGCAACCAGTACTACTAATAAGACCAGTTATCAAGTCATCACCTATCGTTATAGTTATAGGATATTACAATTATAATATTTAAAAAATATTTTAAAATTAAAGGGCAGGTGAATATAGTAAAAAAAAATTTAAAATATATAAAAAATAAAATTGATAGCTACAACAAAGGACCAAGGCAGCGTGCCTCCTCTTGCTTCTTTTTATTTTTATTAAGGGGACAGGTAATATATTATCCATCCCTTAATTATTATTTTTTTATAAAAAAAATCCTTCTATCGACCTTCCATGCTCATCTATTAAAATATAAAAAAAATATACTTTTATAAAGTGGATACAATTATCATCCCGACAAGCACCATATGTAAGTGCCACGTAAACTCCATGAATCCTTTTTTCCTTTTTAACTGGTCAAGTGTCAAGTAATTTCCTCTTCTTGCCATCGCCATCCATTGCTGTTGTTTTTTCTTTTTCTTTTTCTTCAGAAATGACACTTGGCAAGACTGGAGAGGCTCGGTCAAAAGTAAGTCAATTTACGTTTTCAAAAAGTAGAACCACTTAACCACGCGCTTTACAAATAGTGTGCTTTTATTTCCAAAACATAAAGCACGATGACTATCCTCTCACTAAGGTCTCTTTTTCCCTACTGTTGCATAGTGTTTTTTAAAAAATATTTTTTATATTTTTCTATTACTTTAATTTATTAAAATCAAAAATAAAATTTAAAAAATAAAAAAATATTATTTTAATATATTTTTAAATAAAAAACAATCTGTCAAATATTATTTAAATATCATACACCAATTTATGTTAATCTTTTTGTTATTGTTTTTAGAACAACATTGTATTGTAGCATAAAATGTGGACATGGGGTCAAAAATATAATTAATTATTACTAGAAAATCTTAATGATTTTTTTAAAAAGTATTCAAGACTGAATTGATAAAATCTTTTGATTTGGGACTCAATTGAAATGAGTGTACAGGTGAAGGGCTAGTTTGAGGTTTTTCTTAATAATTAACATCTAAATAAATTAATTGATAACTTAATGGTATTTTAATGATGTCATTAGCGTTTTTTAGAGAGAACAATCATATTAACCCAAATGATAGCCAAGCTAAAACCCTAATGACATGAAACATATATTACCATATAGTTAGTTGGGCAATGATTTTCACAAGTACTTGTAACTTAAGATAACATGATGAAAAAGCTTAGCAGTGTTAAATTTTCTTCCTAAAATAATATTTAAATAATTTAAACTATATGTATTTAACTCGTTAAAAAAAATAATAAACTAGTATTTTTAGACACAAATACTTGAGCTCAATTCCTACTCTCCATGTGTTAATTCGATGACAAGTGTATGTTTTATATTATTATTATTATTAATATAAGTTTGAATTTTAAAAAATTCTAAGAATAAAACATCAATAATTTATTTAAAACACAACTGATAAAAAAAACTAGATTTTAATAAATGAAAATTGATCCAAAACATATCATGATCATTAAAAAAAGCACTTAATTATAGTATATAACATCCAAATCTACCAATTTTTTTCTTGGTAAACTAAACCAATAATCGAAAATTTATTTTTGATGTAATTCACCTAACTCACCTAATCCACAATTAGTTTTGTTTGTCCATTTTATATCTCCCTTCGAGGAGCGTGCATGGTAAGCGCGTGGTTTGTAAGAATAAATGCAATACTTCCAAGTTCCAAGTTCCAACCAGGGATGCGAACAGACACCAATAAGTGCAAACAGCATTGCTGTTCACTCGCAAGGCAGGGAAGGAAAATTATTTTGGTCAAGTGACACATTGGTCCCTTAAGTATCAAATAATTTTTAATTTAGTCTATTTAAAAACTCAGTAATTCGATTCCTTAACTGTATGTGTTGAATTCAGATAATTTGAATGCTCCCAAATGCCTAATTGCATGAACCATCATCAAAGCACCGAATCTTGCTTAACAAGGGACACAATTGTTGCAAATTTACTGAATTCTGTTGAAATAGGTATATAATGGAGTTGTAGCGCGCGTTTGATTTGTGGTAAGTTTTTGTGATTGTGATTAAAAAAATATTTATAATTATGTTTTTTTAAAAATTTATGTTTTAAGAAAGACATACCCGGTTAAAACTGTTATGAGATTAATTTTTACATATAAAATAAATAAAAACTAAATCTTTGTGAAAGAAAAACATGTTATTTTAGCTTCTACAAAACTAAAATTAAGAAAATACAATTATTTGTAGGGCCCAATACAAATACAGAAGTTATTTGGCCATCCAAATAATTTTTTTTTATAATTAGATAAAAAAACATAAACTAGCATAATAATAAATATTCTCATAATTTGAGGATTAATCCATTATTTTGGGATATAAGATTAGGATTAAACGCTTAAAAAAATAAAAATGACTAATTTATAAATTATGATTAGAAATACAAGTCATTATCCATGCATTAAATCTTTAGTTGTATAAATACCATACTTGCTAATTAGGTTGTTGGAAAAAAAATTCAAAAAATAAATAATTGGAATATAAGAATATAACGAAAGCAAAGAGTATTAAGAATTTAATGCTGGTATGTAAAAAAATTTCCCTTGAAGAGTACTTCATGTTCTCTCTTGAACTAAAATTTAGTTTAATAAATATTTTTCATATGATTTTTGAAAGTACATCAAGAAGAAATACGAGTCCATTATCAAGAGTGGATCATCATATAGAATCTTAATTTTTTTTTGGTAATACGCAATTAAAGATGAAGGTATAGAGATGACAAACATCAAATGCTATGAGGACTAAATTGTCTGGTTAAAAACTTTGAGTACCGAATCGACAGAATATTTTACTCGGGACTTGAATGAATTTGTCCTTTTTCCTTTTTCACAAAATTGATTAATTAATTAATAGGTTGAGGACAAATTTCAATGAAGCCATGAAAACTCGAACAAAAACCCCTCACTCACTTCTATAAGAAAAGTCCATGTGGAAAGGACCGCCAAAACAAAAAACCTTCAACCCTCTTCTGCCTTCAATTTTTCCTGCAATTTTCAGACCTGGGTTTGAAGTGTATATATAGAGAAGATTTAGATACAAAAACCCCTTTAAAAACTTAGTTAATAGATTCAAAAAAAGCTAATCGATGGCGAGGAGAAAAAGTTTGAAACTTGACCATGTGTAGAAGCTAAAAAAGTTAAAAGAAACAATCTTTTTCTGTCTTATGGCATGCGACTACCAGCTGCATAGAAGAAGAAGAAGAGTTTCAGTTACATTAAAGGAGTTAATCCAAATAGAGATCTTTGCTTAGTTATTTCGTTGATTCTGGTGGGTTGGCTGTGATCTTTACAATGAAAAGTCATCATCATCAGTTGCTGTTTATGTTCTTGGTCTTCTTTGCTCAAAAGATTGGTACTTTTTTCTTCTCTTCTGCTTTATTCTTTAGTCGATTGGATTAGTATAATGGGTTCTTTTTGTTGCTATCTTTCTTGGGTTGATCTCTGATCTTTTTTTTTATTTGAATGGAATTTGGATCATTAAGTATTTTGATGTTAATAATGATATTCTTCTTGTTGTTGCAATTGGGATTGTTTGTTTTAAGGTAAATTTTCATGGGTTGCTTTTAATTTTTGTGACTTGAAAGTGTATTGACTGTAGTCAATTGGAACACCGTATGGTGTTTGTTTTTTAGTTTTTTCTACCATGGTTGCTCCATGTTAATACATTTTTAAGAGAGTTTGTTTCGTTGTTCTTGATATTTTATTTTTCTTTGTGACTTTCCTAATTTTTTATATGGATTTTTTATTGTTTTGCTGTTTATAGAAGTTGTGGTGTCATAATCCTTTGGTGGATTACACTTGTTTGTTTGGTTTCTAAGCAAGGAGCCGAAAGAAGTTATAGGGTTTCTTTGATAGAGCTCCTTGTCTGAGGATGATTTTACTGTAATGGAACTTCGGTTTTATGTGAGTGCTGCTGAAATATTGAGTCTTCTTTCTTTCTATATTAGCCTATGAGCTGCTGTGAATTGTACCATAGCAGTCTTCAGCATGTCTTTTCAATGATTTATATCAGGATTCATTGGTCTTGCATCTAAGGGTTAACACGCAGCAGAGAATAAGAAAATCAAACTAGAATAAGAAGTCAAATTTATTTTGGATATGATTGCTTGATCATTGAATTCTCATTACATAATTCAATACATTTTGAAGGATTTCATTGGCCTTATCTATCGTTTCTGCTTTTGTTCTATGTTGCTTTTTGGTCTTGAAACAAATTAGAAGTGATTAAAGAAACTATCTTTACGATTGCTTATTCTTGTTTTTTCTTCTTCCAGAGCTTCTGACAGCAGAAACATTCACCGGAACCTATGGAATAAACTACGGAAGAATTGCAGATAACATCCCCTCACCAGATGAAGTTGCTACACTTCTCAGGGCAGCAAAGATTAAGAATGTTCGGATTTATGATGCCGATCACAGTGTCCTCAAGGCGTTTAGTGGCACTGGGCTTCAACTTGTTGTTGGGCTTCCCAATGGGTTTGTGAAAGAAATGAGTGCTAACGCTAGCCATGCCATGGCTTGGGTTAAAGAAAATGTGCAAGCATTCCTTCCCAAGACCAGTGTTTGTGGGATTGCTGTGGGTAATGAAATTTTAGGAGGAGGTGATTATGAACTCTGGGAAGCTCTTGTGGGCGCTGTTAAAAATATTTACAACGCCGTGGATAAGCTTGGTTTGGCTGATGTAGTTCAGATTACTACAGCACATTCACAAGCTGTTTTTGATAATTCTTACCCTCCCTCTTCGTGTATATTCAGAGAGAATGTTGCTCAATTCATGAAGCCACTCTTAGAGTTCTTCTCACAAATTGGTTCTCCGTTCTGCTTGAATGCTTACCCTTTCCTAGCTTACATGAGTGATCCAGAGAATATTGATATAAATTATGCTCTTTTCCAGAAAACCAAGGGGATATATGATATGAAAACAGATTTACACTATGATAACATGCTTGATGCTCAGATTGATGCAACCTATGCTGCTCTGGAAGACGCTGGATTCAAAAAGATGGAAGTCATAGTCACAGAGACAGGTTGGGCCTCACTTGGAGATGCTAATGAAGCTGCAGCAACAGTTAATAATGCAAGAACATTTAATTATAACCTGCGTAAGAGGCTTGCAAAGAAGAAAGGTACTCCACTTAGGCCAAAAATGGTGGTGAAGGCCTATATTTTTGCTATATTTAATGAGAATTTGAAGTCTGGGCCAACTTCTGAGAGGAACTTTGGACTTTTCAAGCCTGACGGAAGCATTTCATATGATATTGGGTTTCATGGACTTTCATCTGCAGAATCGTCACTTTTATCTCTGAAGGTACGAGACTCTTTATACCAACACACAAGGTCATTCAAAAGGCAACATATTGGGATTCGAACTGTTTATTTTCTTGATAAAAATAATTAGGTTATTTTGAGAAAAATCTCTCTCTTGCTTACCATCTACATTTCACTTCTAAAGTGGAAGAAAAAGGAAATTAAGAAAGGAGGCCTCCGCTGTTCCACGAGGACTTGCATTGTGGATAAGATGGATTATGGGCATATATCCGCATTTTGTCCAACTGTAGGAGCCTAATGTCCCAATCACATCATTGCATGGTATATTTGAGTCTAAACTAATAATATATAGTATCTATCATTGGAATTGCTCGTTTTGGATCTCGTTTTTACCAGTACTTCATTACTAGCAAGGAATGCTAAATTGTATTCCGCATTCTGCTGAGTCTCTGATCCTTCTCTCTTCAAGAATTATGCAGCAACTAAACTACAGACATTCAGTGGGTTGAGTTTATTTGAGTACCTATAATATCATATATGATTATAATCTGTTATCTCGAATCATTCCTTGACATGATAAATTATATGATGCTATAGGATTTTCTTCTTTGAGCAACCATCAAAGTGCTGTCTTTTGGAAGCTGAATTTCAGGGGTTATATATTAATTTATCACCAGGGAATTTGCATGTCTCTTTCAAAACAGTAGAGGGAATTGTGTATGCAGTAGTTATCAACAGCCCATCATCATAAGATGGGGAGGGGGGAACTGAGGAAGGTGAAAGAACAATGAAGTAGTTTATGTGTGACTGCATGTGTTTTTCTATTATCTGACTCCTAATATTATCTAAATGACGAAATTCTAATTAAGGTTCTTTCCTGTTCTTATTCGTTCTACCCCTTTCATTTGTGCTCATGCAGGCTGTCCAATCTCAAGGTTTGACCAAGTCCTACATATTGATATTGACAATCTCTGCTGCCGCTTTGATTCTATTTCTGAAACAATAATGTCGGAACAGTCATTATTATATTAGAGCGAAACCAGCATTGAAAGTCAAAATTTCTAGGTTCGATACCATTCAGATAACACAGTACAAAAATACAAACTGGTTTCGATACCATTCATGTCACTCAAGAGTACAAGAGATACGAACATTGATTTTGTAATTTGCATAATATATTTCCCCAGAATTGCTGATTTTTTTATCTATTTCAGCAAATGTATATTAGTTCTCTCAAATAGATCCTTTAGTTTTTTTTTTTTTTTTTCTGTTATAGCTTTCTTGTGCATATGCTGTTGTATTTAGGCGAAAAGATTTTGTGATCATGACTAGAACTAGTTTCTTTAGAAGCATCTGTCTCAAGCCAAATTTCGTTTTAAGAATCTGCTGCTTTATTGGAAGGATTAAAAGTTCTGCATGGAGACGGGTCGATTTTCTGTGTATTTTTACTGCATTTAAAGTTAAAAACCTTCCATGTTATGCAATCAGAAATGGGAAGCAATAGCAAACCTTAATGCTGTGTGCCATGCTGGATAGTTCTTTTGCATATGAAGAGCAAGCATGAATCCATATTGAGCGGTCTCCATTCCCATGGCGGTTTCGTCAACTAACTCCTGAATCGCCCCATCTATCCGCCTGAGAAGAAGTTTGGTTTCGTATGAATAATAAGAATCAAAGTCCAGGTTGGTTGGTAAGTTTAGTGATAGGAGACTATCTAGCTTGGTCCGGAGTGCGTTTGTTGGGTTAAAGATTTTTTTGTTGCTAAATGTTACAGCCTTGGAGGCAGGACTCCAAATAGATCGCAATGACGTGCTGAAATTCTTTCCTGAGCACTCGGATGCATGTAAATGGATCTTAGTTTGAGAATCACATATTCATTACTAGCACACTGTTATATTCCTCGATGCTTGGACTCAGATGTCTGCAGTTTGAGCTTTGTGGCCTAGCATGATGTGGAAAACAACACGAAATGCACCCAGCGTATGCTCTACACATATAGTAAGTTCACTCCCTACAGTTTATTTGAGCGATCAAATCTTCGAAACAAGTTGGCTTCCATCAGTGTCTGAGTGAAAACACTGAAAGATTTCAAGGCTAAGCTAACTGGTCTCCTCCATTCAAATACTGGGCTAAAAGAATTGTAAAGTCCTTGTTGCATGGTATCTTTCTCCAGCTAAAAAGGCCTTCTAAGTTCTAAGGATGTAAATATCGATTGCTGTTGAAGCAGAGTGAGGGCCAGATGCGCCCCTGCTAGACCAGGTTAAATTTTATGGTCTACAATGGTGTGGCTTCGACAACAGGCTACACAAATCCACAAAACAAGATATCTGTCTACTGTTCTTTGAAAAACAAACGATTTTTAATTTCATTTAAACTAATTTTCAGGCATTAACAGCAGGCCTGCAGTAACTTGCAGTATATTTATTAATTTCTGCTTAATGTCAATCACTTGGAGTCCCAAGATCAAGAAGCCTCATTACATGCTACCTAATAATGAATAAAATATACTGAGAACAGACCAAGCTAGCTAGCTAGTAGCTTAGAATGGTTCAAGAATTTCTAGAAATAAATAAGAACATGTAAGAGGATGATGAGTGTTCCCTTCTTAATTTTATTAATAAACCTGAACCTAACCAAAAGGATTTTCTTACCAAATCAAAGTGAATCTGGTGAAGGCTTTTGCAATATCAGAGTCACCAAGTCATTAACTACCCTATGATAGACTTCAATTACTAAGAAAATATGCATCCAATATTAGAAAATGTAATCAAGTGATGATGTCTGTTGAACTTCGGCTTACTTTATTAGTGTTTTCTGCCTGAAAACAAATTAGAGAAACGCAGCCGTGCTTGAACGTTGACCTTGTCATTTTTTTCTCATTGGAAGTGGGGTGACAGCATTTTGGGCTTCTATCATGTCATCCATGAAGTAATCTTCTGTGAAACTTCCTTTCATTTACGCAAATACATAAATAATAACACCTCTATTTTTTCCTCTGTGTGTCACTTTTCGGTGCTGTTTGGTTATTAAAAAACATAGATAATAAAAAAAAAAGATGTTTGTTTTAAAAATACAGAAATTTACTTTGAATTATAGTAAAATTCAACATATTTGGAAGAACCTTAAACACCTACATCGATCGGTCATATCTGAACCCTTAATCGAAACTTTTTTTTTTAGGTGAATGGACATGTTTATCATTGAACTAGTCTTTAAGGCCACAGAAAATATTAAATGTGAAAATGAAATCATCCATGTTTATACGCATGGTTTAGCCAGGGGAAACTTCTCTCTTGCAAGTATTGTTCGATTTTTGAAGAAGAAGAAGAAGAATTTGGCTTGAAGAAGAACAAAGGCCTATTGTGATCATATAAATCCAAAAAAGAATAAACATATATTTTTTTCCAACTTCTAATACATATCCTTGAGCAATTGGATGCATGTCTGCAGGCTGCAGTCACCTTCATCTTTTTTTGGTCATTGGCTTAAAGACGAAGATATTATAAACCGACTAGAATTTCTTTATTTCCATTCATTTCATCAGCCTAACACATGAATGATGCCACACTCAATATTGTAGTTAGCGACTTGGCATCCCATGAGCCATCGGTCAGCTAAATGTAAAACCAGAAACCATTAAAAAAAGAAGAAGACAGCACCATAGTTCACATTTGCCTATACATTGTAAGTGATATATAACATTGTTAGAAAAGCCATCCCCGTCCCCGCAAGAGGATAACTTGTTGACATGTGGACATGAACCTGACCCGAGTCGGGTTTTGTATCGAATCAAATTGAAAGTTGACTTAATTAAATTTAGAAGATCCATCAAGTTAACTGGTGATCTAATTAACATAGTCAAAATTAATGTGATATTCAATTTAACTCTTAAAAAATTAAATTTTTTTATATATAACCATGTCATTTCAACTATGTTTCTTTTTAAATAAAAGTCTTAAAACAACTCGATTTACTTGAGTTAACTCGATTAATCTATTCAACTCGTGACTCATCAAACTATCATCTAATACATAATTGAAACATGAATAGTTAAAAGTTGATTCATTCCAAATGGAGTCATACATTTTGAAGAGCTAGGGACAATATTCATAGCTGATATCTTCTGTTTAAAGTGACATATTGTTCATAATAAAATCGAATATGGTTCAAAGTACTCCTTCGTTTTCTTTGATTTCTTTTTAAAAAAACATATTGAATACAAAAGAATTGACTTTTAGCATCATTATTAGGTGTTTAGTGGTGTCAATGAGCGTCAGATGACATTTTGAATGATTTAGTGACAGCTTTTTATAATGAGAATTAGTGACAATCTTGAATGCATTCTTTTTTTAATACCTTAATGAATGTTCACAATTAATTACCATTGCACTACACTAAATTAATCACTGTGTAACCTTCTCTGCATGAGTCCCAAATCATGACTACAAATACCGATTCTTGATGAGTTTTATTCATGGTGTTATCGAGTCATTTTCACCTTTTTACTTCTTGATGCTGATGCCATTCAACAACTACCCCCATAATAAAAAAGAAAGAAGGGAAAAATTACTAGTCAATTTTGCAAACTTCTCCCTCCAAATGGCAACAGTCCATTGCCCAAAGGACCAATTTTCTCTAAAGACAACATCCCAGCTCCCTCTATATATACAGGAGGAGATTAGCCAGAGAAGCTCACACAAGTAGTGGAGAAGGGGTGGCCTAACTTTTGAGAACACACATTACTAGCTACACCAGCCAATTTATGGGAAGTACTCTCGTTGCTTTTGTGGTTTTAGGAGCTGCATCTCTACTGCTGCATAGCTCAAAGGCAACAGAGTATGAGGTTGGAGACAACACCGGTTGGCAAGCCCCTTCTGACACCTCTTTCTACTCTACCTGGGCTTCAGGCAAAACCTTCACCGTTGGTGACACTCTGAGTAAGTTGGCACATGCAGAGCGCTAATATTGCAACACTCAATTTCTTTACCTGTGATCCTTGTTGTCAGTTCCTGTCTTGATCTTCTAAGATTAAATCCAAGAATTCTAAGATGATTAGTAGGTGAACTATAGAGTAACATTATATAAATTTTCAAGTTCTTAATCTCGATACCAAAATTGAGATGGATTAATATTAATTGCTTTAAGATAAAAGAAATGGAGACAGTGAAGATACATTATTTTGTTATATTTTTCATTTTAAAAATACATTTATTTTCTATTTCTAATCATATACACTTCTTTTTATTTTTATCCTTTTCTTTTCTTTTCTATTCTGAAACACTGAATTACTTGGAACATTCATAGTTTAATTTTCTCCAGTTGGATTGCTTCAATTTATGTGACAAAATTATTGCTTTGGCAGAGTTCACATTCAGTACAGGTTCGCACGATGTGGCCACAGTCTCCCAGAGTGACTATGATAATTGCAACCAAGCCAGTCAAAACAACGTTGTAACAAATGGACCAGCAACAATCACCCTCAATGCCACGGGTAATCAGTACTATTTTTGCACATTTTCTGACCACTGCACTAGAGGTCAAAAACTAGCCATTACCGTAGCTGCCAGCAGCACTCCCTCCCCCCCCTCACCACCAGGGACACCGCCTACAACTCCATCTTCTTCGCCGCCGCCGCCGCCGTCACCGCCTCCGCCGCCCTCCGCTTCCTCAAGTCTCGTTGCTACCTTTGCTTCGGTGTTCATGTCCATCGCCATAAGTTTCATGTATTACTTCTAGCTAGCCGCCCATATCGTAGTAGCAATTAATTTTCTAGTGTTGTGTCATACAGCTTCTATGTACTTGATCATTCATTTGATGATATATTGGTTGGCTTTTATTATTTTGGCTTTTATTATTTTCTATTTGAATAAACTTGTTTGATTTTACGGATCAACAGGGATTTTGTTTTTTAGTTTTCTTGACAAAGACTTTGTATGCGTGTCTTTGTGTTTGTTTTAATATCTCAAATATTATTTAAGTATTTTGCCATGCCACTGGCCACGTAAGGGATTGAAGGCCATTGATATTATGAACATGATGCCGCCCCATTATATTATTACAATAATTAACCTGCAAGGCTCACCTAACCTTGGATGGCAACAAGTTGCCTTGCATTGACTTCCTGCGACAACTTTTTAATACTGTCCATTGGTGCTAATCCTAACCTAAAAAATGAAAGAGGCACGAAGCTTCCTAGACTAATTACCTCTGAATTATTTTGAAGATTTTCCTTCATTTTCTCCATTGAAGCAAAGCTTGAGCAACTCCCTTCCATTCTCAATGGATTGAACATTTCAAATACATATCTTGTTGTTTGCCACAAGGCTTGGTTCGATGTGTGATTACAACAAGAACATAAACATGTGAAGATGATATGGTGTGTGTGTATTGATCGCATGTATCCCATTTAATTTCTGATAATAGATTATGCTAAGCAATGGAAGGTTTAGTATATTTAATTTTGTGTTATAAATCAAGTTCTCTTGTGAAAACGCGTGGAAATGAGAACTCTCCTAGCAAGAAGGATTCTGCGAAGATTTTCAGGTTTTGAAGCAGTCTTCTTTAATTACTATAAATGCAGTCTTAATTACTTCTAGCCTTAATATTCTCTTTTCTTTAATAAAATGAAGTATTTAATTTCCGTTATTTAATCATTATCATGTTATGATCAATTAATCCCGGGTGGACTTTGTTGGCTTTAATTAAAATATGATGGGATTAAGACAAGATGCTAGTTAGGCATGTGGGAGGTGATACGTTGGCCCAATCAAAAGGGAGGGGAGGAAAGTTGCTCATTGTTGATTAATTAATCTCCACAATTATAACATTGTTGAGCTTTCACGTTTCGTTCATTTCTTACCAATTCAATCCTTGAAAAAACATCCAAGATTTTGGATTATAATCCTCTCTCTGTTCATCCATCGTTATTTGATTGGGAATTTGGATTTTTCTCAAGGAAAAATGAAAGGACATGAAATAATATTAAAAAATAAAGGATGAATTCAACCAACTCGGTGTGAGAATCATATTTAAATATATATTTTAGATATTAATAGTTTGCAAGTCAATTTATCCTGATATACATATACATACCAAACATGTTATTATAAAGTAGTGGAATACACGTAAGAAATCAGATGACATCTGAAGATAACCGTTGTAGAAGGATTAATACTGGCTACATGTTGGTGCCTCTCTCATCAGCTAGGTATACAGAATAATATATGCATATAAACTAACTACAATCCACTAGTATGAAGTTACCGATAAGTCCTATATCAAAACATAATAGATATTAACATAATTATCAAAGTAATGCATATCATATCAAATATAATTTAGTTCAACAAAATATGAGTACAAATTCAAGAATAAATGAGTACTTGAAAAATAAAGCAACAAATATAAATATTTAAGAAATTAACTAGTTGTACTCATCATACAATCAACTATTTGAATTTATTAATATCAAATGCATATTAAATATTATCTCACTCACCCAAAAAATATAGAAGTAAAAAGAATATCAGATGAAATACCCGAAAAATCTATTGAGAATCGTTAGAAAAACCTACAATAAATATAAGGAATGTACTGAAAAAACCCAAAACAACACAAATAAAAGATTCCAATGCATAAAAAAAACCAGGTTTAGTCTCCAAAGTTTAGGGACTAAAACAATAATTTTCTAAAATCAGGGACCAAAACGTAATTTTACCAAAAGTGGAGGACTGAACTGTAAATACATAAACATAATGAAATTCCCCCCATAAACCATCCTCAATTATTTCCATAAACGAACCAGGGGCCGAAATGCAATTTTTAAAAGTTCAGGGACTAAAATGTAAATTCCCAAAATTAAGGGACCAAACTGAAAATATTCCATATCAATTATCAAATTGAGATTCGTCATCCTTAACCTCATAATAATACTTTCCAAAATTCCAAAATATATTTCAGGAGTTAAATTATAATTTTTCAAAGTTTAGGGAAAAAACTATAATTTTCATAAATCAAGGATCAAAATAAAATTTCATCATCTTCAACCTTAAGACCATTCTGTCTAGATTTTTCAGTAAATTTAAAACAAATTTCTTAACCCATATAAATTAATTCACAAATCTTTATTTCTAACAACACACTCAAAATCAATCATTTAATCTTAAACCCATAATAATTATGAATCAATTTTTAACAACATAAACTTCAAATCTTTATAAACTTTAATTTCTTCTTTAATCCTTTCATAAACAAACCATAATCAAAAGTAATATGAGAGGGAACCACTTACTTGCTACTTTCATCTTTCTTGAACAAAAAAACTCAATATCAAAAACTGAAATCATTGATTTGATGAGTGGAGAGTCACGACAGTCACAAGAATTAAAAAAGAGAGAAAAAATTATCTTGAAACTTTTCTTTATATACCTATATTAATTTAGGTTGGGCTTGAGCTGACTTGGACTTGAGTTTGGGCCAAAAATTTAGATCTTACATCATAATTTAAGATTAACATTAGAAGTTAGCATTATGATGATAAGGAACTTGTCTTACTATATTAGTTCTCTTGTAATGTTACATGTGTTTTGTTATTTAGAATAATGTTGTTAAATCTGACCTAATATTTTGAAAAAAATCCATGATTGTGATTTAGAGTTTGATGTGGACTGAGAATAAATTGAATTGAATTTGATATATTGACCTAATCAAACATGGCTAACCTAATTAAGCCAATAACAAATAACTAAAACAACAACAAAAAATTTTTTTTTAAAAAAAAGATTTGAGTTAATTCAAAAATCAAATCATTTCATGAATGGACCCAAACCAGTCCTGCGTTAGTGGTTTTGGCTCATGCACTCATCTCTTTATCCCCATCCTCTTTATCACTAATGAAGCCCCTAACCTCGTCGTTTGGAGCTATTGGAAGCTTAGTTTCTGTATCATTAGCAACATCGACCAAGATGAGTTTGCCCGTTTTATCACTTGGTGCTTCAGCAGACTCCGGTATCTTAATAATAAGGCAAACATTAGAGGAGATTTATTTAGCTATTGGAGTCTTCGAAGCTTGTAAAGCAGGGGTTATTCATATCCATGGGCTTTAGTGGGCACTGTATAAACAGGATTGGACATCTGAGAGCCGGTTTTTCCTATCATATTGAGCTTTTTGCTAGTGGAAATGGCCTTGTTGTGGACCTGTGAGGAATGGGCTTGACTAGAACACAGCCTTGTTGATTTCGGATAAATTTAGAAGTAGAAAGAGATGTATCCAGAGATTCCATGTCCGCTAACACTTCAAAACAGGAACCACCCTCGTCTCCAGCTGCTAGTTTTAAACTTTTAGGAGTAACACCAGCATCTCTTCTTTCCTTACGGTGTGGATTAAGCTTAACATGTAACAACGAACAGTACTCACCACTGTCATCTGTAGAACTATGGCTTTGTGATGATTCCATCTTCTGAACTTGATCGTGATATGTGCCTGCCTCCTTCTCACCATCGGTATTTCCTTGGCCAGTAACAGTTTTTGATGGACAAAAAAGACTGCTGTGCCAATCCTTCCAAAAGTGTAGCAAACTTGTCGAGGACTCTCATAAACCACCGTCTGATAAACACCATCCACCACCATGAGCGGCTTCCCTTGACTGGTCGTGTTGAATCCATATGTCCACAGCAACTCCTGCAGATTCTCCTTGTTGAGATCAATGTGAACCGTGTTTCCAATCATATTTCCCATTGCTAGCAAGATCTTTGGATGGCATCGACTTATAGGAAGGTTAGGAATACAAGATAATGCGACAACATATAATTGGTTAAGCACATTTCATTTCATACAAGAATATGCTACAACATATAGTCAACTCCAACAAAGAAAAAGAGAAAAAACTAGAGCAAGAGTTCAAGCTAGAAAGTCTTGAAAAAGAAGAAGAAGATCAATGTACAAAATATAATCAAATCATCGATTCTTTTCATCAATACGATTGTTGTTTTATAATCACAGTTGCTGGATCAAGTAATATGGCTTCCAATGCTTCCGATTAAAACTATAAAGAGAAAATATTTAATGCATCCGCCTGGCAAAAAAAATTGAAAAACTTATTGTGATGTTTTCATAATTTCTTGAAAGAAAACATTTAGATAGAATAGGCATTTAAAATTCAGGATTCTAGATATCAAAAGTTCACTAACCTCAGCCTCGATACCTACTTGAAAAAGCTCATCTTCATTACTAAAAGGGTATTTGAGAGTGTAATAACGATTATTTTTTAAAGTATTTTTCACTCGAAAATACATTAAAATAATTTTTTTATTTTTAAAAACTAATTTTAATATCAGCACATCAAAATAATTCAAAAATATAAAAAAATTGAATTAAAAAAAATTAAAATTTATCCAACCATTGTTTGGAACGTAATACCAAACATGGTTTAAACCCGTTAACACCACTAACCTAAAAAATTAGAGATACTAATGGATATTCATAAATCAAATTTCTATTATATTAATATTCTAATCATTACCTATGAAGTAAAAAATCTAAATATCTATACCATGTTCATCAAGTTTTAGTTATCTATATAGATATTGTCTATTGAATTGTATTTATTATTCAAAATAAAATAAAATAAAATAAAATATATAAAAATTAAATGATGAAAATATTAACATTGAAATATCAATATATTATATTAAGTTCAAATATATATTTGAATTGGATTATGGATTGAATTAAATAATATTCAATAAGATAAATATCTATAGAATCATCCATCTCAGTCAATTATATGTTTGATATTTATTATTGAGCCTGGTCAAATTGTCATCGTCTTCCTCACGCTTATAATTTTCAAAACTAACTTTAATTTTAAAGTGGAACTTCTTTTGTAATGAATGAGACCACAGGCATTATTCCACGTGTAACATTGCAATTGGGTAGCAGGCAAGTAGAAATTAAAAAAAGAAATCAAATTGGACTGGCTCTAAATGGGGCAACGGAGAATAATAAAGAAGATCCCAATTTGATGGGATCCAAGTGAGGAAGTGGGCCCCACAGAGAGAAAAGGAGGGAAGCTTCACAACCTCCCACCGTGTGGAAAACAATCTTTTACTTTTCTAAAGGTATTAAATATATATAGACTTGACCATTCCTTTTCACAAACGAAAGCGAATAATTGGTGCATTACCCATTAGAAAGCATATAATGCAGAGTATTTTTAAAAAATATTTTTTATTTAAAAATATATTAAAATATTTTTTGTGTTTTTTTTATTTTTAACATCAGTACATCAAAACCAGTAAAATATACTAAAAGACATTTATCAATTTAATGTGTTGGGCTATAAGACTTCGTTTGTTTATTCTTATGATTTTTAACATAAAATGATAATGTCAATAATATTCATCTTCCTGCATATCTATGTGTATAAAAATCTTTTGTAGATCTATCATATTTTCATCATCATTAATATTATGTAAGAGATATTATCCCTCATTGATATTGTATAATGGATATTTATCTTTCATTAATGCTATCAAGAAAAAATAAATCTTCAACCCCTTCACTCAAGCAAAATAACAACATTAAGGAGTCATAAATATCTCATGAACTACCAGATAAAGGGTTCTCCATCTCTATTATCTAAGTATTCATACTTTTAAGTCTCAGATCATTTATTATACCAAAGCAAGAACATTCATTATTGTTCTTGGAGTTTAAAACTTATTTTTTTTATTTATTGTAATTTTTTACTAATAAAATACTAATTTTATCATTTGACGGTCTTTAAACCCCACTAAAATTTCTTTATTTATAGGTATTATATTTTTATCACTAACCATCTACTTTTTGAGCTTTAAAGATTGAAATATGAATATATACTTATCCACTATTTAAACACTAAAATACCTCATTCTTGTTCATATTAAATTTTCATCATCATCACTTTTGGAAAGTAGACTCGTAAAAATAGGTTTAATTTACAATTTTCAACCATGCCAAGAAGGGAGAATTCCAAAATTCATGACCATAAGGGATTGGTTCAAGTCAATTTACAATTTTTCACAACACGGAACTCTAACAGGCTATAAATTTCATTGAAAATAAATTTCTCAAAAAAATAAATTATTTAACTAAATGACATTGTTTTTAATATGTATTTGGTATTATGATGCAATATATTTTTTGTTTAAAAATATATTAAAATACTTTTTATATTTTTAATATTTACACATTAAAATTATCAAAAAAATATTAAAAAACATCAATTTGATATTTTTATAAGTTAAACGTATTTTTTAAAATGTACATAAATATATTTTCAAACGGAAAAGTAAATAGAGTGAATCATTCCAAACTTTGTCTTGCGATGAAACAAATGGATCCCATGAAAAAATAATTGGATCAAAAGAGTCTTCCCTTAACAAATCCTCAGCTCCTCATGCCTCCACCTCTCTTTCTTTTTCTTTCATGGAACTTCTATTTCACCAAATTCTTCCCGCATTGTGGTCCATTTAATATAATTTTTTCCACTTTTCCATTAATGGGCTTCCCCTAATTCACGTTGCAAACAAAAATCGTTGACTAGTCAACGCCCCTAAAGTCACTCGGTTTGGTGAGTTCTTGCTTCTCACGCGGCAAAATCTCAAGAATTTCTGCCACGTCCCACTTTCAACAAGCCCACCTTTGAAGAATCAGAATTGCCTGATCAAGGGTCAAGAATAGCGCACGTGTTCTCCATTAAATGGCCCAAGATTACTCTCAGGTTCAAGTCAAGACCTGGGCTCTCTCTCTATAAGTATGGAACAGGGAGGCACATTTACATATTCATCACATCACTTTTATTACAAGGAAAAACAGAGTCCCACTTAAACAGAGAAAAAGCAGAGCAAAAACAGGGGCGATCTCTTCTTCAGCAACACATTATCAATGGCGAGAGGACTCGACATGGCATTCCTTGCAGCAATTGCTGTAGCTGCTTTGATACACAGCTCAGCAGCACAATCAACCTATACGGTAGGTGATACCACAGGTTGGACCATTCCTCCTGGTGGTTCTACTTTCTACCCAACGTGGGCTGCAAGCAAAAACTTCAGTGTTGGTGACATTCTAGGTAAATACCATAGTGGTTTAATTTTTGTTTTAACTATTTTTTGAGGTATAAATCGGAGCGACATAAGGCTAGATTTCTTTCAAATATTGATTTTTTGGGTCATTTTTTGCAGTTTTTAATTTTGCGGCCAATTCTCATGATGTTGCCAAGGTGACAAAGGCAGATTACGATGCCTGCACCACAACTAGTCCCATTTCTTTGGCAGCCACGCCCCCAGTAAGAATCACCATTAATGCTTCAGGAGAGCACTATTTCCTTTGCAATTTTCCTGGCCATTGCACTAATGGTCAAAAGTTGATGATCAATGTTAGTGCTGCATCTTCTTCTCCTTCTCCTTCTCCAGCTCCTCAAACATCTTCTCCTACTCCTCAACCCTCTACACCAGCTCCTCAACCTTCCACTCCAACTCCCCAGTCTTCTCCTGCTCCTCAACCTTCCACTCCAACTCCCCAGTCTTCTCCTGCTCCTCAACCTTCCACTCCTACCCCAGCTTCTAGCCCATCACCACCAACCCCAGCTTCTAGCCCATCACCACCAACCCCAGCTTCTAGCCCATCACCACCTACCACACCTCCTAGTTCATCACCACCACCACCCCCAACCACCACACCACCAACTGCTCCTCCACCAAACTCTGCTACATCTCTTGGTCTCGCTGGCTTTACCACTTTCTTGTCCATTTTTGTAGCGTTGTGCTATTAGATTAGACGAGGTTGAGAGTTTGATTAGTGTGATTCATTTCTATGTAAGGTTATTGCTATAGATATTGTTCCGACATACAGTGAAGCTGGTTTTCACATTTTCAGCTCAATTTGTCATTGCTATGTAATATTTACAATTTCTTTTTATTTTATTTTCATTTTATTTCAAGAGTTTATACATCATGGACACTTTATAGACGATTTTTCCTGTAATTTATTTAAGATATGAGCAAGGGGGGAATAACATGATGTCAATCTGTCAACCCATTTCACTATCAGCTTTTGAATTCTACATAGCTGGATTACACATGAGAGAAAAAAAAAGGAAAGAAAGAGAAGAAAAACCAACATGAAAAGATTGCTTTAAAATGAACGACTATGAATTATTCAAGACCATTTAGTGTTCTTATCTCCTTTTCTTCATTCTTGGTGTCTGTCTGTAATTGGCTTGAACAAAGTGAGGGTGATTTGGTGGAGGAGCGCAAATTGTTGGTCAGCTAACAGGGGAGATCTTATCCTATTTATGAAGTTGCCCAGTGACTAATAAATAGGGCATTGGCATGCTCTGCTTCTCTTTCATGATCATGTTGTGATCACGTCTTCATTTCATCATATCTGCCCTTCTTACAGTTTTGATTTTACTGATAAGCATAGATCTTTGCACCGACAAGGGGTTTGAAATTTATCATAATGGATCAACTTTTTCCACTTGTCCGTATACGGAAATTTTATCAACTTCCAGAAAAAGAATGATAGTAACTGTCCATTTCCGAAGAAAGAACAAGTAAATAAAACATATCGAAAGACTCCAAGACGCCAAGAAACAAATCATATATATATATATATATAGAAAGAGCTCTTGCTTTGCCCTAGGGAAAAAGCTATCAAATGAATTAAAAAAAATTGACAAGCATGTTTATACACTAATCATATTGTTAGGAGACTTGATTTAGAATTTGATCAGTTTGAATCACAAGTTTTTTTAAAAATAATTAAGAAAATATTGTTTTAACTTATCTGAGACAAATCCCGAAACAAGACCTACCGAGTTTTTCAAACTAGTTCCTAAAACTATGCAGAATCATGCTCGACCTATGTCTTTGTCTTCGTGTATGAACTAATTATAATAAGTTTTCAGCAATTAATTAATTAACCTGTGAAATATAAGTCGTTGTCTTCGTATGGCATAGTAATAATAACCGGCCAGCCTGTCAGATTGACCCAAGATCCAGTTGACCCGGGATTTTAGCCGGGTTTTACACGGATAAAAACTGGAGTTGCATTTGACTAGATAAACCCGAAAGACCCGGTATAACCTGGGTCTCTTTGACCCAGATAAGCCCGAATGACCCGGAATAACTGGGTGAGACCCGACATATATATACATATACTTGACAAAACGATGCTGTTTTGTTTTAGGGGTAGAAATCCCGACCTTCCCTTCTTCTTCCTCTTCTTCCCCTGTTCTTATGCTTGAGTGTTGGCTTGTCTAAATGGGAATTAAGAGGCATGAAGACATCAAGAGTGGATGGTGAAGCCGAGGAAGAAGAGGCGGTGGTGCCTGAGAGATCTGAAGGAAACGGAAAAGGAGAAAGATGAAGAGGAAGAAGACCAATATTTGGATCCATATCAACCAGGGAATTCTATAGTTTTCTACTGTAAGCTTGTCGCCAAGATCAAACATGGGTAGAAGAAGAGAAGGTAGATTTGGAAGTGGTTGCTTGACAGAGAGAGAAGCGGGGGTAGGACGAGATGAAAGGAAAGGTAGGACCTAAGCTAGGGGAGGTCAAGGCGGGGAAGGCTCTAAGGGGAAACAGGTGGGAACTGGGAAAAGCTTTAAGAACAAAATATTAAAAATTGATTATTGTATTTATGGATTTGTTGGGCTCACTTAAAGTAGAATAAAAAACATCATGTGATTTCAACATTTTATTGGGTTCCTATATATATAAAACCCGGTCGGCCGATTGATACGAGATCACGTAACCTGAGGTTAAACTTGTATTTGTAATTAATCTGATTAAAATAAAATAACTTATTGGATTAACTTAAAACCTGAATAAAATATGAACTTTTTTTAATATTTTTTTAATAAATTTAAAAATAATAAAACTAATTTGTATATACTTGATATTAAATATATTTTTTTATACCGTTACTTTCCATGAAATAATTTTTAATTTTTAATATGAAATAATTATATACATAATTCATTAATGTTTGTTACATATATATTTCTTAACTTTTATATATAATTTATTAAGAAGTTAAATATTTTTTTTTCAAGGTTAATATGGGTCAATCCATGTGACCTGGAACCAGATTTGACATAGTAAATTTCTAGACTGGACTTAATAATTTTGATCTTTCCCAACTCAAAGCATTTTCTTGTTGACAAATTAGTAAAAAAAAAAGTTTTATTAACCCGGGTGACCCTTGGCCGGTCTCTTGACGGGGTCAAATTTCAGCCTGGGTTTAATAAGTATGCCTTATGGTTTAATTTATTGTCCAAAATCTGCATTTAATTTGGTAAAATGGACTTAAATACCTGGATCCCAAGGTTGTCAATTCTGTTCTGTTTTGCCCGGAATAGCCGAAACATTCCATACCAATTCAAAAAACATAACAAATTTCATCTCATTTTAAATCTTGGTCCGTTCCGGATTTTTCATCTAAATTCTGTCCGGAGTGTTCCGGTTTCATTCCATATATTCTGTTCCGCTCTTGAAAAGTCATTGGATCAAATTGAACTTTGTTCAATTTAATTAATTAAATCACTTAATTATAAAAAAGCTCTTTTTCATTACTATTTTCAATAACAATGATAATAATAATAATATTGAAAATTATTATTACTATTTTCATTAACAATGATATTAATTTTTAAAAATTAGATTTATCACTAATATATATGGTTTATATTTAAGTTGTTTTTTTATATTTATACTTTGTAGGAATTTGAGTAAAACAAGGAATGCTTTAGATTCCATTAGCCTTGATAACATTGATCTAATTTTATATTTAAAATATTTGTGTTAAAACATTTTACTTTCATAATATTTTGATATTTTATTTAAGTTGAATTACTTTAAGTCAAAGATCTATTTAGTCTTGACTATTTAGAAATATTTTAAATTTTAAAATTATATTTGTTTGACATTGTGCTTGTATTGCATAATTTATAATTAATTTATCTTGAATTTAAATTATATTTGTTATATATATATATATAATACAACCCTGAAACGTAAATCAAAACACTTCAAAACTGAAATATTTTATTTTAATTAAAAAATAAAACACTTATTAAATTAAAATTGACACCCTTGCTGGATCCACTCGGCAAAGAAAATAAAGAAAGGGGCCGATCAAAAGATCATAATCCGCGGCAAGGAAGGCCCGCGCTATTCAAAGCAGGCGGAATAAGGTTTCTCTCATGAACTCGATTAACAATATCATGGTATGTGGCTCTGGTCACTCGATCAGATCATGTGGATTCACAAGAATTTGTGACGATAGTTTGTCAGGAGCAGACTGGAAATGCAGGCAATAATTTCAAACTCTGAGCTCTGTGGTCTATATATGTTATAAACAAATATGATTAATTAGACTAGATTTATACTCTAATCTTATTCTAATTTAAACATCAGTATCATTGAGGTTCTACATCACTAATTTCTTTTCCCAGAGTCATGACTGTAGCATACCAAAACTGTAAACCCATGAAAAATAATTTAATAAACCCAAGAAAAATCATGAATTAGATCTCAAAAATCGTGGAAAAACATCACTTTTTGACACAGATCCGATTGAGAAGCACGGCCGGAATACCAAACCGGGTGTTCGAAGTTAAAGCAACATGTTCGTTTTTTGAAATGAAAAGTTACTTCAATTTCTTTACACAATGGTCCCTCAAATCTTAAGCTCTTTTCACTCTAACCCTTAACTCTTTTAATATCATAATATAATTCTTAAATTCAACTCTTAATCATATATATGAATTCAACACTAACATTAATATGAGGTGATATTGCACCTATCCTCTATGTTACTGAGTTTGATTGTTGCTTATTAGCTGGCTAGTCTCGAAACAGTTTTCATTGTATGAGGTGATATATATTGCAAGGTAGTGTAGTGATTCAATGCTCTGTTAATATTAATATAAATTACTTTTTTGTTATCAACATCCTTCTTAATCTAGTTTTTCATATTCGAGTTTTGTCTCACGATTTTTTTAATTAATTAGAGAGCTCAATTAATGAACCTTAAATTATTATAACGAGGATATAGATCTTTTATTATGTTTAATTAAGGAAACTATAGATACTATAAGATATATAGGCTATTGAGTGTTTGCCATTTCGGAAGACAAAGTTGACGAGGTCTTGGTTATTTGAAAGTGATTGGCATTAAGGCTAAAACAATGTTTATTTTAAAAAAATTCAAATTATTTTTTTTATCATTTTAATATATTAATATAAAAAATAACTTTTAAAAATTATTATTTTATAACATTTCAAACAAAAATATATTTTAAAACGTAATTTCTACCGTTCACTTAATTATTCTCTCAAAATAGGTTTTAGCCCAATAACATGGGCATGAAGCCCATACTTATTAACTGAAATTCCAGCACAGAACAAGAGCCTCCTCACTTGCAATTTGGTTTTTCTTTCTTTCTGTATATATGATTTTTTTTTTCTAAAATAACAAGGGTAGTCATAATTTTTTTTCATCCTTGTTAATTTTTTTTAAAATTTTTAATTAAATTAAATTTATTGATTTTATCCTATCATTTAATTTGAGAGAATATCTGAAGGAATTTTGTTTTTTAATTAATTTTTTTAAAAATTAATATTTTTTATTTTTTTACCTTTTATTTCTATAAAGTTATTATGATACGATGTCTTGAATTACGAATTCAACAGATTTATTGAGTTTGATTTAGTTTTTTTTTTAATTTTTTTTCATCATGAATTAATGAATAAATTTTTTTTTAAAAAAATAAATTTGCATTATCTTAATCTTTTATACAATTAAAAAATATAATAGGTCTACAACAAATCACGTGCACGTATCTAGTAACAATATCAAAACGATTGAGGTGGTGAAACAGACAAACACCAAAAAGGGAGATTGGCTCAACGTGGGACGGCGTTCTATATCATCAGTAGTGAGGCTGGCCGGAAATAAGACACGCGAGGGAGACTCTAATAACCAGCTATGGATTTTATTGATCTATCTGATCCACACCAACAAAGCAGTCAAAGAAGAATGGCAAATCAATCAGGAGACGTGATTTTGTCATGTAAAATGTAAAGACGAAGCATTCTTTAACGAAGTGTTTGTTTCTATATATTTTAACAATATTTGCCTTATTCGCGTGCCGTCAAAAACCGGGGCGGCAGGATAAATTAAGGACTGAATCCTGGTTTCATCTTTCATGACGACGTTCTAGAATTTCAGTCGAACACTCAATCAGTTACCTTTTGCAAACTTTTCATCGTGCATATAACTTATCCTCGCTCCCTCTCTATATATAGGTGCATTCCTATCCTGGGAAGATCGTCATCTATCTTTGCTGAAGACATTTTTGAAAGACTATATATATATTCCCTCTCGTTATTTCCGAAATCAAAGAATCCTTAAAAGAGACTGTGCCCCTACAACGTTGATTGTCAGAGGCAAGAAAATGGCTAGCCGATTGTGTTTCAATATTGGGTTCTTGATTGTTGCATCGGTGGGTTTGCTTCACGGTGCATATGCAGCTAATACTTACACAGTTGGAGGTGATTTGGGATGGATTGTTCCTCCGAACAACACTTACTATGAGGAATGGACCAGCCAGAGGACATTTCAGATAGGAGACACCTTCGGTAAGCATTTCTTGATCTCTTTATGATCTTGTTAATTAATTACGGCTCTATTTATTGCATGCATGCATGATATGATACTGATGTTGCTCCATATCTCTGGTATGCCTAATCCTATATATCAAGAGGTATCGTGCCACTTTGGATCTTAAGCCTAAGTTAACATGTAGGTATAGGTTTGGTGGGTTTTGTCATGAGGAACAAGCATGCATGGTATTTCCTCAAATTATTCTTATAACTCCATGCCAATCAATCAACGAGACGTGTTTTCCTTTTCATTTCTTTCAGTATTCAACTGGACAACCGGAACACATACCGCAACTGAAGTAAGTACCAAGGAGGAGTACGATAATTGCACAAAGATGGGAATGATATTGGCATTTGCAGGAGTTAAAGTCACTTTCAATGAAAATGGGACGCACTACTTCCTCTGCTCTGAAGGAACACACTGTGAGCAAGGCCAGAAGATGATAATCAAAATTGGAGATGGCATACCGCCAAGTTTTGCAGCTCCATCTCTTACCGCGGCCGCCGCCTTATCTGCTCTTTTCTTCTCCACCTTAGCCATCTTCTTCTTAAACTAAATCTAAAGACACCCCCCGTCATGCAAGTTACCTTTTCTTATCCAGTAGCTCTAGAATTGGGTGAGCCCTAGATAGCTCGTTGGTAATAAGAAGATGTGGGGATATAGAATAATCGATGTGATCCATTTAACTTGTTTATGACAGTGTACCGATTACATTTGTTCGTTGTAATAAAGCTGTCTTTGCAATGGAAGATTCATACACCGATAAGGTCAGCAGGAGACAGCCTTCCTTGGACCATCTCCTGCCAGTCCTGTCACATTTTATGACCAGAAGTTATGGCATAGCCTCCTTCACATCATATGGATCGCAATAAGTGGTAGTTGAATTATATAATTTAGTATGATGAATTCATTTACACGAAATAGGTTCATGTAAAAAAAAAGAATAATTACCTGAGACTTCTACTCATATCTTTCAGAACTGACGGAGAGAAATGATGAAGGTTCCAGTTTAATGGTTTAAACATCAAATTTCTGGTTCAACCACTGGGTCAATTACTAAAGGAACCCGAAGATCTCAATTACCTGTAAGAACAGTCATGCATGAACAAGCAGCTATACGAATAAGAACTGTCAATATCCATCACGTTCACGAATTACCATATACTGCAGTTGGAAATGGAAACTCTCAGCTCTTCTCCTTCATCTATGCCAAAAAGAACATGGCTGCCTTGTCTTCAGTTATTTCCACCACCATCGTTGTTGCTGCTAGTCTTATTTATCTCTGTTCTTTCTTGTTGTTAGAGAGAAATCATTATATTAACAAGAAATTAAGAAGTGATTGTGTTAGAAAAATTATTCATATTGAACGTACATGCCTTTGTAACGTGAAGATTTGTTGTCTTTAAAGTAAAACATTTCCAAAACTAATTAGGCCTTTCTTCGTCAGAATATATATTATTTAGAAAATTAGTCAAAAGCATTCGTAATGATAAAATTATTATAATACTATAAATCTTTATTTTTTGTTATAATTAAAGAAGATATAATTAATGTGCTGTTTAGGAATTTGCAGATATTTGTGGGTCGGGTCTCAATTTTTGTTTTTTTAATATTGAAGCTTAAAAGAAGAAATAAAATGTTGACAATTTGTTTGCCATTCCGGAAGACAAAGTTGACGAGGTCTTGGTTATGTGAAAGTGATTGGCATTAAGGCTGAAACGATGTTTGTTTAAAATTAAAAAAAAAAATATTTTTTATATTTTTTATCGTTTTGATATATTAATATAAAAATAAATTTTTAAAAAATATATATTATTTTAATATATTTATAAATAAAAAAATACTTTAAAATACAATTTCTAACCTACTCCTCACTCCCAGACTTAATTACTCTTTCAAAATAGTTTTTAGCCCAATCATATAGGCATGAAGCCCATACTTATTAACTGGAATTCCAGCACAGAACAAGAGCCTGCTCTCTTGCAATTTGGTTTTTTACTGAAATGCAATTCAAATTTCATGTGCTCCAAAACATTATTATAAAACATAACCTAATGAATTTACCTGTTAATTTGAAGTCTGACCTAAGTTGAGATGCATTTTGAATTGTTATTGACATTCACCTAACCAAATTTATGTGACGAGTTAAGCTGTGTTTTGAATTATTTTTAACATTGACCTAATTAAATCCATATAACCCAACAAGTTAATTTATAACTTGGCTGACACAACTAAACATTATCCAAACTTAATTTAAACTTAACGATATCAAAACTAATGAATTTTTTTTTAAAAAAATACTAAAATAATATCTTTTTAAAATAAAATGATATATATGAATTAGCCATCAACCTAGCAGTTAGAGCTCACAACCTGGTTGACCTAACTAAATTCAATCAGGTCGGGATATAAATGAAAATAATGAGCTTATTTTGTATTCAAAGTCGGGGCAGAAATCTCAATCTAAAACTATGTTGGTAGGGAATGAGGAGACTAAGTGATTAAAGAATCCCAAATCAGCATGTTAAATGAACTGAACAGGACAGGAGCAGGTTATGTGATAATGAAGGCCGAAGATCATGGAGCTATCGTTGAAATGGATTCTAAACACAAGAACAAAGATCATTACATTACATTACACTGTCCAAATTGAACTGATTTTATCCTTTCGCGGGCAAAGTAGCATGTCTCGGGTCTAGGGGTATGATGGTATTTTTCATGAGACACATTGGTCTCCTTGAAAGGAAGGGATTAGATGAGATTTTTGTGATTTGCACCGTGTGAGTACTTAATTGTCCTTGCAAGATAAAAAAAATCACTTGAGTCAACAAGTTTTTTAATCTTTGACTTGATTTTTAAACAAGTAAATTACTTCATTCCTTTTGAAAGTTAAGAGCTTTTTTATTATTTACATGTGGTTATTTGATAGTTACTGGGTGTTTTTAGTGCAATAAAACAATTTAATAAATAAAAAAAGTTAAAAAAAACTTAATGAATAATATTAATTATTTTCTAACAACACGTGTAATGCCGTCTAGTAGTTAAAATTATGATTCCAAGACAACTTTTAAAGTATTTTGGTGTCCCTACTTAATTTTAATGTGGAATAAAAAAAAAATCAAATCAGCCCTAAAGTAACAAATATCTCTCGTACTCGATTTTGCATTATCTTGATCTTTCCTGCAATGAAAAAAAAATAAAAGGTCTATAACAAATATCTATAACAATATCAAAACGATTGAGGTGGTGAAACCGACAAACTCCAAAAAGGGAGATGGGCTCAACGTGGGACAGTGTTCTTTATCATCACTTGTGAGGCTGGCCGGAAATAAGACACGCGAGGGACTCTACTAACCAGCTAGGGATTTTATTGATCTATCTGATCCACACGCCATTTCAGAGATAAACACCAACCAAGCAGTCAAACAAGAATGGGAAATTTATGGGGAGAGTAATTTTGTCATGTAAAAAGTGAAGACGAAGCATTCTTTACCAAGTGTTTGTTTCTATATATTTTAACAATATTTGCCGAATTCGCATGCTGTCAAAAACTGTGTCGGCAGGGTAAATTAAGGGCTGAATCCTATAGCTTCTTCTTTCACAGTGACGTTCTAGAATTTCAGTCAAACAGTCAATCAGTTACCTTTTGCAAACATTTCATCGTGCATGTAACTTATCCTCGCTCCCTCTCTCTATATAGGTCTGTCTTTGCTGAAGACATTTTTGAAAGACTATATATATCTCGTTATTTCCGAAATCAAAGAATTCTTAAAGAGACTGCTCCTAAAACGTTGATTGTCAGAAGCAATAAAATGGCTAGCCGATTGTGTTTCAATATTGGGTTCTTGATTGTTGCATCGGTAGGTTTGCTTCACGGTGCATATGCAGCTAATACTTACACAGTTGGAGGTGATTTGGGATGGATTGTTCCTCCGAACAGCTCTTACTATGAGGAATGCACCAGCCAGAGCACATTTCAGACAGGAGACGCCTTCGGTTAGCATTTCTTGATCTCTTTATGAGCTTATTAATTAATTACGGCTCTATTTATTGCATGCATGCATGATATGATACTGATGTTGGTCCATATCTTTGGTATGCCTAATCCTATATATCAAGAGGTAGAACTAAGTTAGCATATAGGTATAGGTTTGGTGGGTTTTGTCACGAGGAACAACCACCTTCTACACATTTTTCAAGTCGAGTTCCTTACGCACAATTCGTTGTCCAAATTAAGGACTCAAAAACAAGCATGCATGCATGGTATTTCCTCAAATTATTCTCACTCCATGCCCCAATCAATCAATGAGACGTGTTTTCCTTTTCATTTCTTTCAGTATTCAACTGGACAATCGGAACACATACCGCAACTGAAGTAAGTACCAAGGAGGACTACGATAATTGAGTTAAAGTCACTTTCAAAGAAAATGCCACGCACTACTTCCTCTGCTCTGAAGGAACACACTGTGAGCAAGGCCAGAAGATGATAATCAAAATTGGAGATGGCATACCGCCAAGTTTTGCAGCTCCATCTCTTACCGCGGCCGCCGCCTTATCTGCTCTTTTCTTCTCCACCTTAGTTTTCTTCTTCTTAAACTAAATCTAAAGACACCCCCCGTCATGCAAGTTACCTTTTCTTATCCAGTAGCTCTAGAATTGGGTGAGCCCTAGATAGCTTGTTGGTAATAATCGATGTGGGGATATTTAAATTGTTTATGACAGTGTACCGATTACATTTGTTCGTTGTAATAAAGCTGTCTTTGCAATGAAAGATCCTTACACCGATAAGGTCAGGTAGGAGACAGCCTTCGTTGGACCATCCTCCTGCCAGTCCTGTCACATTTTATGACCAGAAGTTATGGCATAGCCTCCTTCACATCATATGGATCGCAATAAGTGGTTGTTGAATTATATAATTTAGTATGATTAATTCATTTACACGAAATAGGTTCACGTAAAAAAAAGAAAAAAGTTACCGGGTAGTCTTGTAAGGGCTGTCCAAATCCCATGTTTTCACAAGTATTTTCTACACAAATTCTTGATTGATATTTGAACAATTTATGCAGATTTACCTATATCTTCCTTTATGGTTTTCTTGCTGCCTGATTTCCTAATAGTTAGAGCAATACAAAATGTTTAAGCTGTTGCGCGTGTGTGCAAGTCTTACTGCAACAGATCAAAAAAATTGACACGGGTCATTCTTGAACATTTCACATCAGACATCTGTTTCTTTAGCTGGATTGTCAGATGTTGGGCATGCTTTTGATGCCTATGCGGAGAAAGCAGTCTTTCCTAAAGTCTAAAAGAAAGCCCGGACTAGCACGAATATCTCCCACGCTAGATTCATCTTTGTTAATTTAGAAATTATTTATTCAAACTGTTAATTTGAGAAGTATTTTGCCCACTGTTCTAAAATTGGAAAGGTGAGGTTCCGATTTTTTTCCCATATTCAACTATGTTAATTTGAGAAATATTTTCCCCACTGTTCTAAAATTGGAAAGGTGAGTTTCCGAGTTTTTCCCACCTTTCCAATTTTTTTCCCACCTGATGTTGTGCCTGGCCTGCAACCCCAGAACCTGAGACTTCTACTCATATCTTTCAGAACTGACGGAGAGAACTGATGAAGGTTCCAGTTTAATGGTTTAAACATCAAATTTCTGGTTCAACCACTGGGTCAATTACTAAAGGGACCCGAAGATCCCAATTACCTGTAAGCATAGTCATGCATGCATAAGCAGCTATACGAATAAGAACTGTTAATATCCATCACGTTCACGTCATGGACAGAGGTGCACCACTCCCCTATGCATTTCCCTTGAAGTAGACGCTATGCTAGGATAGCAGATTGCAAATTGTACAAAGGGAAAGAAAAAGACAAAAGAATGATGAATCCCACATTGTTCTGCACTCAAAATATTCAAATACATAAAGATAGGGGGTGAGGAGGGAAAGGCGTTGAAAAGGAAATGACACGTGTTAACTCAAATCAGTCGATTATGGAGACATAAATGGAACTATGGAGTCTGAAAATGTTCACTTAGTTTGAACTATCTATTAGATGCTCCATTTCCCTAATAGCAACTTTACTCGTGCATAAGAATCAGACATCCAATCAATTATGTAAAAGCCAAAACCAAGATGTGCTGGTTAGGTTTTAATTCAAAATAACTAATAATAGCTTAAAAAATATTTACACGTATGAGTGATCAAAGAAGAACATGAACATATTCTCCGATATCTATTACTTGTATACAATTATGTGGTGGAAATTGAGCTTATATCCACTGCTATAGAATGATTGCCAAGAGCATGCTATGAGGAATCCTACCATTCTTTCAAAAAAGATCTCAGCACCTACAATAGAAACAGAAGAAACTCCCAACAAGTTCTTTTTCAGCTAATCAAACATTAAATGCCCAAGCTGAGGTATTAGAGGCATGCAAGAGGGAAAAGAGAAATGAAGCAAATAGTAAATGACGGAATGGAGAAATTGGGAGCAGAGCAGGCATTATTGAATTTCATTTTTGTCTTCTTTATATCACATCTGGGGAAGTCTCATAACCTGACCACAGTAGAGTTTCAAATTAAAAAAGATTTGTAGGAAGTTAATGACAAAACTTGATATTTTTTCAGCGCTAACTAGGGAAAGCTGCATAATGCATGATGGTTAGAATCCTGTCCTTTTCCATAAAAATAGTGAACTCTTAAGTTCCAGAACATACAAGACACCGGAAAAGGGATCCACCTTTCTTTTGCTGATGGTAAAGAAACAGTTCGAGAAGGCAGTCAGTCACCGCTTTAACACCAGCAACTGGCCATTTCCATTAAAACAAAAAAGCATTATCGAAACCTATATTAATCTTCTTCCATGACACATTGATGACAGAGAAAAGTCCAAAATGATATCTTGATCACTCCACCAATTCAAAGTGTACCCCATTCCACCAATATACTCTCACCAATTGAAATTACTCAGAATAGGTACAGTGAACTCGATTGCTCGATTGAAGATTAAAGCAAACTTTCTAGCGACCTCCTATGTTATGTCATCGCACCAATAAAACCGCAAAAGGTAATAATCCAAGCTTCAAATAGATCCTTGCTACAGAAACCATATAAAAGTAACCCCCTGAATCATTTCCAGAAATGCTGAAGAAACACACAAAATGCCGAAGTAACCTTCTGAATCATTTCCAGAAATCTGATGTGCTTTAATACTCTTCCACATTCTCAGCATGTTGTCTTACTAGTTACCTCTACGTAATCCATTCTCATTGTCAAGCCTACTATCAGAATCCTCTCCAGAATATAACTTGCCCTATCGAATCACAACCAATTACCTTTCTAAACCTTCTTTGGATATACCCAAGGAAGAGGAGCTGCCCTATAGAATCACAACCAGTTACCTTTCTAAACCTTCTTTGGATATACCCAAGGAAGAGGAGCATTATGCACATCAGATTCTTGCAACAAACCCAGGGTATATTGCCTTAGCTGAAACCTAATTATGTAAATTTGTACAAACCGAAATGGGGGACAAGAGTATCTTTCTTCGCACCAGTTTATTGGGAAACTAGGCAACACTCTCCCCAATATAGAACAGACTTACCTCAACCCAAAGCCTGAGTTTTTTTCTTTTTCCCTTTTTTTTCTTATTTCTTATTTCTTATTTCTTATTTCTTATTTCTTTTTCTTTTTTGGTCTTTTTGATAGATCAATGCATAGAGGCTTATGAATGTAGGTACATACATTTGAAGTTTTTTCTTGCATGTTAGAGAGGACATCCATGAAGAAGCCCCACAATGTCATACCAGGACATTTCAACAGGCTGGTTTCAATGTTATTCCATGCTGTCCTTTGACGTCTTAAGTTTTGTCATATGTCCTACTCCAACAGTGGTGGGTTACTTTACTTTCTCTAAGCTGTGTCCTAAAACTGTTTCTTTTTTCTTTTTTTGTTGTAGGAAATCAAGAAGGTGGAATGAATAAATGATTGTGGTGCTAAACAGATCCCAGTAATATCTATTTAGATGTTGGTGATGGCTTGATGTCTAAATTTTGAAAGCTATGTCACCAGCTATTAAAATTTAAATCAAACTCAGATTTCATTTACAATTCACCTTTTTACCAAGTCCCAAGTTGCAATCTCGTTGTTGGCATGTAAATCTCTGTGATCTGAACTACATAGGAAAATGAGGTTGCAGAAAGGATCGACCAGCATAATTCTAACCATCTCAAATTTTGAAGCATATACACTACAACGAGGAAAACAATGCCTACAAACCTGGCCATTCTATTCGACCAATGAACTGGTTGGACTGCCAGCAAAATGTCCATCCTCCACATTGTCACTGAAGGGTGCCTTGCGCTTTCTGATGTTTGCCTCCAAATTCTGAACATCACCCTCTGAGGCCCACTTATCCGGACAGGACCCAGAGGGATCCCTATTGCTTGTACTGGGAAAAAAACAGAATTCCTTGTTTCTATGTTGAGAAAAAACACTAAACTTGTCTCTTTCTTGAGAACTGCTCGAGCCGATTTCATTTTCTTGAGCTTGATTTCTTTCGGTGCTTATACAAGGGTCTGAGCATGGACCCAACCTTAAGGATAAATCACATTGCGTGCCAGTTGGCTTCTCATGGATATTCCTGAAATCTGCTTTTGTGATTTTCATGGAACCAACTTCAGCACTGGAACATGAGATAACGCCGATATCCCTATGCGCAGCTACTGATGTACCAATAGGTTTACCCACAAGTATATTGTTGGAGTTCATCCTTGTCGAAACTTCAGAGACCATATCAGATGCTTCTATTTGATATTGATCTCCATAAAACAAGGGATAAACTGAACCAAAGTTCTGATGCATGTCGGCTTCCTTGGTAGTCAACTGATCACTGCCAGGAGGGATATTCTCATACAAGATAGGGTAACTGTGAGGAGGAGCAGCATTACTACTCTCAGCCAGACGATGACTAGACTCTGAAACAGGAAGATTTGGATTCACAATTGTGGTGGCTCTTGCAGCAAAGTTCAATGGATTGATCGAGTGAATTGGCATTAGCCGAGGGCCTTGCTCATCATGAGTTCTATCTACAGCTCTAGGAGCTACAGATGCCGGTTCTTGCGTTCTTGGGCTGAGGTAGCTCCTGGGATTGTTGTGTCGTTGGCTTCTCGAAGCTCTCTCCACTTTGCATCCCAAATTAAGGGCAGCTAAACAATATTTCAACAAAGTATAAATGATTTAGCACCTCAAGTACTATTGTTACAAACTATACCTAATTTCAATTTCTGAGTTACACAATTTAAGCTTAGACCAATGCATGCTTTAAAAACTTAGCATGCATAATTTACAATCTCAAATGCAATTGTTACAAGTAATTTAAAGTCTTAGACTCTGACATTGTCAACAAAAAAGAAGTCTTGACTCTGAGATGCTATGCTGCCAAAATGAGAACCCGGAAACATAATTTCAAAGTTGGATCCAAGAAACATGACATTGCATAAAGAAATCAGTACCTTCAATACAAGGAGGCAAAAGATCTCCAGTTTCAGTGCTCTCATCTCTCCTTATAATGGTATTAACGGCATCGTTTACTCTGTCCCATAAAGTCTCTTTGCTCACATACTCGGCCTGGACAGCAAAAACCATGTAATGATGAGTTTAAAATCACAATACAACATAATAAAGATCCAAGAATCTATAGACCAAAAGAAAAACAAAAAGTTTAATCATACCTCAGAGTTGGCTTTGGAGTACATGATTTCCTCAGCCCTGTAAACCACAAGAAGAAGCTTATCTTGCCACTCCCTATTCCCTTTAGTTGCAGCACTATGAGTGTCATAGGCCATCCTAATCAAAGCAAAAACTTTACAATCACAAAATGCATAAAAAGATTCAATCTTTATTCAAAATAAGCAAAAATAATCAAGACCCAGAACCTTAAAATTTGTCCAATCATGGAACCTCTGATGGGTTTGTGTCTATCACTATGCCATGCTCTTCTCACACACTCATAAGGCCTTGGCCCTGGCCTTGGCATCTTCCCCTTGCTAAATACACACACACACACACTCACTCACTCTAAAACACGCACAAAACTAATACCACTGTAGTAAAAAAAAACCAAGTGAAAGGAGAGAGAGAGAGAGAGAGGGAGGGAGGGAGAGACTTGGTGAGATATTTGAGGGTTTTAAATAGAGGGAGGGGAGAGGACACTACATGGGTCAAGGTCACTTCAATTCTTTCAAATCCATTCTTCCAGTTTGCAATGGGGGGGCTCTCTTTTTTGTTGGCTGGGGAGTAGCACAAAAGACTGGAGAGAGAGAAAAAAAAAAGAAAAAGGAAAAAGAGTTGCTTTCCTATGGTTTCCCTGCCCCAGCCCCAATAATTTTAGAGAGGTTACCAGTTTTTCCTCCTCTTTTTTTTAGTTCTTAAGGTAATGTCTTCTTTTTTACAGTGAAAGGTTTTTGGGATTTTGGTTTTCATACTCATTTCTTGGGGAGAAGAAAAGGGGAGGAGTGGCTTTGATGTGGGTGGGCGTCAAAAAACTAAAGGATGGCATCGTCCACTAAAATTTATCTCCCTAGCTTGGGTGCCATGTATTCCTTTGGATTGCCTAAAGCATGGGCACAAACAAAAATGACATCTTATCCTACACCATCCCCTAGAAATCAAATCCCATGTAATCATGACTGTAAACTATTGTTATGCTGTAAGAATTTAGTTCTTTCTTTTGATTATGCCTCCTTTTCCAGAATTTTAAGTTGACCTTCTTTGCTACTTTCAACCAAAAAACAAAAAACCCATCTACATTTTATTTTGTAAAAAATTATTTAATAATATGATAACAGTTATAATTTTTTTTAATATTAATATATTTAAATGATCCAAAATATATAAATTATATTAAATTTTAACAAAAAAAATTAAATTTTTAAAAAATACTATTTGCATCGTGTTTTTAAACACATTTTAAATAGAATCATCCTCTCTCTACTCTGTTTTTCACATGATCTAGGTTGGAGTTGTTCCCATGGTTATTAGGTTTTGTTTCGTGGTTAAATTGTTTTTAGATTGATTAAAACTTTAAAAAAATTATTTGATTTTTATTGCATAAGCATGTTTTTCATGATAGAAACTTGGGTTTGAGAAAATACTATAATTCATGCTTTTTTAAAAAAAAATTTAAATTATAACCGTAAAAACAACTACAATATTAAACAAATTTGGTTATTTTAAATTTGCTTTTATTAAAAAATAGCATTGGAATAATTGCAAAAACAACTTCGGCTAGCTTCAGAAAAGTTTTTTTTATATAAAAAAAAATGACTAAAATCCTTGCACGCCATTGAATAGGGTTAATCACAAGGATTATCATGCAATGCAACTTGGTGTTGCAGTAACTGTTGACTATTTTGGAACAAAACGTTTTTGGGTGGAAAATAAAAAAAGGCAGTGGCTGATATGGATGGAAAAGATGAGATGATGAATCCTTTGGTTTAATGGATATAGCCAGTGAAAAGAACATACGAAAAGAAAAGAAGCGGGGAATCTATTCTTCTTTCCCAGACTCTCCGATTTTCAATCAAGAAGCTGTGTGTTTCTTCCTTTTCAATCTCTTTTTTCATTTTTTTTATTTCTTTGAAGGGTTTCATAAGCCATGAGCTACATATGACTTAAAATACTTGTAAATGACAGATCCCATGGCTGAATGGCTACCTTCAGTAAAGGTCCCTTCTAATACCTCTTTTTTAGTCTCTTTTATTTTGTACATGAACAAAATTCAATTCCATGGAAGGGTTGGTATGGGAGCGCGGTATGATGTAATTGAAACTATGTTTTGACCCGATTATGGTTTTAAAAGTATTAATTTGTTAATTAACTTATAATATAATTTTGCATGATATATCAGAACAGAAGCGCTATAAATACCTACATGAAGGTTTGAGAGAGGCTCAGCACTGCCTTCGACATGTCCCTGTAACAATGTGTGGGTTCTCCCACTCACAAATGCCATATGCCCACTCTTGAAAATGGCTGGCCACAAGCCAGCACTACTCCTGTGGACTCCTTTTTTGGTACTTTATAGACCATTTAATCGAACCCTCCTCGCAGTAAAATGGTCTTGGCTTCCATGCTCGTAGCTTGTGGAAGATGATCCAGTAAAATGGTCTTGGCTTCCATGCTCGTAGCTTGTGGAAAATGATCAGTAAAATGGTCTTGGCTTCCATGCTTGCTCGTAGCTTGTGGAAGATGATCCGGTAAAATGCTCTTGGCTTCCATGCATGCTCGTAGCTTGTGGAAGATGATCCGGTAAAATGGTGTTGGCTTCCATGCTCGTAGCTTGTGGGAAAAATGGGGCAAGCGTCCTCCAACCACATCAACAACAAAAACAAATTAATGTACAGGCCAATGAACCCATGAGTCCATGGCAATGCATGGGAGACATTTTGTTGGGTTACAGTTTGTAGTATCTGTGAGTGAGAATCTGAAAGAGATAGTGCTGATGCTTCGCCAGTAATTGGTAGGGCACTGCCTGGGTTATTTTTCCTGATGAATTTCTTTGATTAGTACATTAATGCAAGTTTTGTGGTTTGATGACCCGTCTTGCTCCATCATCACCATTATATCATGAGCTTGAAGGCAAATAGATATCATAAAATGTGAGGAATCAATGGACCATGCATGTTTGGAGGTGATTTAACGTAAGTGATACTGTATAATATTGATAGAAAATCTTAAAGTATTTTGTGTGAATTATTTTTCTTAGTTATTAATTGTCAACTTTGATTTAATAATCATGGTTGTTATACTCGAGCCACCCTCGTTAATTGACTTGAAAAATCAAAAATCAAAGTTTGACTCGAGCTGAATTGTTAGTTAAATCAGATAAAATATTAACTTAATCAAATAAATTTAAAAGACTTGACTGTGTTTTTGGTAACTTTGTTAACTTAATTAGGTTTAGTTAAACTCGATCCAAACCCCGGCAACATTATTAACAATTTAAAATAAATGAATGAAACCATATTATTTAAATAAAAATAATTAATTAATCCAGACTTGCATGGTGATACAAGTTTTTTTCGTGTCAATCTAACAAACTACGGATTAAGCAACTTTTTTACTGTACTTCAAGCAAATCATCCATACCCAAAAGTTACATGTATTCACATCATTTTTTTAGGCAAACTTCATAAAATGTCCTCCAACTATTGACTTGGTATGAGTTTTATTTTGAAATAAATTTTTATATTGAATTGGGCTTGTTTGGAAGTGCAGTTGCGGTTAATTTTTAAAGTATTTTTCATGTTAAAATATATTAAACTAATATATTTTTTATTTTTTAAAAATTATTTTTGAAATCAGCACATCAAAATGATATAAAATATATAAAAAAATTATTTTTTAAAAAAGCATTAACTGACCCGCATTTCTAAACACTCTTGTCATTAAATATTTCTCAATTTAAGCTTTTATCATATATAATTTATTAACCAGAGATTTTAATATCCTATAAAACAATGTCGTTTCTTGGAGAAATAAATTACAATTCAGATGAAATATATAAACAAATAAAAATACTTTGTTGAAATTTTTTGTAACTTGAAAGATAAAATTGATATAAAATCTCTTGGAGGTAAAAATGGAGACTGTCTATATAATTGAGATCATTTTTTTATATTTCCCAAAAAAACATTTTGTAGCCTTATCATATCTGGTTCAACTCCAAAAATAAGGAGAATTTATTTGTAAATATACAATTTTAAATTTTAACCCATCCGTAGACAATGAAACCTATCTGAAAATCCCTTAATTTTAAAAAAGAAAAAAAAAAGAAAACGAAAAAAAGAAACAATTAATGTTGTGGGTACACATTCAATGTCCAATGCTTGATCGACTCTACGATTCATTTTCTAGTCCATTAATATATTTTTATTTTTATTCTACGGCTAACAGTAGCCAACCAAGAAAATGACAAAAGGAAAACAATAGTGCTTAGCATCCACGTCAATTAACTTCAAATTTAATCTCGTTTTAAATTTTTTAAAAAATATATTAATTATATGACTATGTAATTTAAGCGTTGACCTCAAAAATGTCGAATTTAATAATTATAGCTCACATGTAATCCGAGGTTTGACCTGATGGTCGTCGGGGCTTTTACCTTTGGAGTTCTCCATGCAATACCACATCTTACCCAATTAATTCATCAGCTTATTGTGTAAAAGTTACCCAAATCATGAAAATTGGGAGCACAAATTGTTTTTTCTTTTTTTATTATTTCTTCAATATTAAAATACAATGAAGAGGACATTTTCACGAGGTCTTCTGCGTACATGGCAGACATTCAAATTATCCATGATTGGCCTTCATTGCTGTTAATCTTTGAACCCTTTTGTTTTCGTACGTTGTTCTTCAAATCATGAAAAGATGTCGAGAGGAAAATTCCTCTGAGGTAGGGTCTACATCCTGCAAATAGTCATCAGCACTATCGCGATACATTTGATCAAGAACCAGAACCAATCCCATTGCAAAAGCAACATTAACCTGGTGATAGATTCTTTTTATAAAAAAAAATATTTGAATTTTTTATTTCAAATTAATTTTTTTATAATTTTAAATTGTTTTTAAATAAAAAATTATTATTTTAATATATTTTTAAATAAAAATACTTTGAAATAATTACACAATGCCAGCACACATCCTTACCAAGCATCAGATGAGTTGAGGGGTCCACTTTTATTGTAACTTATTTGTAACTCTTGCCGGCATTTATCCTGTTAAAACGATTGTCGGTGTTTCTCTAGACCCCCAACTTGGTGGGGTTTCTCGCGTAATTTGAATTACATTTGGGATTTTAAAGAAAAGTACGTTTTCAAAGAGACAACAACAATTGAGAAGTTTAAGGGATTAAATTATAATTTTTCAAAACTTAAAAACTGAGTTATGATCACATTCAAAACCTGGGGACTAAAGAATAATTTACTCAATTATTGCCCCAAGGTTAGTTTTCATGTTGAATGATGAAATTTATAAACTTTTTTATTAAAAAAAGATATAAAAAATGAGTCAAGTGAATCGAGTTAACTTGTTAAGCATTATTATTGGGTTATAAAGCTGAAATAACCTATAATAAAAGGCAAATTAAAACAAATCTCGAAACCTAATTTTTAATCAAACACAATATTAAATGATGAAATTGAGGAAAACAATTATGAGACGGGAACAACCCAATAAAAAAAAAATACATGAACCGGGTCATGAGACTGAAATAACCTCTTATAAATAAAATAAAAAAGACCTGATTTAACCATGGCTACGATGGTAAAACCAACAACCTTGTTCATGAGATCATGATATCCTCGTGAAAAGCAAATTAAAAGAGATTGTGAATTTCAATTCCCAACCGACCCAGTGCTAGAGATAATGAAATAAAAAAAATCAATTAAAAATAAGACACAAAAAACAACTCGAGTTTACTCGGATTAATTTTTTAAATATTATTTCCAAGTCACGTGGCTGAAAAATATAATAGAAAATAAACAAAATAAATCATGGAATCTAATTTTAATTTAATATAATATTAAATGAAAATTTTTTTATAAAAAAATTTAATTAAAAAATTGAATTAATTCTTCAAATCATATCAATCTGCTAAAACTGTGACAGCTATATAAAAAATAAATTTAATATTAAATAATAAATTAAAAAAAATAATTGATTGAAAAAAGAAAAAGCAAAGCTTTGTGACAGGGGCTACACTAAACCCCCTTTTTGTTTATAGTTAATTAATAATTTACTGAATTTTTGTATCAATCCGTCGTGTCTGGTTGGATTTGACAACCACGTCTGGATTCCTTTAATGATAATGACACGCGACTTCTTCCTTTACCTTTCTTATGCGTGTTGAATGGTTCTGATTGCTCAAAAGATGATCTAAAGACTTACAAATATTGCTGTATATTTTAGGCCCCGTTTGTTTGCAGGAAAATAGTTTTTTTTTGGAAAGTGAATTTTTGGAAAAGTGAATTTCAGGAAAGTGAATTCCGATATTTGGTAGTGTAATGGAAAATAAGTTGGAAAACACTTTCCAGTGTTTGGTTATGTTATGAAAAATGAGCTGTAAAATAACTTATTAATGTTTTATTTTTTCAAGTTTATTAAAATAATAAGGAACAAATCTTACAAATTAAAAAGTTGAATAAGAATAAAATTACAAAAAAAAAATTCATAAATTATCTCAAATAAAATAAATAATAATCAAAATAATAGAGATCAAATCTAAAAAATTAAAAAAAATGAAAGGTGAAGAAATTAAAATAATAATAATAAACATTTTATAAATTATTTCAAAAAAAGTAAGTAAAAATCAAAAGAACGAGGACCAAATTTGATAGAAAAAAAAAATTCAATAAAAAAATGATAAGGAAAAAGCAAATAACAATTATAAAAATAAGGACCAAAATTAATATAAAAATTAAATTTTAAGAGATGAAATTGAAAAATAAATATTCAAAACAAATTATATATAGCAATCAAAAGTTTGAGGATCAAATTTGATATAATTAGCAAATAATGACATTTCTAAATTTTTCACAACTTCCGAAAAGTGTTTTCCGTCCAAATTTTTCAGGAAAACACTTTCCTGAAAACCAAGCCAAATTTTCCTTTGACTGAAAAGTGTTTTCCGTTGACCAACTTTTCCAATGGCAAACAAACACAAGAAAGTTTGGGAAGTGGTTTCCCGGAAACCATTTTCCGGAAAACAAACACAGCCAAAAGAGAAAACACTTTCCTAGAAACCAAATCAAATTTTTCTTTGACTGGAAAGTGTTTTCCGTTGACCAAAAAGTGTTTCCGTTGATCAGAAAGTGTTTTCCGTTGACCGGAAAGTGTTTTCTGTTGACCAACTTTCCTAATGACAAACAAACACAGGAAAGTTTGGAAAGTGGTTTCTCGAAAAATGAATTTCAAGAAACAAACATGGCCTTAATAGTGGAAGAGGCATTCTATATGAACTTTTTCGGAAACGTGGCTGGCATCATGTTTATTAAAAAAATGATTTTTTAAAAAAATTCTTTTTATAATTTTAGATATTTTGATTGTTTAAATAAAAAACATTTTTTTAAAAAATCACTAACACAATAAAATAAAAAAGAAAGTAGATTCTAAGATATTTATAATTATACTAACGTGGATATAGTGGTTAGATTCTAAGATATTTGTAATTAGACTAACGTGGATATAGTTGTTGGACTGAATTCATTCATGTCGGAGCGATTGGTCTGTGAAGATAAAATGCTTGGACAACTTTTTTTTTTTATTATAATCGGGCTATTTAGTTCAGCTTACACATATTATAATTAATTTTTAAATTTACTAAATATCTTATAAATTTAGTAAATATATAAAAAAACATGTATGAAAAAAAAAAAGAAGTTCCTTCTCCCACTGTATCACGACAAGTGCGTGGCTGTGCCTTGAACAATCCTGTTCCCCCGCTCGAACAACTTGCTTGATTACATGGAAAGAGGTGGCTGTGACTTTTTGTTACTCTCGATTGCTCTGATAGCAATTTCTTTTAGGAATTATTTAGTAATTGTTTTAAAAATATTTTTATTTCGTAATATATTAAAATAATTTGAAAACATTAAAATATTAATTTAAAATAAAAAAAAATATTTTTTTTAAAAATACTTATAAAATAAAAAAATAAACAGGAATGCCGCGATTGATGGAGGAAAAGTTTACAGTTGTTTAGAGCTGACGGGAAAACATTGGCGATTGTGTCTGGAGAGGTTTCTGTAAGAGAACCTAATTGTATACAGCCCCAAAAGATAGAAATACGAGCAATCTGGCTGCCATTGATTGTTCCACCGTCATCCTAGTTATGGTTTTTTTTTTTAAAAAAAAGAAATAATCAAATTAAATACTTTTAATTATTTCCTGAATGATTAAAAAAATCAAGAAATTAAACTCTATTTCCTATCATTTAATTCAAGAAATCAAACCATTCAAAATAATTAGAAAATTATTTTTATCATTTAATTAAAGAAAATAATGAAGTGTTTTGAATAATTTATTTTATTTCTTGTATGTGGCTATCCATCTATATAAACTCTGTCTACATTAAATGTAATTAATATAATCAAATTATTAAATAATATCTTCCTCTTCTCTTGATCGATGCTCTTAAATGATGGACCTGTCATCCTTTTTTCTTATCTAGGTTGTTTTTTTTAGAGCTAGTTTGGGTTAATTTATTTTAAATATATTAAATTGATGCAAATCATCTAAAAACATAACTTAGTTATGATTAATAATAATATTTTTTAAAAAATATTAATTTAATATTTTTTTAAACCGAACATATTTAATGCTATTTATACAAAAAAAAAACAGCACATATGTTCATGAAGATGATGAAGATTGCCTATTTATATTATATATTTATGTGACATTTACATGTATTGATATAGTACTACTAATTCAACCATCAATGTTTGGATTTATTGAATCTGAAAAAACAATTTATCGACGTGATGAACACGTAAATCTGTTTCCGCATTGATATTATATAGTAGCACGAGTGGACAATGGACATCAATTAGAGCATTACACACCTACATCTACGCATTACTAAATCGAGTCACCCTCCAAAAAGTGCTAAGCCATTATTGCACCAAGTTTAGAAACAAGCTTTTTCAAATGGAACCAGGTCTAACAAGGTGACTCGCCAATCTTGCACCCCACTAGCCCATCAATGGCAATCATCATGGTCTCCTGGGCACGAGGCCGATCAACATGCAACTAGACTTCTGACTATAGTTATTAACTTCCAGTCTAATCAGATTAAAAATTTAGATTATGTAGTCGACCTACCAATTTAATTAAAGCCTACATACACTATTTTAATATTTTGTAAAATAAAATGACATTTCTTGAATAATTTCTTTATATATAGTTTATCAACGAGATATAATTAGATCAATGTCAAATCTAATTTAAAGTCCCTAACTAAAACTAAATTATAATTGATTTTGTTTTTTATGATTTTTTTTAAAAACTTAATTGAAAAAACATTAAATTAATATTTTTTATACAATAATATTAAAAATAATAAAAATTATTTTAATATATTTTCAAAATCCAATTAAATAAACATATGTTAATGAGAATGGTTGTGGCCAGTTAAAAAAAAAAACGGACTTTTTAAAAGTTTAATTCCAATTCCAAACAAAACTCCCCGTTTCAACGCCATCGTCTCACTAACGCCAGAAGGAAAGTCAGCTCTCCTCTCCTCCCCTCTCCAATGCAAAACTGAACAGGTTCCTCCCCTCCCCTCCCTCTCCCTCTCCCTCTCCTTCTCCGGCAAATACAATGTCCCTCTCTAGATCACAACCAAGCAACACCACAACTGATACAATCCTCCCTGGCCCACCTTCCCGTAATAACTTTTCCTCCCTCGATCTTTCATCTTCAAATCTCCTCGCCTTTCCCTCCGGTTCTTCCATTTCCATAGTTGATGCTCTTTCCCTCCAATTAATCTCCACTTTTCCTCTCCCTCCTCCTCCTTCTTCCACTTCCTCTCCTTCTCTTTCCCCCTTCATCACTTCCGTACGCTTCACGCCTTCTCCTCTCAATCGCAACCTCCTCTCCACCGAACCTTCTTCCTCCCACCTCCTCCTCGCCGCCGCCGACCGCCATGGCCGTATTGCTCTCCTCGATTTCCGCCTCAAGTCCATTGTCCTCTGGCTCGAACCTGATCCCAATCCGAAATCTGGTATCCAAGACCTTTGCTGGATCCTCTCTCGTTCCGATTCATACGCCCTCGCCGCCATTTCTGGTCCTTCTTCTCTTTATCTCTACACCACCACCGGCGCCGCTTCCACTGCCACCGCTTCGAATTGTTGTTTCTTTAAGTACGATGCGTCGCCGGAGTTTTTGTCGTGCATTCGTCGTGATCCGTTTGATTCGCGGCATTTTTGTGTCATCGGACTTAAAGGATTTTTATTGTCGGTGAAAGTGCTCGCAGAGAGTGAGAATGACGTCATTTTAAAGGAATTTAAGATTCCGACGGATTATAGTGATTTGTTGAGGCTAGAGAAGGACGTAACGCCGAGCAGTGGTGGTGTGGGAGGATCCTTGGCGCCGGCATCGGCGGTTTTTCCGTTGTATAGTGTGAAAATGGCGTTTTCACCACAATGGAGGAATATTCTGTTTGTCACGTTTCCTAGGGAGCTTGTGGTTTTTGATTTGAAATACGAGACCGTGCTTTTTAGTGCTGCATTGCCTAGAGGCTGTGGGAAGTTTCTGGATGTTTTGCCGGATCCGAATAATGAATTGCTTTACTGCGCTCATCTTGATGGAAAGCTCAGTATTTGGCGGCGAAAAGAGTAAGTGTTTCTGTTAATTGGAAAGTGAAGTCTGTATTCATCTTGCAGCTCTTTTTTTCGTATGAAAATTATGTCAAGAATTGTTTTGTGAATTAATTGATTCAATGATATTTGTGTGGGTTTATGGTGTTATTGGAGAAATTGTTATGTAGGCTCGGACTAATGATTTTTTCAGTGAACTTCATTCTTACAATTGGTTAGTGTTACTGTTTTAGATAATTTGATTGTTCTGGTATATGAAGAACTAGGTTTATGCAATGAGTACTTGTGTTGTTGGGTGAAATAAGGAATGCGCTTATTGGGGTAACCATTGCAGAGGAGAACAGGTGCATGTAATGTGTGCAATGGAGGAGTTGATGCCGTCAATTGGAACATCGGTCCCTTCTCCTTCAGTTCTAGCTGTTGCCATTTGTCAGTCAGAGTCTACGCTCCAACATGTTGCTAAGATTTGTTCTGATGCACCTGATTCTCCGTCGGCTGAGGTGGATTTTGACAATCCTTTTGATTTCTGTGATGATACTGTTGTTCACTCTACTACACATATGATCTCAATTTCTGATGATGGAAAAGTATGGAACTGGCTGTTAACTGCTGAAGGGACTGGAGACAATCATAAGGATACGGTTGCTGATTCCCATGAAATTCCACTTATAGGGGACAATGCCAATGCTGTAGTTGTGACTGATGGACTTGGCAAAGAAGCAGGCAAGCAACATGAGCTTGGGAATGGCAATAAAAACCGCCTCTCATCTACTTTGAGCCAGGATTTGTCGTTTAAGGTAAGTGAATAAACATCTCATCTTGAATGTTATTTTATGTAGTTTTATGCATTCTTCTTGGTGGCTGTTGGCCATAGACTGTAAAATTAGTAGCTGAATTGAGGAAGATTATGACTTCAAAATACAACCATAGTTCTGCAAGTTTCTGTTCCATGTCAAGAGTTTGTTTATAAGTGCAAGCTATTATGTTACCTCTCTCCTTTTTTTTTATTGTATTATTAAAGACGGATGACAGTCTTGGCGCGTAGATTTAGTGTTCATCCTATGTTAATTCTAGCTTTATCTGTGCATCCTTATGAGCCAAATTATTGATGCAGATCAGTTTAGTTGGGCAGCTGCAGCTTCTTTCTTCGACAGTTACTATGCTGGCTGTCCCCTCTCCTTCTCTAGTAGCTACTTTGGCCCGTTAGTTTCTTCTTGACACTAAATCCTTGAAGTCAATTTTTTGTTCTCGTTATAACCTAGATTAAGTTGATTATTTACTGTGAAGGTGGGGGGAATTATCCTGCTGTAGCTGTTCCTCTGGTTGCTCTGGGTACTCAATCTGGGACAATTGATGTTGTTGATGTTTCTGCAAATGCTGTTGCAGCTAGTTTTTCAGTTCATAATAGTACGGTTAGGGGGTTACGATGGCTTGGAAATTCTAGACTTGTTTCATTTTCTTACAATCAGGTAAATGACACTGAATCGGAAGTTATTGTATGAATGCATTGTAGTAATCTAAGTTTTACTTGTTTTCATTCACACTCTTTCTTTAAATATCTCTCTCTCTCTCTCTCTCTCTCTGTTGGGACAGGTGAATGAAAAAAATGGAGGTTACAATAATCGGCTTGTTGTAACCTGTCTTAGAAGCGGTCTTAACAGACCATTTCGAGTTTTACAAAAGCCAGAACGTGCACCCATTAGAGCTCTACGAACTTCTTCATCTGGAAGGTTGCTCTGAAACCTTTTTTTCTTCAACTGTAATTGTGGTGCATTACAGTTTCAACTTCATGTACAACTGCTGGCTATATATTTCGTTGCTGTTCTGAATGTTTCTTCATACTACTCTTTTGCTTCTGTTCTGTCTGTGTATTGATACACACATCACATTTATATGTTTTTATTGGTAGCTTACACCCGAGTTTTAAATTTCCAGGTATCTTCTTATTTTATTCCGTGATGCACCGGTGGAGGTTTGGGCAATGACAAAAACTCCCATCATGGTTTGTAGGCTGATTGATACCTTCTCCTTTTCCATCATTACTCAAAATATTCACCTTTTAAATATAACGAGTTTTGTGGTTTTAAGGTGATGTAGGAAGTACTTAATCTATTTATCTTGTTTGAGAGGAGGGAGAATGCCAAAATCTGAGATTTCTCTTGGTGCAAATGGTTGTTTTACTTTGGATAATGACATAAAATGAATCTATGTTTTTCCATTTGCATGCTAATTTCTTAAGGTAAATAGATTTAGTTTGTTTAAAAATATATAAGACACTGTTAAATTCAAAATAAGGCTAAAATTCATTATAAAAAACTTAATCTCTTAGCATGTAGTTGTGGACGTCAATCTTATCTCAGTAATTTCACATATCATGTACCTTCATTTTATATATTTTATAACAGCAGCCATTCATTACTTTTTCCTTGACTACATGAATGTCTGAAGTGTAAATATTTTTCTGACTCATAGTGAATGGTAGAATCTTGAGTTATAACCTTCTGTTTGGTGATTTTTTATTATAATTTTATCCATTAGATAATTATTATGCTTTATATCCTCATGTAGCTTAGATCATTAGCTCTTCCATTTACGGTATTGGAATGGACTCTTCCAACAGTTCCTCGGCCAGTTCAAAATGGTCCTTCTAAACAAGTGTTGTGGTCATCGAAAGATCAAACGCCTGTAGCACAAGATGGAGCATCCACTGCAAAGGAACCTGCATCAGAATCCAGTGAGCTCTTTTTGCTTGATTTTCTAAATTATTATGTAGATTGGTTGCTAGTCCAAACCATTTGATCCAGTTTCTTTTCTTGCTTTCTTATGTTCAAAATCTTTTAAACAAGGAAGTAGCTTTTATGTGCAGCAGCAGGAAGCTCAGATGCTTCTCAGGATGACACTGCTGAAAGTTTTGCATTTGCACTAGTAAATGGTGCTCTTGGAGTTTTTGAGGTTCATGGGCGGAGGATCCGGGATTTCAGGTACAAGTATTTGATGCGAGTTGTTGCATTAGGACATTTGGCATTTGTTATGCCTAAACATCCATTGCTTGATTCTCTTGTATTTATATTTTAGCCATGAGCATGGGCTTGCAAGTAGAGGATGTAGGTTGAACATTGATGAACAGCCAATTTATGCCAAAAAGAAGTTGAAAATATGTTCTTTTCTTAGAACCCTACTTCATTGGAAGCATAACTGGCCAACTGGATAATAGCTTTAACTTTTGTATGTTTTGATCAAGTTGGATTTTCTTTTCAATCATTCCCCATCAGCATCTGCCAGTGTTAGCAAAACATGATGGTCTTATAATAAAAGGGAGGCCAGGTATGTAATTTATGATTCGTATTCTGTGGTAGGGATGAAGCAAAACTTTTTCTAGTATTTTTGAGCAAGCCGTGGTTGTAAAAGAGGTAAAAAGCCAAGAATGTAGATACAGTCCTGCTTGAGTTGGATATGATGAAGTGAATCTGAAACTGCTTTAACGTTTTCATTTTGCTCGACAAAATAAGAACTCTGAAGAATTAAAGCCACCATTTGCTCTTAGGAAGGAGATGCCTTTAGCATCCTAAGTTAAATTATAAAGTCCATATAGATTTCACTTCTGGTTGATAATGAACAGGATGTATGATTGAACATGAATTTAAATTTACTTTATGCACTAGGTTTCTGTTAATTGTACTTTTACATTTTAAGTATCAATTTTTCTCCTTTTCTTACCCCAGCCCCCCAAGGAGAAAAGGATATACTGTAAAAGTCAAAAGGAAATACATAGTTTATGAAGCATGTACCATGATAAATTCCATCATAGATTACCACTTTCTGCAGTCATGTTTGCTGTGATTCATCCCATGCTTTTTCGCATTGTAATGTGGTGATTTTCTTTGCCATGTTCAATGCTTCACTCATCTCAAAGGTGAATAGAGGCTACAAAATGGCTTGAATAAGAATAATTGCCTTTTGAATTCCCCTATATAAAAAAGGCACTATATTTGCAATTTTATACAGATGCAATTTTTCCTTTCCTTTCTATCCCTTTCAAAAGCAACACATCTGGTTTGCTCAATTACTATCATCTATCACCATCAAATGCTACAGAGGTAGTTCTGTTTTTTGCAGTACATGGTGTCTAGTTGTTTGCCTTATCTCATGAAGTTTTCTTTTCTTGTCTATAGACCGAAATGGCCTTCATCTTCATTTGTGTCTTCTGATGGATTGATTACGGCCATGGCCTACCGCTTGCCTCATGTTGTATGTATCATTATATTCCTAATTATTTCAGTTAATTGGCCATATCAACAAATTAATTGTTCCAAAGTTTCTATTGTGAGAGGCAGTGACTTGACTACTTTTCAGGTCATGGGGGATAGGTCTGGGAACATACGGTGGTGGGATGTAACAACTGGGCATTCTTCATCATTTAACACTCACAGGGAAGGAATCAGGAGAATCAAATTCTCACCTGTTGTTCCTGGAGACCGCAGCCGAGGGCTTATTGCTGTCCTTTTTTATGACAATACCTTTTCTATTTTTGACCTTGTAAGCATGAAATATGGCAACGAATCTTGTTCCTTAAAGCATAGTCTGCATTCATGTTACTGTGATACAGAGTCTACTGTTCTGCTGGCAAATTTTAATGTCCATGCTATTTTTTTATTTGCAGGATTTGCCAGACCCGTTAGCTAATTCCCTTTTACAACCTCTATTTCCTGGAACCCTTGTGTTGGAACTCGATTGGTTGCCTCTGCGAACTAATAGAAATGACCCTCTGGTATTATGTATTGCTGGAGCTGATAGTAGCTTTCGCCTTGTTGAGGTTAACATGTATGTGCCGCCAAATATATGTTGTCGAACTTTTTTTCTTCACTTGTTATTGTCTTTATATTTGAAAGGGTTAAGTGGTGTCAATAATAAATTACTTTTTGAAAAACATTCTTGATTGGACTGGTCAGGGATTTAGGTGGTGCTGTAGCATGCAGCAATCTGTTTTCTTTGCACCTATTATCTCTGGAATATAATCAGATTGAATTGTACAACTAATTAGCGAACATGATTTGATGGAGTCTGATTAAATAGTTTAGAAACTTTTTATCTCTCTTCTGGGCATCGGACATTGGGGATTGTTCGTACATGTCTTTCATGCTTTGTCAATTACAATTTTACTGGCGCTATGTTTTGTGCAAAGTGGCGATTTGGTAGTTGTTTTGCTGTAAATTGTTTGATGATGTAGATCAGTAATTTTCACACTGTTGATATTTGTAGTGAATATTCCATTAAAAAATTGTAGTGTGTAATAATGCTTGATGAATTAGCTTTAATATAATATGTGATTCCTCTTAATTTTTTTTCAATGGATATTTGTCATTGTTTGTGCTTTGATACCAGTGCCTGTGGTCATCTTTTCATGCAGAAATGACAAAAAACTTGGCCTCCAACCCCGAGCTATTAAAGAAAAATTTCAGCCTATGCCTATATGCTCTCCCATACTGCTTCCCACACCACATGCACTGGTGAGAATTACTCTCTCTCTCTCTCTCTCTCTCTCTCTCTCTCTCTCTATATATATATATATATATATATATATCCACCCATCCATTCAGGGGTGGCTCTCTTTTAAGAAAACAAAAAACAAGGAATGGAAATCAAATTGTTGATGGGCTAGAAATTCAACTGCCCCTCCCCCACTCCCTCAACAGCCCAACAGCCATTTATTCCCCAATCAAAAAAGAGAGAATCTTTTGAAAATAAATCCCAGGCTATGTTTTGCTAATCATGGAGGTTGTAGCATTTCATGCCCTGCATTTACTGTCTAGGATATGGTGACATCCAAAAAAAGGCTGTGGAAAAAGGCATGTCTGTTTGTCTTCCAAAATTGGTGAATTTTTCGTGGATAAAGGCTGTCATTTATGGTGACCACCAACTACTGTTGTTGTTCCTTGTGCAGGCATTGCGGATGATCTTGCAATTAGGTGTCAAACCCTCTTGGTTTAACACTTGCAGCACAACTATTGACAAGAGGCCTCACTTAATTCCTGGAACTGCTTCATTCAAAGGGGATCTCCGGAATTACATAATTGATCTTCCACCTGTTGGTGACTCTGTGGTGCCAGAAATGCTCCTCAAAGTGTTAGATCCTTACAGGAGAGAAGGTCGGTCATGGGTGGCCTGTCCAACACGTGCAATACATAAAAAATCTACCATATGAGCATTTGTTTTAATTGGTTTAGCACTCACACATTCCTAATGTTTCCATTGCTCAAGGCTGCATACTTGATGATGAAACGGCTAGACTATATGCTATCGTAGTCAAGAAAGGCTGTGCTGCGAGGTTTGCATTTGCAGCTGCAATTTTTGGTGAAACCTCAGAAGCACTATTCTGGTTGCAGTTGCCTCGTGCTCTTAAACATTTGATGGATAAGCTAGTTACGAAGTCAACACAGAAAGCGCCTGTCTCAGCATCAACCCCAGAGCTCGATGACGTGACTATGCTGAACAGAATTTCATCAAAGGGGAGGTCGGTAATTGGGACTGAGAAAAAGGATCCATTGGTAAGTCATTTCATGTTTTCACTTTGTAAAATGCTAGATTGCAGATATTATGATGTTTTAATCATTTATAATGTATTATCATTTTATAACTTGGACTATCCTGTGGCAGAGTGAAGGTCAACTTAGATCAATGGCTTTCCAGAAAGAAGAACTATGGGAAAGTGCTTGTGAGCGCATTCCTTGGCATGAGAAATTGGAGGGAGAAGAGGCTATTCAGAATCGAGTACATGAGTGAGTTCCTTGCCTTACTGTTGTATGTTGCATGTACTGGTTACCTTTTCTTCCCCGCAGATCATCTATTTATTGATTGAAAGCTTGGATCTAGTATATGAGCTGTCTTCCCTTGCACCTGTATTTGGGTTTTAGAGTGATGATTATATGCCATATTCTTGATAAACAGGCTCGTTTCTATTGGGAACTTAGAAGCAGCAGTCAGCTTGTTGCTTTCTACTTCTCCTGAGAGCTCTTATTTCTATGTAAATGCTCTACGTGCAGTCGCTCTCTCGTCTGCTGTGTCAAGGTCTCTTCATGAGCTTGCAGTTAAGGTGAGCAATGATATAGAACAGCTTATGTTTCAATGTTAGCCCACATCCTGTCATTGGAATTGCACTAGCTACTTCTATGTGCATTTTGACTTCTTTACGACCGTGTTATCATCTAGGTTGTTGCAGCCAACATGGTCCAGACAGACAGATCATTGTCTGGCACTCATCTTCTTTGTGCTGTTGGAAGGTATCAAGAGGCTTGTTCACAGGTTAGGTTCTATATCAAACTGTCTGTGTTCCTTCAATGTCTCTGAAATTGATCACCAAAGTAAAATATTTTATCAAGATGCATTTTTATATTATGATCTATCACTTGATATCCACACTGCAAATTTGTCTTTCATTTTGGGTTTTTTCCATAATTGTTGAACAGTTGTAGAAATTGCACAGATTAAGCGGAAATAAATCTCGACAGTAATAAAATATTTATTCCATAATGATCCAATGACAACAGGGACAAGGAGAAATGCACATGTCATAAAATTAATAGTATTCATAAATCACTGTTGACTTTCCATGACAGTTGGCTGAATTAATGACAAGTTGAAGGAGATTTTGGATTGATCCCATCTGTATTGGTTGCAAATCCAATGATACTTTACATACGTGCATGACTTTTCTGCACAAAACTGGAGGCAAAAAAAAAAAAGCAGACAGGGCATAATGTCATGACCTCTGACTTGGAATTTGTTTTTTCTCCCATGACATGTGGAGAGGACTTTTTGTTCCTTTAGCAGGGTGTTAAATTGAGCAATGATTATTTTTTTCTAGACTGATAGAATACATAAACTTGTGCAGTTGCAAGATGCAGGATGCTGGACGGATGCTGCAACTTTGGCGGCTACACATTTAAGTGGATCTGATTATGCTAGGTTATGATCCTTTTCATCACTAAATTTGATGATTCTGTTAGCATTTTTAGGTGCATCTTGCAAAATTGCATAGCCTTTTATCAATCAATTTCCAGTCAACGATTTCATTTCTCAATGTGGTTGCTTGTGCATGTGTAATACAATAGTGCATGTGCTGTGTGAAGCATCTCTAATCAATCAAACCCAAATCTCATCTAGAATCCCTTATATTTTGTCTGCATTGCACATCTAGGCATTTGCATAGGTATAACTAATTTTGAACTATGCTAATCATACTTGCAAATTTTAACTTCTTAGGGTGTTGTTAAGATGGGCCAACCATGTCCTCCATGCCGAACACAACATCTGGAGGTACTATCATTTTCTGGTTTTGATGTTTGCAATGTTCCTGTCAATTTGCTCATGTTCCCGTCAATTTGCTAATGTTATCGTCTTGACGTTTGCAATGGGCCAATGCAGGGCTCTTATTCTTTATGTTGCAGCTGGTGCATTGCAAGATGCCCTAGCAGCACTCCGGGAAGCACAACAACCTGATACAGCTGCCATGTTCATACTTGCTTGCCATGAAGGCCATGCACAATTTATATCAAATTTAGGAAATTCAGATGATGAATCTGGGTCTTCAATCAAGGATACTCTCGTTGGCTTGCCAGGGTTGAATCCAGAGAATGAAGATGTCATTGCAGTAGGTGAATATTATGGACAATACCAAAGAAAGTTGGTGCATCTGTGCATGGACTCCCAGCCATTTTCTGACTAATTAACTGAGCATACCACCATATTTAGCAAAGTTTCTCTCGTTCAAGTGATAGTGATGCCTATTTCATAGGGTGATAATTTCAAGTTAAAGAGACCATGTCCATGTTAAGTCACCATGATTGCAGGTTCAAATCTGAAAATTGAGTTGGACTCCTATTTAGGGTTTGAAAATTAGAATGAACAGAGTGATACACCCGTCTATATGAACACTTTCAGCTGAATAACTCTGGCGATGTTGTCTGTTGTAGAGAAAATCACTGTGATGGTTGATAATGTTGTAGCTGATGTTAAAATTTCCACTGGAACTCACAGTAAAGAATATGGTAGGAAGAAGTAGTTATATAGTAATTCGTTTGTATTGTTGCAAAAGCATAAGAAATTTGATATGAATTATGTTATTGATTTTCTAGTCACTTTCTGTGACATTTTTGAGTAAAAATAAACTAGTGCTGATTGTTATTACTGCCTTGATTCCTTTGAAGGTTTTTTTAGCAATAAGAAAAGCACGGGTTTTCAATTCAGAGCTGAATTGAGAGATTTGTGCTGATTTCAATCTCTCATGGGTTTAGAGACGCTGTTGTTTACATGTTTTGATCCGGCATCTGGCTCTATTTCTTATCAAAAGAATGAAGAGACAGTTGGCTCTTGAGCTTGCTAGAAGATTGGTCAGCTTGAATCACTCTTGAAATTTGTTTAGATGAAACCAGTGGAACAAGCTCCATCACTGCTGGAGACTCTAATGCTGATGATTTATTTTGCTGAAATTCAACAATTCTACTTACAACGCTTCTAACAGAATTAGTAATGCTAGGCATCGCCGCCTCTATTCACAATCAGGCAGCTTTATTTGTTACTGTTTGTGATTGGCTCACCTTTCCCTTGTGGCTGTTCTTCAATGAAAAAGACATTCATTCGAAATCCACTGCAAACCCTACTCGTACAATATCCATGAGCTGTTTCGGTTCAACCATGGAAGTTTCGCAGATTGGGACTTCGATTTTTATGACCTCTATCGTCCCCATGCTATGTTCCAAGGCCAGATTGGAGGGCGGCGTTGGGAGGATAGAGTCCCGCTCAGGGTAGCTTGCATGACCATAAAAAAAACTACAATATGACTCGTAACATTTCTCGGATTAAGAATTTTGTACAGGACAGTTCGCCATCATTTTCAATGAAGTTGTGTTGTGTTGTTAGAGAGGAACGACATCAAAACGCAAACGACAAAAAGGATAGATGAGTCGATCACAATTGATTGTACGTAAACCAGCCTATAAACCATGCAAAGGTTACCGGATATTTGCACGAAAAATGCCAAGAAACCAACAGCCACCAGTCATTGAACGCTCTCTGTTAAACAGGTGGGAGTATGTCCCAAATAAAGAAAGCAAAACCCTAATAAGCAGGAATGGCCCTGAATTTGTGAAACCTCGATCTGGAATCACCATCTCTTGGATGCACAAGTATGGTGGCATGTTGGCTTTGCAGGAATACCGTAGGTGCAGTTTCTTCCACGGATTACCCTTTGCACCAAATAATTATAAGAATCAGGAGGCCAAAGAACAATGCGTCACCATGTCATAGTGATGACCGTAGATACGTCAGGTTTCTGGCTTCAGAAGTAAGCCAGTTAGGCCTGCTTCCACCTTTCTTTTGATCAACATGCATGCAAAAGCTCATCGCAGAAATGGCGGGACAGCTGGCTGCAATTTCCTCGTGTGCTGTTTAGTTCTTCCCTCCACTGATAGGAAAAGGTCATTCAAAATGAGAATCTGACATCTAATGGAAATTCAAGAAAGGTATAGACTTCTGTATCCCTTCTCAATAAAACAGCACATGTTAACTTGAAAGGTGGATGCAGTAAGGAGATAAAATACCTTGGGCAGTTTTGTTTCTCAATGAAAGAATCTCCTTCGACATCGAGCAGATCCAAGTTCCTCATACTCAGCCTTGGTAACACACATTGCTTCAAAATCAGGACTGGATGCCAAAAGGGATCCACCTCGCCACACACCTAGAATAGGACTGCACAAGCATTACAAAATTTTATCAATTGTGAAGCAGCAGCATTTCGAAGCCAAGCTAATACTTTCAAGGAGGGAAGAGTTTTACTCTTCTTGTGTAGTTATCTTCACTTGATAGTCATCTGGGACAAGAGGTCGAAGCTCCATTTCACTGTAATTTTATCCAATATAAAGTTTAAACATTGCCTCGAGATAAAATAAAAAAATTCAGCGTGTAAGCTAATAGGAGAAGTTCATGAGCTTACAGTCTCTCAGCAAATCTAGGGAACAATGTGCTTCCACCAGTTAATATAATGCTGTCCAAGCACAAGTTTTAAACAGTTATCACTTGGTATTGGGAAATAAAAACTAAAAAGAAAAACAGTGAAATGCTTGATGCATGAAATCACAAGACTTTGTAAAAGCACCTTTGGTAGAGCAGAGGATGAAGAAGAGGATGGCAAGAGTTCACAGCTCGAACAATGCACTCTGCTAGTCCAGCCTGATTCATACCTGCAGAAATGGTTAAAATTAGCACCATTTTCCAATTTGCTTCCACAAGAAACAGCCAAACATAAAACACTTTCCTCTTAATTTCATTACACAACATCTATCTACAAGACTAGAATATTTCCTGATACATTCATTTCTCTCTAAGAAAAAATCACGCATTAATTATTGTAAAAGCAAGTCTCCAAACACATGTTTCTCAAACCATGTAGCAGCAGAAATAAGTCCAGAGTGCACCTATACCAAACTGAAGGCATAGAAGTGTGTTTCACTTCTCTAATAGCAAGGAACAACACAAACCTAAATCTGCTGGGTGGAAAATCATCTCTGGAACCAGGAACCGTTCATTTGTCAAGTCAAACTCCTGTACAGATGGCAAAATTATCATTTTATTGACTTAGGCCAGGAAACATTACTTTCAAAGGTAACAAGAACTCACATTTTTAGTTAAATCAACTTTCTTTCGGTCCATAATTTCAGTGCGATCCATATCCTTTTTCGTTCCTAAATACGCTCCATCATCCACAGTGAGATACTTACTTGCTTCATCTGGGTCTTTAACAAAACCTTTTGTGTGGGTCACTCCATCAGGTAGAACATAAGTACACCTAAAAAAATTGTCGTTTCCTCGTCTCCTAATACAGAAAACTTCAAAATTTCAAAAACCAATTCAAAGAATCACCATCCCAACCAACCAAGCTATAAAGTAAAAAAAATCAATTTTTATAGGCCAGCAACAATCCCAAAAGCACACACCCACGTCAAAAATGTTGTCCTTTCTACGTCTCCTATTACAAGTTGCTCAAAATCCTAATACCTGAAACCCAAAGAATCATCATTCTACTAAAACAAACACTCCAAACTATCAAGATAACAAGATAACAACTTCCACTTTTTGCTAACATTCTAAGCCAATAACAAACCCGAAAATCATCCTTTTCATGTCCTACTATAACAAGTTCCTCAAAATCGTAAAAAACAAAGCCAAAAATCAACATTTCTACTCGCAAACAAGACAGCCTAAAACTTTACACTAACAACATAGCAACATTCATTTTTTATTCACATTATCAGCCAACAACAACCATAAAGAACACACCCCCACCTCAAAAAATTGTCAAAGTTCCTCAAAATGTTACTGCCAAAAACCCCAAAACAATCAGAATTCCTACTGGCTAACAAAATGAAGTCTAACGCTTAACATTATGAAAAACACAACAACATTCCATTATCATCACATTATAAGCTAAACAGCAACCAGAAACACAAACAAAAACCCACCTTGCAATCTTCAAATCTCTAGCAACATCAAGAGAAACAAAGCACAACTTCTCCTTAACATCATCCATAATAAAACTTTCATCCATAACACTAACACTCCTGTAAGACACCAATTCCTTCAAAAAATTCGTCAACGCTTTTCCTCCTAAATCAATCCTTTTCACTCCATAATTCAACGTAAAGTTCTGAAACACAGGCGCAGCATGCGTAAAACTAAACCCACAATCCACAACTAAGCTACATTGCGCTTTTGAAACTAACCCATATGGCCTTCTACTCGCCTCATAAAGATGAACCAACTTCGGTGGATCAGAAATGAACAGAGAATTGAACCCAAAATCTTCAAAAACAAGCTCATCGGTTGCACGTTCAATTGAAGGGAGGGAAAACAAGGGTTCTGTAAGTAGTAAAGAAGAGTTTGATGGGTTTATGTGGAGGAGATTGGAGAAGAGGTGGTTCCAGATATCGCGTTGGAGGTCTGGGTTTATTAGGTAGCCTCGGTCTATGGGGCGGCGGACGGCGGCGGAGGTGAGATCTTCTTCGGTGGTGGGAGTGGGGTGGAGGAATTTTTTGGAGGAGAGAGGACGATAGAGGCAGTTTGGGATTGTGGTGGAGGGGTCACGTTCGCCGCCGTAGCCGGCTTTGATTAGGCCACCGCCGTTGTCGAGAACGACGACGTTTGACATGTCGTTTGAGGATTAGGAAGGTGGTGGGTTTGTGCGGGGCTTGTAGTGGTCGAGCATTTTCTGGGGTTCTAGAGGCTGAATGCGAATGGCATGGTTTGAGAGTACTTTAAAAGTATTTGATGTTAAAAAAAATATTAAATTGATATTTTTATTATTATTTTTAGATTATTTTGATATATTTATATTAAAGATAAAAATAAAAATCTGAAAATATTTTTTTTTTATTTTTTAAAAAATATTATTTAAAAAAATATTATGCATTGTATCAAACACACATTAGAATTTTAACTTTTTTTTTAATTTTAGAATTTTAATGAATAATAAGATAAGTGAATTGGGTTAAATTTTTTCTAATATAGAAAAACCAAATAAATAGTAATTAAATAAATGAAAATTAAAATTGATAAAAAAAAATATAATTTGACAAGATACATTTAATTTTTTTAAGGGTTTAAACAAAAATTAAAGGCACAAATAAAAAAAAAGGTAAAGAAAAATATTTCATCAGAACACAAACGGTGCTCTATTATGTACACATGTTTGACCATTGTGAAGAGGATGTCAGGACTTTTCCAATGTTGTTTGGACTCAAGGAGACAATGCATCTGTTGTCTAATGAGTGTGAGTGTCTCCTACTCGTTAAAACATGCAATTTATTTATTAATTTTTTTTATTTTTAAATAACATTTTATATTTATAAAATATCAAATTGCCTCTAAATCAACTTAATAATAACCAGAAGAATATAATAAAAAAAATGCCCTTGAATGCAAGTTTAATATTATTATTTTTTTTGCTTTCAATAGCAATCCAATTATTTTACAATGTTTTAAAAATTAAAAAGTGTAAAAAGTCCCTGGATAACAATTTTATAATTTTTGTTTTTAATAATATTTAAGTTATTTTACCATGGTAAAAAATAAAATAAAAAACTAAATTGTTTCTGCTTGATATGTTAATGATCAATAAATCATATTGAAAAAACTATATTACTCTTGATAACTAGTTATTTAGTTTTATTTGAGAAAAACAAAATAATTATTTTATTATTTTAATCTACAATAATATTTTGCCAGTAAAAAAAACAGTCCTTTTAAATTTGTTTTTAATTGTAATTTATTAATTAGAGGGGTGATTTGTAATATCAAGATAAAAATAGTGAGTAACTAGTCTGCTGTTAGGTATGACCTACGAGGGTTTATGGTGTTTTTAATTTCATGACATGATTAATTAAATTTTTAGGGCTCTGAAAAAAGGAAAATGAAAAAAAATATTAAGGGTTTAAGATTTGATTTGTTAAAAAAGGGTTTGAGGATTGGAAGTAAAAAGAGTTATAACTTAGTCATTGAGGTGTATTTAAACATGTTAAATGTCCTTTATTATTATATTAAATAGTTCTTTGATTAGTGTTTTTCATTTGGTTTTTTTTTTCAAAAATGATTCTAACCTAGTCATATTTACCATCTTAATTATTTTTATTTTTTCTCCTGCCATTATTTAAATATAAAACTTAAAATTAATTGTAAAAAATAATAGAATTATAAAAAGATTAGAGTTGGTGTTGTATTGTGATAATGATTTCTTTTAAAATATATTTTATTTAAAAATATATTAAAATAATATTTACTTATTTTTAACATGAACGTATCAAAATATTTATAAATAATAAAATAAATTGAACTAAATAAAAAATTTATAAAAATACTTTTAAGATGAAAGAGCATTCGTACTCTAAAAGGTTATTGAGAGAGAGAGTTTAAAACAGGATATAATGTATAATATTTTCATTTAACTAAAAACAATAAATTATTACACCTAAAAAGCTAAAACAACGTGGCCTTTTACTGTAGTTTGCTATAGCTCAAGAAATAATACACTGTTATCGACATTGTTATATGAACAGTTTTATTTCACTGTGTTGCTGAATTTTTTTTAGAAGAAATTAAACTAAAAATAATATTTTCAGTTAAAAAATAATTTTTAAAAAAATTTAAAAAGTATATTTTTAATATATTTTTAAATAAAAAAATATTTTAAAAATACTATTATTATAATAACAAACAGACTCCTTGTGAACACCGTTACTTATATTATCCACTCATTAAAAAAATAGAAAAATCACGTGGAACTGACATTGCGAGTCCAAGCACGTCAGGGCATTAATTTTAGGGCCTGATGCGCAGGGATCCTACTTCTAGCCCCTAGCCTCTTTTTAAACTACACTTTTTTTCTAAAGAATTGTTTTTTATAAAATTTATTATAAATGAATATTATCCTATTTTACCATAATTTTTAAATAAAATTATAATTTTTTATGATATTATTAACAATTATTCTGTGAGTTATTATATAGAAACCTAATATGTAAAATTATAATAAAAAAGATATGTTCATGAATATTAAATGAGAATTAAATATTTATTTTTTATTATAAATATTTTTATTTAATTTTTAAGCTAATTACTCTTTTATTTATTTTTCTATTGCCTAAAAATTACGAGTCTTGTTTTTTTTTTTCAATTAAAACTTGATTTTCAAACAACAATAAGTTTTTGTTTAGAAAACAATACTTCTCCTAGAAAATGTTTTTTTTTTTTAAAAGAAAGAACAAGGAAAAGGAAAGGAAGTCTTTATTAAAGAGATACACCTTTTCCTTCTTAAATCAAATGATTAAATTTTTTATGAATATTTATTTTATTATCATTACGTTTTTATTAAAAACATTTTACTAATAAAAAACATGTTTCTGTAAAAAATAAATACATGAATAAAAAATGAAAATTCATCTAATAAAAAATATATTTTTTCAGAATTTAAATTATTTTTTCATAGATATCTATTTTAATTGTAATAAAAATAACTAAAAGTTAATTTTAGAAATTATCTTGCAGCATCATAATAAAAACAAACTAGTAATTAAATCAAACAAAAAAGATTATTTAAATAGGTAAACAAATGGATTTAGAGGAAAACAAAGAAAAAATAGGTAGTTATGTGATTGTTTTTCAAGGGTTGAAGTGAGTAAAGCATCTGGTAATACTGTGAGTATTTTTTTAAAGTGTTTTTTAATTAAAAATATTTTAAAATAATATATATATATATATATATATATATTTTATATCTCACATTAATAAATTAAAATCATCCAATACACATTAAATCCATCAATTTCATATCTTATTAGGCTGGTTGTTATTTGTGGCAAAACCTCGAAAGTCATGAACTCAGGGCCATTCCATCCTCAATATGCTTTAAATCACACTGCATAATTAATTTGTGTTTACTTCATTTTTAATATATTACAGTAAATAATTTTTTTTAAAAAAATAAATCATCTCGCTAGCCGTCAGCAAGCATAATAATTAATAGACAATAAGATTGACCAAAGCAGCTTGAAATGGTCATGGCCATGGCCATGACAGGTTAATTGGACCGGCAACCAGTCCTGAAAGTTGACTCAGTCAGGTCAAACTTATAAGGGTGGTGACGATGATAGATTGAGAGAATCAAAGTGAACTCAACGCTCCTTCCATGCCAGTCAAAGTTGACATGTTCAAACATAAAGTTCAAAGTCTCCTAATCAGGAGAGTTTCAACAGTTTGAAACTAGAAAGTGGAAATTTAAGACATGAAGGTTTCTTTAACTCCTAAATTCAGACAAGGTTGCCTTCTACAGGTGCCTCGTCCAAGAACTTTGAACAACAAAGTAAGCCACCGAGAGACATAAAAGACAACACAGATAGAATTCATTTTAGTGTGAAAATTCAATGGCGAAAGAAGTAAAATAATGTCCATCTTGTATTGTAATATAACACATTCAAAATCTTGCATGTCCCTTGCTTCCTGCGATGCAAGGAATTACTAATTACATAAAAAAAAAAAGGAACCATAATGGCCAGAATTCAAAAAATCTTCACAAAGTGATGCAGATCAGGAAAAAAGTATGACAGCAATGTGCATCATATGAAGTGCGAGCAGGTAATCGAGACAAGCGATCTTAATAGGAGGGATAGTAGTGCCCTCCCTGCTGCCTCATGCCACTGACCTGTGGCATCCCGGAAGGCATCACCATTGGATGAGGACTAGGGCCATGGTAACCAGAGGCACCATTAATCCTGGCCAAACCCACTTGACCGTGCATCCCATCCCTTCCGTAATGTTGCCAGAGCTGCTGTTCATTTACTAGAAAATGCTGCTTCCTCTCCATTTCTGCTATCTGCACATAGGAAGGAGGCGGAACTGTAAGGGAGGCAGCAAACGGGTCCTGATTCTGAACTGACTGCATTGTCCCATCAGGAGCAGGCAATGCCAACACTGGTGTTGCACTCTTGCCCACACTACTAGCACTCCCGCCAGTCAGTTGTGTTGTGCTCACATGTTGCCTTGCTGCCCCCTGATCATACATTCCATTCAAGAGCAATGAATCAAATCCACCACCTAAAGTAGTTCTCTGTTTCGATAGATTGCTAGCTGACTCCACCAACGCCAATTCCCAATCTGCTTGACTACTCTGGGCAGCTGGGGTTTGCCATGCTGAAGTCACTTCAGGTTCTCTAGGTGATGGGAATGCTACCCACGCACCATTTGCATTTGTAGTTGGAGGTCCAGAGAACAAAGCCAAAGCCAATTCGTTGCCCTGCTCATCTGCTGAAATGCCATCGTCCTTGAGATTTACCAAATCTTCTGTCATCTGTTGAGGCTGAGGCTGAGGCTGAGGCTGCTGCGAAGGAGGGGGTGGAGGAGGGGTATAACTCTCTGGAGGAGGAAGAGACTTGACCTCATTCATACCAGGTTCTTGGTCTTGCTTATCAGGAACCTTCTCCTCTATACTTCTCTCGGAACTCTTAGTTCGTCTATTAGTCATTTCTCTCAAGCTCTCCCCGAGGGCCCCCAAAATATTTTCAGTAATCTTCTGCACTTCAGGATACTCAGATGATCTTCCAATTCCTATATCCTTGCACCAAACATAAAACACCACCAGCTCATCAATTATCTTGGCTGCGCCAGCATAAATATCAAAACCTTTAAGACAATATGCATACTCCATCTCAGTAAATCTATCCAACAATACCCCCAATGCCTCACAAACCTCGGTGTATAGTCCAAAACTCTCCTTCACCACCTGGTAAAGGGCAACAAGCACCAATCTATCATTCTTGGCTATTCCTGTTGGTCTGCAAGCCAAAACTCTATCAAGGATCCTCAACTGCTGGTCCAATATGCCTAAGAGTCTCTCTGGCTTCATTTCCCTAATTGCTGCTACTTCCATCTTCTGTTCACGCCTAACCAAATCACCATAGGAGCTTGATCTCTTGGGCATCCCATACTCAAATTCATCCCTATTCTCTCCACGTCCAAACCCATCACCGCCCTCATCAAATTTCCTCTCATCCTCCCTCACTTTCCTCTCAAAAACAGAAAACTCGACCTTCTCATCGAGAAACATCGCGTAAAACCTCACAAACCCTGTATGATCCCATGAATTAGAATGCGCCTCATCTCTAAAATCCGACATATTCAAGACACGCATCCCATTCCTCGTCGCAAACAATAACGCCTCCTCAAACAAAGGGTTCCCATCAATCAAAACCCTATGTACAAGCATCAAAGCCTTCAAAGCCACAATCCAATCACGGGTTTTACTTATCCTTCTCGTTATAGTAGCCACACAAGCATTCACATAACCCCTTGAACTCGAAATACGGCTTATAATCTCCCTATAATACTTCTCACCAGCAGGATCCTCATCATGACTAGTAGCTTTAACAACCAAAACCTCAAGTTCTGCTGATGTATTCGCTGCCACTTTCGCTATACTTATACTCGTCTGATCTTTCACAGCCCCAATTGCTTTACGTAGTGCCATTTTTCTCCTCCGTCAGGATATGAGCCACCAAAACTCTATCCTTTCACCATAAAAAATCAAGAAAAACCAATAAAAAAAAAATCTTTTTAAATGGGTTCATATCGAACAAGCCTAAACTGCACCTTCATCAATAAAACTGCAACTGGGGTGTTCTTTTTATTTTACTATAACCTTTCCTCGGTTTTTTTCATGGATTCTTGATCAGTCATAATCAAGTAAAAGAGAAAATTGAAAAAAGAAAGAGAAAAAGACAGTACCTTTGGCTTTGAAGGTTCAAATGGTATCGGCCTTCGAAATGTGAGATCTGTAGTGGTGGCTGTATATATCCAAGAAGAGGTTGACACTGCAGCGAAAGAAGGACTCTCTCTCTCTCTCTCCCTCTCTCTCTGAGACTGCTTTGATTGTGTTGTGTTTCATTTCTGTACGCTGTTGTGGTACTTATTAGAGGCAACAAAGGCTGGCTTTGAAAAAAGCGCCTCGTAGGCGGTGAGATGATGACTTTGAAAGGATAATGCGCTGCGTGTGATGAATTTGGTTTTGCGTTTTTGAAAAAAAAAAAAGAAACTCGCTCTGAAACTGGCATTTTTAATTTGCTTAATTAATTATTTTGCTTTTTAACGGATTTGATTAATAGGGTGGGGGACATTTCCTTTTCGTTTTAATTGAGTTTTGACTTTGCATTTTTCTCAAAAAGTATATGTCATGGTTTTAATCGGCGACCTTCATTAGTCAATCTAATAACATGTTAGTTCAAACCTTGATTCATTGTAGATTTTATTTTGAATAGGTTTTTTCGATGATTAGTTCATTCATAGCCTGATTCTATTTTTTATATATTTTTTATGTTTCTTGATTTTTTAATATGATAATGTCAAAAATATTTTTTTAAAATAAAAAATATATTATTTTAATATATTTCTAAATAAAAAATAATTTAAACCATAATTACGCACTACCTTACTTTGAATTAATTTATTTTTCTTCATCAAAATAATATTTTTAAGTTGATCTATCATCAGTTCATATATCAATTTATTGAATTCATGATCTGAAACATAAACCGGATCGACCTTAAATATAATGTTGTAACAAGGGTACATGCCACCATAATACTTTGCCTTGTATGGAATGAATGATTGAATCTTGCTCGTGATCTATTAACATGTGACGTGTGATTGGATTTAATAATGATATAAGGTATGGGTAATGGTTATATAAAAACGGTAGCGTATGTTTCGAAGATACAGTATTATATTGTCGTGCTTTGCTGAATACTTGACTGTTAATTGAAAATTGAAAAACGTTATATTAAAGAATGTTCATATTCAAAATCTACAGTGTCTGTAGCTGATCTATTGATATGTCAATATTCATATATATATAAATATATCCAATTTACATGTTTACGTGCTGATTTATTGAATACTATGCGGATAAAATTGCTAATGTCCAAGGTTCGTATGTTAAATAATTCTACAAATAGTAAATAGTTATAAAATCTGAATTAAATTTGTATGTTTATTCAGGGCTTGTCGATCCAGGATTTGAACTATTCCGAGTTACATAATAAATATAAAAAAACATTGATATAGATTGAACCTCTCAAAAATGACTAGCAACGCATTGGACCCAATAAAATTAGTCAAAACATGTTGTTTTAAAAGATTATTTTTTGTCAGAGTGATATTATTTTGATTTTTTTTAAATACAAAATGAATTAACCTTCTCAACTTTTGACAACATTGCAACACTGCATAATGCAAGCTTCTACATGTTATATAGTTGTTGTAGGTCTCATTAATAAATTTAATGATATGATTATTTTTTTTTATTAATGTGGGTATTCGAGTGAGTTTGTGCGTACCTCGACTAATCTAACAGATCCTGAAATTAACAATCATGTAAACTTTTAGTAGCTCTAAGATTTGTCAGACTCGAACTAGTAAGATATAAAGAACAAATTCAAAATCTAACTACTTGAATTACACCCCTTAAAATTTAATGATATAATTTTTAGCATGTGAATATGGTAGTTGTGATATTAACGAATAAATAATATCATCCCAAGCAAATAATATCATCCCAAGCTAAATTCAACCCAACTTATACCAAATAAATAAATAAAGTAATCCAATAGTTTCATAAAACTATGATATATATATATATATATATATAAGTCTTTAATTTTTCTGAATTTGTTTGCTGGGAAGATGGCCCGGCTTTTTAAAAAAATATTTAACGAGTGTCTTTAGATTATTTATTAATTAAGAGGTTAATAATTATTAGTTTAATGGTGATTAAATGTTGCAATCATTATATGATTTTGGATTTTAAACCTCTCGTTTAATCATATCATAAATCTAGTGGCTGGCATCAATGGCTTAGTTGATGGTGATTCAATTAAATTCTTTAAATTAAAAATTCATTAGTTATTAAAATATTTTAATACCATTAATTCGCAGCTAACAATAACGAATGTTTGTAAAACAGCTATTAGAGGTGATCATTTTGAATTTGATTTAGTTTTTATTAAAAAAGTAATTAAACTAGTTTTTTTAAAAAAGATCAAAACCAAACCGGTTTTGGTTCAGTTATTTTAGAAAAAAATCGGTTTAAACTGGTTGGCTCGATTTTTTCTGGTTTTTAGCTCGGGTTTTTTCGGTCTGGGTTCGGTTCGGTTTTTTCAGTTTCAGGTTTATAAAACCAAAACCAAATCGGTTGGTTTTTTTTCACGGTTTGATTTTTTTGATTATTTTTTTTTATTTTTCTCAATTTAATCGGTTTTTTGATTTTTTTATTCACCACTAAAGCATAAGCTTTTCTAATAAAAAATAAAAAATAAAACAATCCATCAAATAAATACCTTGTAGAAGAAAACCAAAGGTAAAACAATCAATTGTTTTGTACCCGCCCAATCCTTTAATTATGTGTGTTTGATAAATCATCAATGTTATTATATTTAATAATTAAAGCTAAAAGAGGTTAAGATTATTTTTAAAAATCAAATTAAATTTTAATTAAAACATGAGTTGATCTGCTAAATCTAAATCAATTTAGTTAGCTTTAATCTAATTATTTTAAAATTCAACTTTGATTAGTTTTGGATTAACAAGTGAATGACAGTGGAACTCATATTATTTATTTAGTATAATTTTATCAATGTTAAGTTTTATATTTCATGAAAAATCTTAATATGGTCCCTGTTTAAAAAAATTCAGAAGAATTCAAAGGATACGTCCTTTCCTACTGTTAGCTATTTAACGGCAAACACCTCTCTTTTAACCTAACCGCCGATTTCCCGCGACTCTATTTGTTTCTGTTTCACCATTCTCTCTCTAGCCCAACCCCGATCCAACTCACCGATCCAACTCACTCCAAAAAAATGTTCAGCCTCCGAGTCCACTCAGTAGACAGCAATCATCCTCTAACTCTTGAAGAAACCACCTTCATCTCCGCGGCCGCCACCACCTCCACCACGGCAGCCACCACCAAATTCAATGAAAGGAGAGGCATTTCACATCTATATCGAAACGCATCGCAGAAATCCTCACTGCCAAACCCTAATCCTAACTCTCGATCCACTTCTCTCTTCGTCGTCGCCGTCCCTAACTACTTCTCCGAAGACGACTTCATCAGATTCTGCGGTTCCCATATTGATCATGTCCATGTACTCCTCTTCATCAGGTACTACCAAAACCCCTGATTTTTATCCCAGATTGAAAATTCTGTTGTCAGAAACTCTAATTTCATAATTTATGTTATCAAAAACGCTAATTTTTACTGTTAAGAGCAGAAAATTAAATTGATCATAACAAAAACTCTAATTTGTTTATCTTATGCAATTTTTGTTTAGGAATGATGGGATGGAAGATAGGTACAGTGTGTTAATAAAGCTTGATAATCAAGTAACAGCAGATAGATTCTACAATAGTTTCAATGAGAAGCGATTTTCGCCATCTGAGGTTAGTTAGTGTGAGATTTCGGTTTTGGTTATGTTGATTTTGATTTTGTGTTAAGTAAATTGATGAATATAAGTGTGTTTATTTTATGATGGTAATTTTTGTAGGCAGAGATTTGCCATATATTATATGTGCTTTCTGTGGAATTCACGGAATCGGCAGAAATAGCTAGCACTCCTCCGGAAAATTTCACCGAGTTGCCAGCTTGTCCAATTTGTCTCGGTTAGTTGCAGTTTTCCTTTTCGTTTTCTATACCTTTTTTTTTTCTGGGCTGGAGTGAGTGTGATTGGTATTTGGATTATGGTATGTTGATTTTGTGTTTTGTTGCTTTTAGAGAGATTGGACCCGGATACTAGTGGAATACGCAATACTCTTTGTGATCATTCGTTTCAATGTTCATGCACTTCAAAATGGACGCACTTGTCTTGCCAGGTGAGCTAGGTTTTTTTTTTTGTGTTGGTGTGATCAAGCTTCTCGAGGCTTTTATCAGTGACATTGCACACACAACAAACTCTGTTTTTGGTGTTTAGTGAACAACTTGGCTGTTATGGTAAAGGATCAATTCATCTATTTTTGTTAGCACAACATGATGTTGTACCATTATTATAAATAAGAACTGAAGGGCACATTTGTTCGAGTTCTATGTTTCTCTCTTTCCACATTGAACAGAATAAATCCCAACACCACATGGAAATCATAATATTCTGGGGATTCAATTGATGTATCCTTTTGTTATGAATATTAAAGGTAGTGATTTGGTTATCCTGAGAGGATTTTGATTTGATATGCACATTTTGTCAGGTCTGTCGTCTTTGTCAGCAGCAGGATGAGAAGCCAGCTTGTTCTGTTTGTGGAACTTCAGAAAATTTGTGGGTTTGTCTGATATGCGGTTTTGTAGGATGTGGAAGGTAATGCAACACTTCACTTACTGAGTATTCTTATGTGAAGAATCTAAACATACCATATAAATTTCACAGTTCATATGATAACTGTAAGTTATCCTTGTCACTTGCTGGGAGTACACAGCCACTTATGCCTTTTTCCCTGAACTCAGATATAAAGAAGGACATGCTAAAAGGCACTGGCAAGATACACAGCATTGTTATTCTCTTGATCTGAGAACACAACAAATTTGGGACTATGTTGGCGACAACTATGTTCATCGGCTGAACCAGTCAAAAACCGATGGCAAGTCGATAGATACAAACTCTTGTTGTGTGTCGTTTGAAGGAGATTGTGGCACTTGTGGATGTAGTGAGGATTCTGGAATTAGTGGGGCTCTCTTTAGCAGCAAAGTTGAAGCAGTACGTATTTCCATATGAGTATTACTTACCTTGTCTAGTACAGCCAAAACTAGAGATGAAAAAACTTCCTATTGTGGGATTTTTTTACCTTGCATGATACTACATGTTAAGGAATTTGATAGGGAGTTTACAGCTCTTGCAGACAGGCATGATTAACTCAAGAATTAACATTGTTAGCCTTCCATTGTAAATGTCTTGACTTTGTTTCACATGCTTGATAATAGATTGCAGATGAGTACAATCGTCTTTTGGCCACTCAGCTGGAGGCTCAAAGACAAGTAAATACACAGTTTCCAGCATCTCACCACCTCTTCTCTTTCTTTTTCCTTGGCTGGTTTGCAGTTGATCTCTAGTGTTCTCATTTGCAACTCTGCCTTGTTTAAATTTCTCGTTGAAATAATTCTCTAAATTGTACTCTCTTTTTTTTCCAATTCTCATTGCATTCTTTCAGCATTATGAATCTCTAATTATTGAGGCCAAAAGTAAAAGACAAAGTTCCATTTCAGAAGCAGTAGAGAATGCTGTGACATCCACTATGCAGGATATCCAAAATAAATTGGAAAGGTGTGAGCTAGAAAAAAATGCTGTAGCAGATGTAAGTGTTCGAGTATCTCAACAAGCTTTCAGAATTTGTATATGATATAGGTGATGGCCTTTTGCAGCACTTGGTTTCCTAATAGATTCACTTCTTTCTTTTCTTAGATCAATCGGGGTCTCATCAAGAATCAAGAAATTTGGCGTAAAAAGGTCAAGGAACTTGAAGATAGGTATGCTTTCCATCTCCCGCCCTTTCCTTTGTGGGGCAGAATTTGTTGTTTTGATTTGTTTCTTTTGGTGGGGGGATGGGATTTACAGGGAACAGGAGGGTGGTGCGAACGCAGCTTTTTTTCAACTAGTATTGTTTCATGTTTTCATGAAAATCTCTTGACTACATGCTGTAGAATGTAGACTTGGTTTCCATTGGAATAGGTGCATGCTGCAGAAACTAACTTAGCATGTTTCAGATGCACAACTTGCAGTGAATCCTTGCATTCTTTTCTCTCTTTTCTCTATTTAATGAATGAAAAGTTGTTTTGCTTTTCTTAGGGAAACTTCATCTTTATCGTCAAGGGACGAGAGAATACATGATCTGGAAGAACAGGTGATACAAAAACTTCCAAATATTATCTTATGACTGATTGAAAATATTGGTCTTACAAAAGTTCAATTGACCATTCACAGATTCGAGATCTCACAGTCTACATTGAAGCTCAGAAAACACTTCACACCATGACAGATACAGATGATGGGATTAAAGGAGGGACATTGTTACCTGTACCTCCGAAGCAATCTTCGCCAGCAAATAGCAGAAAACACGCAAAACTGGGTCGTAAACGGAATTAGATACAATGTTTTGTATACTTGTATAAAGTTAATCTGATAAGCTAAAAGGAAACAGATTTTTTGAGAAATAAAAATCTGGGGCTCACATTGATATTTTTAGCTCTCTTTATAAATATGATAATGTTATTCGTCCCAAATTAGTTCCTGAAATATTATTATCAACTATTGATGGGTATTTCTGGTTGAATAGCCTTATTCTTCTATATGTACACGCTTGCCAGTATCTTAAGAGTTTTTCAGAGGGTCGGTCTTTAACATTTGCTGCTTAGATAGGTGTAGGCCGACATCCTATTGGCCAAGCCACAAGGGTCTCTGCAACCGCAAGGGGGTAGGGTACTGTCATCTTTGTTGTATGCTGACATGACTGGAGTAACCAATCCTCGAATGACTAGTGTAATTTTCTTTCTTATTTTTTTTTGGGGGCTTTTGCCCCCTTGTTAAAAAAAAAAAGGGAAAGAAAAACACAGTCCATCTTGTTCAAAAAATGAAGTAGCGGATCTCAACTCTTCGAGGAGCATATAAAAGGGTATTTTTATTATTCTAATACAGCTTGATAAAATTTTTTAAAAAATAATATAGTTTAAACACAATTGCTTACAAAAATCAGTCAAAGATTTTATGAAATCCAATAATAAAAAAATAAAATTCAATATCCAATGACTAAAAAATAACAGAAATAAAATGATGTAGCGAGATAAACTAACGTTGCAAGAGATAGGAATGAAGAAAAAAAGAATGGAAAAAAAAGAACTCTGTATTTCACACGCATAATAAATGTTGGAATGAAAAAGTAGGTAAGACTTTGTTGAATAATGAAAAGATGAAGAGGAATGAATAAATGATAAAAAATAATAATAAATAAGACGAGTAATGAAGAGGATAACTTCCATGAATAAATCAAATCTAAAGGTATTGTTGAAGTTTTTATAAGTTGACTTCAAAAATTTATAACATCGGTGGAATCAATAACTGAGTTTTCATGGATAAAAATAAATAAATAAATAAAACAAGAAAATGGTGCCCTAAATAAATAAAAAAATAAAAATAAATAGAATTACATGTTGAAATTTTTTTTTTAAAAAAAAAAACCTCCCCTCCTGACATACTGTCATACCTGACATTAAAACTTTGGGTCAATTGAAGTTCGTAGGGTTGTCCGAAATTATCAGTGGCCAGGTGGACTAAATGAAATTATCAGGGCCAATTTAAACTTAGAATAAATCAGGCTAACCACTAGATAGTTTGGAAACAGGTTATAAATTTCCTCGGCCCATATCAGGCACCGTCGGTCAACATGCTCAGCAGTGCAGAGCCATCGTCAACTATTCCTTGTTGGATCGCCAGGCAGAAGAACTCGAAAGCAACCTCTCATTGAAAGTATCAAAACACATCGAAGAAAGGGAACGCCACTAAGAAGGACGGCCCATGTCAAGGCAAAGAATCTCAACTCTTAATTGAATCAAAATCAACTATGGAAAGGGATCAGAGAGTAAGAGATGCAGAAAAACAGAGACTGCTAATAAAAAGGAATAAAACAAGGGAGTCAAAGGCCACTAGCAGAGGGGAAAAAATGAAAAAAATTAGATGGCTATCTTCGAAAATAGATAAAAATGAACACAGACAAAACAACCAGCTCAAGAGTGTCTTCCTAAATCACCTTTAAAATTCTATAGTCAGACCTTCACCTTCAGTTTTTCTTCCTTCTTTGTTTTTGCATTTGACTCCTAGAATGTACAACCATAAACTCATGCTTCTCCAACCATTTCTAATGAGGGGGAACGGAGAACATCATGCCTTCGGAAGCAAAATGATTAAATTGGCACTTAAACGAGCTCTCTCTATCAGGATGCAAGTATCCTAAACCTATATTATAGTACCTAATTTCTGCAGCTTCCCCTCGAAAATCACAATGTGGTGGGCCCAGGGAGCGGGATTGCATACAAGGCATGCACAATAAAGGTCCTGGTTGAAAGCCATGCACCCGACTACCTTTGAGCTTGTTCAGAACCAGCAGCACCAGAAGCTGTACTAGGGCCAGCACCATTTTCAACAGGAGGCGAGGTCCCCCATTTTCCTTCCGACTCCAATGGTTCAAGCACATGAATTCCACCGTCTGTTAGTCCCAGTGCGAATTGATCAGGCTCAGAGGGATGTGCAGCAATGACAAGAGGATACACTCTCAAGCTGTTAAAATTACATCATCAGGCAGATAAAACAAGCAAAAATTTTTGAATGGTTGGTCTTCTTAACAAAGAAGAGAATAAAATCAAGGAACCAAAAGATGAAAAAAAGAAGAAGAAGCAAGTAACCTTGGATTGGGAGGTAAATAAGCAGTAGAATTTATTCTGCATCTCAACCTTAGTGTTGAAGCAGTGAGAACACCCACACTTCCATCTTCAAAACTAACATATATAGATTGGCTATCACAGGAATACGTAGCATGCGTGATCGGACCACTTGCTTCACGAGGGAACCACTGCATGAAGAGGATACATTTTTGTAGAAAGAATGTCAGAAGCTTTGATGACAAAATCCCCAAACTAAAAATATTGATAAATATTTGTGAGACTATTTCACTATATGCATAATGTCCAGTGATCAATATCCATGGGACGCATTTCCCCACATCACAACAGAAATGAGAGACCTATCTAAATGAAAAAACAAATGAAGAGGGCAACAGAAATATTTCCAGACACTATGCCAAACCTGCTTGAGGCATTCCAATTTTGGTGCTTCAAATATAGCTATCTGTGTTTCATGAACCGCAAGCAAATGTATCTGGTCAAGGTGAAATTGAACACGTGTATCTGCAAGAGAAGAAGCAACTCGTCCAGTTTGAATTTGCAAGAATTTACTAGCTTGTTTCTCCCATGCATCGGTGCTCCAAACACACAACTGTAGAGGGAAAACACATACAGAACTGAGTAATTCCAACACCAAACACTTGATGATCAGGCTATCAGATGCACAAGGATGTAAAAGATGGCAAATCTATTATCTAGGAAGCCACATAACAAAAGAAGTTTCCACATAAAGCTCAAATCATAGTCTCTAAAATGGTCTCAAACAGAGAAAACAAGACTTTCCTTGCAAGCCTTTCCAAAATCCGTTACCTTATATCAGCGGGCTTGGTTGCTTATTCTATGGTAACACAGACAGACTTGCATTACCAATAATTCATACCTGCGAGTCAGCTCCGGAAGACACCAGGACATTTAGAGAGTGTGAGAAGGCGAGTCCTGTAATTCTTTTCTGATGACCTTTTAACTTTGTTTTAACCTGTGATATGGAATAATTCAAATTGTTGATATTCCTGCTTTTCTACTTCCAATAGAAGGTTCAACATTTTGAGGTATCTAAGCAATACCTCATCAACCCTGACGTTATAAATTTGTATAGAAGAGTCCTCCATGCCAATAGCAATGATATTGTTGTCTTGAGGGTGAAATGCTAAAAATGTTGCAGCTGGTGGTGGAGCCATGAATGTTGTCATTGTCTGTAATCAAGAAAAATGGACTATAAATATGGGCAGATCAAAAGTATAGCAAAACTAGAATTCAATGCATTGTGAATAAGTCTCCACTGAAAGACCACTCAGATCCATCTGCAAACTGGTAATTTACACCATGGAAATATATATAGCCATAACTTCTTCTGGCATACATCCTTCAAACATTTTGGTTTTTCAAAAAGAAAAGTTGGTATTATGTTGCTCAAAAGAAAAGCAAAGTTAAGGGTACAAATCTACTGCAACTATAATGGCTGAAACACACATCATAGACTGTTCCTGGTGTCACACAAAAAATTCAATCAAGCACATAGAATTGAACTTAAACAGAAAAAATCATGATAGAACATTTACCTTAAATGTCATCATATTGAAAAGAGAAATCTTCCCTCCTGAAGCTGACATAACATAAGAATCATTCTTTGAAAGTGCAAAGCACGGAACAGCATCTTCAGGATTTGTGTCACTGATATCATTAGTCATCAAAATTCCGCTAGAAGGCTGCCATAATTGAGGTGGTACACTAGCAGTGGCCTAGAACAGGTAAAACCTTTGTTAAAGGCAAGGTTATTGAAACCAACGGAACAAAATAGACATGCTACCTTCCAACATGTAAATTAAGTAGCTTCAAAGTACATGCCTTCCCACATCACAAAAAAAGAGTCGACACAATAAAAATACCTTCCCAGTTAAGTTTCGATCATTTCTCTGCCACTTCCAAAGCTTGTGCACTGCATTAGATGCTAGTGCCAATATGGCAACTCCTGAATTTGTAAAAATTAATCTAGACACCTGAAACAATTGTCACCAAAACCATAGTTACAACTTACTAATTGTTAACTTCAAGAACATCACATACAAAACAATCTCAAATGCATAAAAATTCAGCTGCAAAAGAGCGACTATTAAACAATGAAAGTTAAAAATTTGACCAACAGACATATCCTCAAGCCTAGACCATAGCTGCTAGTCTTTGCCACCAAAACTATAAGTATTCAAATGCCAAAACGTGGACATTCTGCATAAAACGATCTAATTATCTCATTGCATTTAATGTCTTCCACAAACCAGTGGTAAGAACTAGCATGTCAACTTATTATGGCCAGCCAGAGTGCCACACAAAATAGTCACATAAATAGACAGATATATAAATAGATCAGAAGGGAGGGAAAAGAAACGTAAAGGAGAAAAAAGTGTGGAGGAAATTACAATTGTACTAAAGTTTCAGCGGTATTATTCAGGAGTACAATCATTTTCCTCACATCAAGATCATATGAATAAATAGCATAATAACAACCTTCTAATAACATTTTCAAGAAGTAGAGCATACCCTCATGGCAGTCAAGCTATCAGGGAGCCTCAGGGAGCGACACTGTGATGGTTCATTTATTTCTGTTAATTTCCAGATCCTAGATTTTTCAATTGATTCGTCTTGAATTTTAGGCTTCACGTCAACTAAACTTCGATTGTCACTATTCTGTAGAAACTCAAAACAGAAGGAAAATGTCAAATCATTGAATGTGTAACAAGATCCTTTTGCATTGAGATGCACACATGGCAGTATGTAAATGAGATTACTCTGGCTGGAGGGCAACACCTACCATTCCAACCATGGGTGCTGCAGGAGCAGCTTGATTATCGATGCTAGTTCCAACTGTGGCATTAGCAGGAGGAAAAGTGCCTATTGCAGGGGCCTGATACAAATCATACATTAAGATAGTTGCATGCCATGTGAAATTGTCAGATATTTTTACTTTCTAATTGCACAACTCTAGTAACACAATGATGCTAAAAAGAATTTTCATGCCTATCAAATTTTACCTTCGCAACAGCAGCAGAAGCAGCTCTAGAAGCATCAAATGTACGACTCTCCACTGTCCGGAGCAGCCTGATCCCATCTGAATTTGATAGAATTTTGATGCTATTGTCATTTGTTGAGACTGCTAACAGTGTTCCTTCCTTGTTAAATCTAATACAAGGAGAAGCCTGAAAATTCATGACAAGAGAGTTGTTAAACATGAACACACTAGTTAAAGATTTTAGAACTGTTTATTTCAGGTAGAAAATTCAGAATTTAATTATGTTTAATTGTCTCCTTCCCTCTAGTGGAACTATTGTCAAGTTTCCCTGTTCCTATTGGATTTTGGTTTTGTCTATCTCATATTTGCCTATATTGCCACACGCACACATATATATAGCACCTTAGTTGGTCTTATACAACTCAAAATAAACAGAGTTTTCAGAAATGGGTTCTCTTGGGCTTTTAAGTTTGTTTCATTTACCAATTGATCGTACATCAAAAGGCCTTAATCAGACAAATTTAACAAGAAAGGACTATCAGAACTTTACCGGCAATCCACCCTCTGCATCAATAGTTGTCAACAGGTTGTTATTATCCATGTCCCAAAACTTGATCATGAAATCATCCCCAGCTGCCAAGAATCGATTTTTAGTGGTATCAAACTTCACAACACCCCCAGAACGCTTTGCAAGACCATTATAGGTACGTTTCACAGCTCCTTCGCTTTCATTCCACTCCACCAAGTGTGATTCTCCTTCTTTGTTTGTCCCACATGAGAATAACCTGCAAGTTGTCCATAAAAATGATACGAATATCTCAGTCGAGAGAAAAAAGAATAAGAAATGTCAATCTCCCATCACCGGCAGAAAACATAAAATCAATGAAGTATACAAACCTAGTTCCATCAGCACTGTATGCCATTGTGGTAGAAGAATGCCCTGGTGCATTATAGTCGACTCTTGAACCAGCATTATCATACAACCATGCCTTTATCTTTCCATCAGTTGCGGTTGAAAAGATAAACTGGGAGAAGGTAAGAAAGAAATAAAATTAAAGAAGAAAAGGGATGGATACCTAGAAAATTGAAGAGTGAATCCTCTCTCCCTCTCTTAATACTCTTTAACCTCACTTTACTCTCTACTATAATTTTACTTCTTGTATCCAATCTCCTCTTTTCTTTCTCCAACCTCCCCTTTCAATGTTCTTTTGTTTTTGTTTCAAACAGTTTCCGTATGCAGAAGTTCCCAAAATATTTCATTTTTCTGTCTCTGTTTTTATGCATCCGGCATTTAAAAAAAAATGATTGCTAACATCTGTCTTGAATTTTACAATTTGATTCAGATCTCAATTCATAAAATGAGGATTTAGACTAGCAATGAATCTCCATATATTTGCTTACGAACACATAGCTAATTATGTTTTAGCATTTATCAAGCAGAAATGAGTAAAAACTGGAGGACGAGAGGGCTCAATTACCATCCCATATTTTACCTGAATATTTTCCTTGTGATGTGGGCACACAGAATATACAGGTGCATCATGACCAACAAAATTAAACAGTCGAGTCCCCACAATCGCATCCCAAACCTGCAGAATCTTGAACTCTTAAAAAGCACCATTGCTAGCATGTAGATGCATTGAATAGAGATATAAGAAAACAAACCCTGATGGTCCTGTCATCGCCACAAGTGACTACAACAAGTTGTTTGTTTGGGTAAGCAAAAGCAAGATCATTTACATTCCCATTATGAGCATCCATCTAAAACACAAGGAAAAATCCACATGAATTTCAGTATGTAACTATGTATAAACAAAATTGCAACAAAATAAATACTACAGGAGTTTTTTAAAGAAAAAAATCCATGTACTGAAGATGGATGGTATTAGCTAGAGATGTAAAGACACCGAGTTTCAAAGATATCAATTATTGGCACAAACCTCAAGGTGATTTCTTATGTCATCACCGCCATGGTAGGAGTATACATGCATAATGTGCTTGGAGTATGCAACACCTGGAAAAAAAGAAAAATGGTAATATATTGGAAAATCCTGATTTTCATCAGGGAAAATGTTTCTTTTAAGGCAGAACAGGCAAGAAAGTAGCATTTTAACACACCAAATAAAGTTCCATCAGGACTCCACGCCACACGGTTAACGGATGCTGTATAATCATTGGACAGAGATGCCTACACAATAATAAGCTGGTTAGCCTTAACCTGATAATATTACAATTCCAGAAAGTATCATTGATTGATTCACATTCCATTAAGCTTGTTAAAAAATAAAAGTGTACCTGCAGAGCTCTTGAGCGTGCATTAAGGTCCCAAACCTTGAAATTCTTCCAAGCAATCCTTTCTCTGCTGCCCAACTCCCATAACATGACTTCACCCATGTTTGTTCCAACTGAAACAGTGAAACAACAAATGATACAATCTCTGAAAATCAGGTGAACTTCCCAATGGTAAATGCGCACACAATCACACACCAGTAAGGCTGGGAAGAGTTATTCTTTATAAACATTGAGAGTGCTTACCAAGAAGTAGAATTTGTTGGACTGGATGAAAATCCATACTCTTGACAGCAGAACCTTGATTTAAAGCCATGACAGGATTCTTGGGCAAGTCATCAGAAGAGTAGGAGTTTTGCCCATGGTTCTGGCTCGTATAAGCAATGGGCATAATGTTTATTGGCAGATTGACCTGATAAAATATCAAGTAAAGAAGAAGAACTAGAATAGTCAACAATTTAAAATTTTTCATTCAGCCAAAATCCTAGACTCTAAAATGAGGACCTTGATCCCATAAAATTTATTGGAGTGACAAATGCACACACAACATACACATGGATGACACATCCCAAGCCCTAATTAGCATAAATCCCCAACTTAAAAAAGAAGCTTCCCCTCCAGGGATTAAAAGTGAAATGACAATAATGCACACACCCAGTCCACCTCCAAGCTCAAATATCCAAACAGTTTCAATCTAATCAGCATCATCCAAAACCATTGAGACCTATAAAGTGACATAACACCCACCTTGGCATCTTAAAAATCATGCTAAAACATATTTCCAAATTCATAATAGCAAAAGGCATCAACAATCATAACATGGCAAAACACAGCATAGGAATGTAAAGGGATGGACAATTTCAGTCCATACCTCATCCGATAGTCCAAATGGTCTTGGCCTCTTCAACACATGTTCAGAGTCTGCTGTTTGATAGTCAATAGCTGTGTTATTGGTAGGGGGAGTCCTGGGATGCTTTAAGATAGCTGCAGCAGTGAAGATGCAAAGAAGAAGTAGAAGCAAATTAGCACCCAAGAAACCGTAGAAATTAAATGAAAAGGTACAGTGAATCAGAGATTGAACACCTCTCAAATTCTCTGATACAAAATATTAAATCATGATCATTTTAACAACATAGTATCAATAGTTAAGATCCTAATAGAATAATGATATTTGAATATATATATGTATATATATATATATATATATATATATATATATATATATATATGTACGGGTAAATCTTGTCATTCAAAATAAACAATAAGATCTCTCAACATTCTCCTTCACTAAGGTAATGATTAGATGAATGCTGCTAACCATCAAGTAAAGAATATGACCTTTGAGCAGTACCAAGCTGATTCACCCATAGCAATGCATTTCCTCTTTCAAATAAGTGCACATTCATACTATCATTAGCTATATTATTATAGCTAATACTTCCTACTTGAGTTTGTGCATGATGTTTTTTAATAGATTCCAAGAATGTTTATCAAAGACTGTAAGAACACTAAAACCGATCAAAAGCAGCTGATTCAGATGTCTTATGTAGCCTACCTGTGTTATTGGGAGCCAAACCTAGGGGCCCAGCAGAAGCAGATGGATTCGCCATCCATCCTGCAAGAGAAGATGGAAGAGCTGCAGGCGCAGGCTGAAATGGCTGCAAGCATCCATATAAAGAGGCAGGTAAGTTCATCATTCAAAACCAGCATACTATAGAAACAAGGGTAACTCCTTTCTAATTTGTCACTTACACCATGACCGGTTATTGAAGGAAACCCCCCTGACTTGGGCACGCCACCCATTAAGGAATTGGTGACAGGGGATGGGGCCCGCGCACCATTTGGTTGCCCACAACTGTGGTCAACAAATAAAGTCTTTATGTCAGGATTAGACCTTGGACTCTTACAAAGCTGATGTTGCCAATTTAAACTGCAATTCAATTGCGAGGAGGTGAGTGACAAAAAACAACTTCAATCCAGAGCGATAACTTAAAAGAGTATAAGCACGGAGGCAAGGCAAGAAATTCTTGACGACCTCTGATTAATTAGAGTCCGCAATCTTGAGTTTTTCAAAGTAGGAAACTGAAGCTTGTCACGGAAAAGAGGGTTAGCCTCTATCAACTTTTTGAGTTCACCGAGCATTATACCCCTAGCAGACTTGGTGTCTCCATATTTGGATAGCTGTTCATTATCTCTGCAAATCAAAGTAAACAAACACAGGATATCTAAATATCATCAATACAAAAATAAGGCACAAATAAGAGTTGACATTTAAAAAAAAAGTACCTAAAGTTTTCCAACGTCAGTAGCTGCGTAATTTCTTTAAACAGCTCTTCATTAAATGCCGCAAACACTTTCAAGTCCTTCACTAAAATTTCAACTGCCTTCGCACGATCTCGCCTACATTTGCAAAAATTAACCGACACATCAAGTTAAAAAACCGTTGCGCAGACTCCATCTATGTACACCAGACCAATCAAATTAACCGCTACAGAGGTCCACACAACTACAGTTGGTTTATCTAGTGGGCCCAAAAAAATTAGTTCATCCTAGGTAACAATTACTCGAATCAAAATCCAAAACCCCAGTAAGGAAATGTATTAAAAAACAGAATCCATAACAATTAACCATACAGAAAAGACAATCAATTAAGCACGTACTTGTCCAAAGCTTCAAGGTACTTTTGCTTCCGAATCTCAAAGAAAATCTTCATCGAATATCTATTATCATCCACTTTCGTAAACCCTGACAAATACTTCTCCACTTCATCCCACTCTCCATTTGTCACCATTTCTTCAAAGTACCTCATGTTAAAGTAAAACCCTGACTCTTGCTCCAATCTCCATGCATAAAAATTATATATATAAAAAATATTAACACCACAAATTATCACCAAATCCAAATCACAAAAATAACCACGAAAAAAATTAACAAAAAAAATCAACAAATAAATAAAGTATAAAATTACGTACCTGTGAACAGTTTCTTTAAATTTCTCTTCCTCGAGAAACTGAAGTATGAGAAACACAAGCTCTCTACTAAGCGAAGACATTTTAATAGTTCTTCCAGAAAAGAATTTAATCTGCAGAAACCAAAAAGAAATAAAATTAACTAACTTATAAAGAGATCTAAAACCTCGCAATAATTAAAAACTACATAAATATTCAGCAATCAAACATTAAAATAAAAAATGCGTAAATTTCCAAAATTCAAAGGGAAATAAAGGAACTTCTGTACCTGTTTCCAGATCGGAGAAGAATTTATCTTGGAAGAGAGAAGACGGACGGAGTCGTTTCAGAGCTCCCTTGGAAATTCTTTCTCTTGAGAGAGAGAACGGACGATGTCGTTTCAGAGCTTTCTTGGATTTTCTCTCTGTAGTTGAAGTTGAATTTTGTGGTTTCTCTCTCTATGAACTCTACTAGTATTTATAGAGAGAGAAAGGGTTAGGGATTTGAGAGGAAGGTATCAGACAAATTAAATACCCGTGAGAGGAGATGATACGGGATAATTTGAGTGATAAGTCATTGGATAAGCACATAGCTTCTAAGAGTGATAGGTACACCTGCCTTTCTTGTTTTATAAGTGCGTTGTCTTATCGGGCGTTATTAATACGCCGAATTTGGACTTATTTAGTATATTTACTCCTGATTTTGCGGTGATTGCTATGTATAACCACTGTGTTTATTTTCAGGGATTTATTTACAAGTTTACCACTCTCTAAACATGTTATAACTTTTACAAAAACTTTACAACTACAATCGGTTTATACTGAGACGATGTTATATTAGATTAATCTCATTTACCTTCCAACTTGAGTTATGAAATTCAATAAGTTTAATAAATTTATTGTTTTTATAAATTATTTTTATTTAATTTTCATGATAATATTATATGCTTTTAAAATCGAGCATCAACCCTAAAAAAATATTTATTTGAGATCGTGATAATTTTATAGAAAGTAAAAAAAAATAAACCATGAATTTCATTTCCCAACCAATCAAAAATTAAAGAAGACTAAAATAAAAAAATAGAAAAATTAAAAAACCAGAAACTAAAAAATATATATCAAGTTTGACGGGTAAACCCACCAAACCTGTAAATTAAGTAACCCGGGTCAACACGTCAAACCCGCAAATCGGATGATGATCTTCATTAGGATTAATAACTTGTTTTTTTCCTAAACTATCATTTATTTAACCATATGATAATAAAAATAAACGATCACAAAATCGAGCGCCAAACCAATATTGAGATCTTTTCTATCCACAAAGTTTAATGATTTAGTTTTTTTCGAAATCATTTTGCATTTAACTTAACTTTTTAAAAAATAAATCATACCGCAATACCGAGATATTTTTTTGATACCAACCTGATGCCGTGATTTTTTTTTTATATTATAATAACCATATAAAAGATAAGTTAAAATGAATTATCAACTCTAAATCCTCGTAAACATGTTATACAATAACTAAATTAAAAGAAAAAACCAACAACCAAAGAAATGTTCAAAATGAAAAAGAAAAAAAAACTGTAAATTAGCCAATGAGTGTGGGGAAACAGTATTTTCCCCCACACCTTTAAACTTTATGCTTAATGTAATTCAAAGTGTTTTGTGGACGTGGAGGAACAATATTTTTCCTCACCTTTTAGTTCAAGTTGTGGTGGAGGTTGCAATCTTTTTCACGTATGATTGATGACAACAACAACTTATTATAGCTTTTGGGACCCGGTTATTATCCTTTCATGAATTTTCTCTGTTCTTCTTGGCTGGGATACAATTTGCTAATTCCACATTTTCTTTCTTTTCTTTATGTTTCCTTCTCTTTATACTGTTGTGTATAAATAATCCCCTCTTCTACTTTTTCTTAGCTGTCATGACAAATGATACATGTATGCCAATCATAATAATGTTCCTTTTTTCTTTCACAGTCATCAAATCCATCTCGGTTGGTGATCGGGTTAAAAAATCATGTCATAAATTAGACAAGTTTATTATCATTCATCTGTTTATTTTTATAAAAATAAAGTCAAAATAATATCATTATTTTTAAAATTCAGCATGAACTGTGTTTTATAACCCTGCCGGAATCCAATTTACACATCCAATTGCATCAAAAATCTCGTTGGAAAGCACTTGAGGTTGTGGTCTAGCGGTCATGGCAGGGACTTGTTCCCTTTCTCTACATCCGGGTTCGATTCTATCTGTACATGTCTGTCACCCCGTGGTGTCTTACCTGACTACCGGGCTTGCAGGGTGTTTAGTGGATTCAGGAATTAATTATGGTATGCATAAGCTGGCTCGGATAACCCGGGTTATATAAAACAAATCTCGCTGGAAAGAAATTTAATTATAATCCACTCAGAGGGCACTAATTACCCAACTTTTAATATAGTCACTTCCCTTCTAAGTACCAATTACGGGCCATGAGATTGCACGGTTTATTTAATGGCGTGAGATGAACCGACACGAATAGCAGTCAGGAAAGAAAAGTCTGTCCCAGTAAAAATAAAAAAAGGAAAAAGTTCGAGAGCGATATATATAAAGAAGCCCATAGAACATTAAAACAATTAAGAAATTTGAAGTTGATATTAAAGTTGATGTGAGACTTTATATATATCAAAGCTTGAAGAATTAAAGCGAGGGGAAAAGTCTAAATACGTTAGACAGTTTTGATAGAATTTTTCTCCTTTGAATTCTCTATGTGTATAAATCGTGTCCCACGATCGAGCTTGAAGATAAGGTTTGGAAAGCAACACGAGTGTGACTGCAGACATCGTTGTCTCTTCGGAGACAAGTAATGTTTGGGCACAAACCTTATGCCCATGCAATGTAAACATGTTTGTGTTTTAGATTTAAAACCCTTCTCTGATGGGGTAGGTGGCATAAGAGTGTGGTGGATAGTCGCCATCGTCATGAAGCCAGGATAAATATACTAACTTGTAATTATCTTCTACACTCTATATATGTACGTAGAGATATGATAATTTAATTTCTTAACTTAAGAGGTATAGTTTAATTAGTTAGGTTTCGGGTTTATTTTTTAGGGACCACTAGTTCGAGTGTTACAAATCTCAGGGCCACTGAAAATTTATCTGATTATTAATTTTAGGATCTTGAAGAACTAGTCGATGTGCGCGTAAATTGATCCGGACAATCGTAATTATCAAAAAAACACACACACAATTTCTAGCATCATGGAGTTATTTTAGTTAAACATAGTTTTTCTTTCTCTTAATTTTTTTATCCCACAAGCAAGCATTTTTCTCACAAACATTAATTTGTTTTAGTATTATTGCATGATTGGGGGTTCTTTCAACCCCATCATTAAGCCATGATTTGTACAAAAAGCTTAGAAAATGAAGGTCTTCCCTGTATTCCAAGCCTCTGTTTTTTTAAAAAAAATATTTTAATATATTTTCAATTTAAAAATATTAAACATCATAATTGATAAGAAAGAAACACTAATACTGTTTATCTTCACCGACTTGCCGACTAGCATCCTGTACGAGGAGAGGATAAACCTTGTCTTCACCACATATCTTGACACCCATTTTCTTCGAGGACGACCTGGACAGCACTGCTATTTGCCTATAAGTTTCCAAAAGCAGTGATGGCACACCATTACTAGTGCGCCGATGATCAATAATTTCATAGAAATTGTTCTCTTAGAATGGTCCAGGTTTTGACTGAGCCGTCCTCCTGTCTGCAGCTTGAACTTTGCTTTCGTGTTCTCTACTTGGCGTTTTTTTTTTCACACTAGCCACGGTATTGGCTGCTTTTTTAAAAGAACAAAATAAAGTTTAGAATTTGAGATAAAGATCAAAATAAAAAAATAAATTTATCTATAAAATAATATTAGAATGAATTTTATACCCTTAAAATAAAAAATAAAGAGAAAACATGTTTTTATAAATAATATTTTTTATTTTTTATTCTTAAAATATTATTACAAAAAACTCTCAATTCAAAAATTATTCAATTAAAACATATAAAGATAATTATCAAAAAATTATTCAATTAAAACATATAAAAATAATTATCATTGTTGTTTTAAAACCCAATTCAATTGTCAATATGGGGCAAAGCCCGGGTCACTAGTCAAGGTCCAAGTCACGAGCCGGATTGACTTGAGCCTGTGTAAGAATAAAAGTGATTATTATCATAATTTTAAAACTTGATTCGAGGGTCGACATGAGGCGAGACTTAAGTCACGAGTGAGGTTGACCGTTGACCCGGGTCAACATATTGACAAAAATAATTATTATCATAGTTTTAAAATTTGATTTTTGGTAAGGCTCGAGTCACGTGTAAGGAGGGCTAACCCAAGTCAACATAAAATAAAATAAGGTTATTATTATAGTTTTAAAACTTGATTTAGGGCTAATTCAGGGAAAAGCTCGAGTCACGGATTAGGAGGGTCAACACAGGCGAACCCTAGTCAATGTAGTGATAAAAATTACTATTATCATAGTTTTTAAACCCGACTCGGAGGTTGAACAAGGCAAGACCCAAGTAACAAGATTAAATGAATAAAAGTGATTATTATCATAGTTTTAAAACCCGATTCGGGAGTTGACCTGAGGCAAGATTCGGGTTACGGGGCTGGGAGGGTCAAGTCGTTTGACCTAAATTTTATTTTAAAGATAATCAAAGCATCTTTGTTTCAACCAATTTTTTTCAAAAAATTCAACTAGTTTTGACCCGTATTTTATCTGTGGTTGACCCAAGTTTTTTACTGGTTTAAGTCAAGTTAATCATTTCTCTATTTTTTCTTAAACTCAGAACAGTCTAAGCCATGGATTAGTCCGTCAAATCAGTCATGGTTTTACAACCAAGGTTATTATAATATTATTAATCTCGACACACAACATAAACAAAAAAAATCTAATTATTTTTAAAATATATAAATGTAATAACAATACATATTATGTATTAAAGGTAAAAAAATATATATTTTATTTTATCTTATTCATTATAACCAAACAAAATATAAAAACAATTAATTTATTTTATACATCACCAGCAAACCAGCAAACACGATTCTATCTTGATCTCTTTTTATGCCCTGTATAGTCATATAATTTCAGTCTTGCTATGGGAGCTTAAGCGGACCATATTCAAACGAGTCTAGCTTATGCTAAAATATGTTTTTTTTTTATTTACATGGGTGTCCGGGCCAGCTTGCGCGTATCACGACTAATCCCACGGCCTACTGAACACCCTGCAAACCCAATAAACATGTAAAATACCACGAAAATAACATACATTCACATGAAAACTCGAACTCAGGAGCAGCAGGAGGAGACAAGCCCCTCCTACCACCAGGTCCAAGACCCTCGATGCAAAAAATATGTTTTTTTCTCTGGCAGCCCCGCTGTTTTCTAGTCGTTGAAAGTCAACTTCAACAGTTCTGTAATATCATGGTGCTTTCTTGATGCATTATCCTCCATGACATCATGATGCGGTGTCATGAAATATAAGTAGAAGTATTTAAAATTGGTTTGTGGCCAGTGGAATATTTATTTATTCTAAAGTTTTAATATCATAGATACGATGGAATTACTTTAAATGCATATAAATATGAAAGAGTATAGTTTTTCACTATAGGCGTGGTTAATCATCTATAAATTCCTTTTATCAGAAAAAAAATATGTTAGTTAATTTTAAAGTTAATTAATTTTTCCTTTGCATCACCGTATTACTATGAAGTGAGCCTATTACTATGAAGTGAGCCTAAATCTAGTCAGCATTAATAATTTATTATGGTGATTATTTTCAGTTTAGTTTGGTTTTTGTTGAAAAATAATCAAACTGAATTTTATTTAAAATATTCAAAACCAGTTCAAACCGATCGGTTTCGGTTCAGTTTTTAAATAAAAACCTGTTCAAACTGATCTAGCTCGATTTTTTCTATTTTTTTAAATTCGGTTTGGGTTTGGGTTTGATTTTTTTGGTTTTAGGCTTATAAAACTGAACCGGTAAGTTTTTTAAAATTTTAATCGATTTTTTTCACGATTCAGTTTCTTAAGTTATTTTTTTTCCAGTTTTATCGGTTTAATTAGTTTTTTGGTTTTTTAACATACCTCTACAATTAACTAATATCATGCGAGATATTGGTAAATTCGTTTAATTGATGCATCTGAAAAGCAGTGATTTTTGGTTTTAGAAAATATTAGTAAATTAATAAATAACATAACTATTAAATTCAACTTCGTTAGATAAATTAATAAAATCTAACTAATCTCGATTAAAATTCAATTTAATTTTTTAAATAATATTTTTTACATTAAGTCGAGTTAAGTGGCTTATCCTAAAATCCCATACCTCAAACAAATTATATACGAGTTTAATAATTTTAACAAGTGGTATTAAAAAAATCTTCTTCCAGGAAAAATAAAAAGCAAAAAAAAAGAAGAGTATATTTCGCGTGGAGTAGATAAAAGTCAAAATCCATCTAAAAGTCCCAACATGACACGCAATTCACATCGGCTAGACTAGCGAGTATGATTACTTACGTACTCGAGCAAGTAGAGGTCTGCCAACCAAAGAACACTCTTTTTATTAATTTTTTAATAGCAATTATAATTATAGACTAAGAAAGATGTCTAAAAAATGGATAAAGTGACTGGGTCATGCAAGAAAAGTCATTATACGATAAATTGTATTTGTAGTATATATCGCGATATGTAGCTCAAACAAAAAATCATTCTATCATCTTCACAAGAAAGGGCAAAAAAAAAAAAAACCACACGTCAATTCTGTGTGACGCAAGATAATTTAAATGGTTCTAATCTGATCGTTTTGTATTTATCTGGGAAGAAGAGAGAGATGGGATGGGTTGTTGTTGATTGCCCATCATAGCTATTAATTAAATTAAGAGGTGTTCTGAAAGTAAGGTAGCGAATATTTTTTAAAATATTTTTAACACTGTTTATACCGGGTTGCAAGCTAGATGGGTGGCTCCAGCGGATTCGGTTTAGTTTAAAATCACGTTGTTTTAATATTTTTTAAAATTTAAAATTATATTATTTTAAAAATTAAAAAATCAATTAAAGTAAATTTTTATCAAAGTTAAAAGAGTGATAATGGATTAGATTGCATGATTAAACTAAATTAATTTTTACTTGATTTTTTTAAATTGATTTTTGATATCCGCACATCTAAACAATATAAAAATAATTAATTTTAAATTTTTAAAAAACACGGTTTGAATAATCTTCTCATTTGCTACCCTGAAAATGGATTGACCACTGATACCATAGTTTTTAAATCCGGCTCGGTTCAAGGCCTAGGTTCCGGGTTTTGACCGGGTCTTCCGGGTCATTTTCTATTTTTAAAAAATCAAAACGATATTATTTTAATAAAAAAAATTAACGGGTTGCAAACAAGTTTTTGACCGGGTCATCAAATTATTATTATTTTTTTTTAACCCAATCCAATTTCAGCTCCAAATCATTTGAATACCGGATCAACTTTTCAGGCCAGATTTCAAAGCTACGACGGGTACAAATACACCCTTTGTAGTTATGGCGTGGCCATCTTGGGAGCCTGTAATATTGAGCAAATTAATTTAGATGGGAAGTCATTGTCTCATAGTGTGAGAGCTTTGAAATAAAATTTTTATTTCTTGTACTACCTCTCTTTATTTGTGATAAAAGAATCTGTCCATTTCATGGTCCTGGACAAAGGTTGAACACTAAATTGTTTTGTTCACGAATTTCAATAGTTTTTTTTTGAAAAAAAATACACTTGCCAGTAATTAATTTTGACATCGACGGCGACGATAGGGTAACTGACAAGCCTATGTTAATTAATTTAACTCTAGTAACTAATAAGTCTAATATCAAGCCCAGAGAAAACAATTTGTCACATTTCTTTTCAATTTCGTCAGCTTTTGACTAAAATAAATATAATTTTGATACATGCATGCTGATCATAAATAACAGTTGGATTCTGCTGCGGTTGGAGCAATCTTTTTTTTTTTTTTAATTAATGTGAAATAAAGTTACAGGAGTTGTTAACGATGTTTTTCTCATAAAAAACTATATAAAAAGACAACTATAAATTAAAAAGTTTAAATCTGTGTTAAATAAATAAATAGATAAATATATAAATATTAATAAATAATAACAAATTTATTAATTTCAATAAAAATTGAATAAAAAAACTGAGATAGACATTTTTTTAAGCCAACTAATCGAATAAAAATTAATCTTTTTGCCATGGGTTTTTAATCTAATAAAAATAAAAAAATTATAATAAATATAAATTATTGGCACTAAAATAAAATTGTCTTTTTTGATTATTGAGATGTAGTCAATCAATAACCTTTTCTGTTTTTTGTCATTTTCCAGTAAGATTCTTTTTTATCTTTTAACTTGGAAAATAAAAATTTAACACAATAAATTTTTGAATTAAAATGACTTTTTTGCAAGGTTTTTAGATTGATCATGTGGCTTCCCTCTCTTTTCATTTCAATCTTTGTTTTTTAATTTTGTTTTTCTATTACAAATTTCACCAATAACTTATTAAATTGGCCGCTAAAGCATTTACTTGGGAAAAAAAATCAACAAAATTGAATTTAATTTTGCCAAATCAAGCATTAACCAAGCGTTGGGTTTGTTTCCCGACACCGCGAGGATCTTATACCAAGTCAATTGAGATAAATCATGAAACTTAATCCTAAAACAACTTAATAAAAAATAATTAAATTGAAAATAACAAAAAAACTGACAAATGGCCTAAAAAATCAAATGAAAAAAAAAACATGGAAGGGTTTGAACAAAAAATTAAATTTGATCTTTTCAAAATAATCACCAACCAAGCATCAAATTTGTTTTTCAACATTGCTAGGATCCATACCAAGTTAACTGTAACAAATAACAAAATCCAGCCCTAAATTAATATAACATTAAAGAATCAAATTAAAAAAAAAAAACTTGAGACGATAATGTTTCCGCCCTGAGTTTTTGAATTGTATTGTCAGTCTATCTAAAAAAACTCAAGGTCCACCATGAATGAGGCATTTTATTTGAATTTATCATGTTAATAAATCACTTGTATATATATATATATATCCTTTTCACTTGAATCATCATCCATCAAAATATGCTAGGCTCTTATTATCCATGTCAAACACCAGCAAGTATGTAGGAAAAGGGTTACTTATGTTTTAAACTATCTTCGCAAACAGAAATAGAAAAAAAGTATGAACCCTATCTATAATTTTTTTTTTCTTTTCTAAAATACACCCCAAAGGCGAGCAATAAGAAGGTGATGAATTTCTAAAACTCCCCCGACCATCCATGGACAAGTTTGTCATTAGATCTTTGATCCAAGGAACAAAAGAGGGATAATTAACTCTCGATCAGCATGTGCTCCGAGGGCAGAGAAATTTGTCATTGTAAAAACCCAACCTGTCGTATAACTTGTCTTCATTTATTTCATCGAACAACTTGAACCCAATCGCGTGCCTGTCGCACTGAGAGATCTTGAGCAATTGCCCATCCCAGAGTCCAAGTGATGATATAGTTGTCACGGTTTATCTCGAGACTGATACAGGAAAAAAAAAAGTTATTGGATTATTAGGATCATTTGTCTGTCATCGGATTAATCCTAGATACTGTATTTTTTTTATAAAAAAAATAGCAGAGTTTGTTTGTTTTTTTGTTTAAAAAATATTTTTTAAAAAATTTAAATTTTTTATTTACTTTAAATTAATTTTTTTGTATGTTTTTAGATTGTTTTGATGTTTTAATGTTAAAAATAATTTTTTAAAAATAAAAAAATATTATTTTAATATATTTTTGATCTCAAAACACTTTAGTAAACAATTACCATCAGATTTTCAAACTCTCCTTTATTCTAATTAAGTTTGTACTAGGTTTGACTCACTCAAATAAATTTTACGAAGTAAATATTAATTTTGATTCAATTTGAAATTCGATTCAAGTGGGAAGGTTTTAATAAAGTAAACTTACCGAATGATAACAACTATACAATTAGAAATCGAGGTTCAAACTCGTGTCGTTTACAAGCAAGATTCAATGAATATTCCATGAGCATGTGAAATAAGAATTCATAAGTTCTATTTAAGCCTAACTGTGGCATGGCAGCATTTGTTAATGGAGGCTGTACAAATTTTGAACGTGGAGAACCTTTCGTTGAAAACTTGTAGATTGAGTTCTTGATTTTCAATGCCACCATGCGGAACGGAACGTGACATTACAACTCATCTCCACTGGTTTCACTTCAAACCAAGGGTGCGAAAAAACCTCAAAAACTAAATAAATATATGTGCCTTTTATTTAAATTAAAAACAACTTAAATTAACCTCTTAAAAAAATCCCAACTCAAAATCTTGTTGAATATAAGAGATTTTTCAAAACATAAATTAATTAAATCAGATACCATCACTTATTACTCCAAAAAAAGACTTGTACTCTTGGATTCTTATTTTAAAGAGTGTTTGGAAATGTAAATCAATTTATATTTTTAAAAAATTTAATTTTTTTTATAAAAAATTATTATTTTTATATGTTTTAAGTTGTTTTGATGCGCTAATCTCAAAAATAATTTTTAAAAAATATAAAAAAAAATCATTTTAATGTATTTCGGTATAAAAAACAATTGTAACCACACTCTGCTACAATAAACGATATTTTTTAATTAAAAATATATTAAATGATATTTTTTAATTTTTGAATATTAAAACATTAAAAACATAAAAAAATACTAAAAAATTATTTAAATAATTTTTCTAGCAAAAAAATAGTTGAAGAAGCCATTTGAAGAAGAACATGTTAAACCGAGAAAACAAACACACCCGATAAGAAAGGACAAAGTTGAATTTTACCGTCCTGTCCTGCGAGGAAGAAATTTCCTACAGACAAACCTCTTGTCGTCGTGTCAAGATGAGTCCAGATTTGTACAGGAAAGACATTGACCTTTTCGGCGTAATTAGACAATGTATGGTACGGCCACCTCTACCCTTTAATTAGATTCCACAAAGAAAATTCTTTCCAGCATAAATTAACGTCACCACCAAAATGTCACTTTCCATGAAGTTTCGTTTGGTATGAAAAAAATAAAAAAGTTCCCATTCTATTTGTCAAGGCTGCCCCCTACTGGCTCCAGCTTTTCTCGCATTATCTTTATTCTTTAAAATTATACTGTGTTTAAACTTTAAAGACGTTGAAGCAATTATCTTTTATTTAAATATATATTAAAATAATATATATTTTTTTATTTTTAAAAATTATTTTTAATACCAGTATATTAAAAATAATCTAAATATATATAAAAATTAATATTAAATAAAAAAAATTAAATTTTAATCAGTCCCGAGCGAATTCTTTATTATGCATGCATTTCGAAAGTTTATTCTTGAGCCGCGCGGCGTGCCTTTTTCTGTGCGCAGTGTCCTTTCTCTTTATTCTAAAGATAATTGTGTGAGTGTGGCAACTATTATTTTAAAAATATTTTTTATGTGTAAAATATTAAAATAATGTTTTTTTTATTTTTAAAAATTATTTTTAATATCAGTATATAAAATCAAAAATAATATAAAAAAATAAATTAAATTTTTATAAAATATAGTTTCTAAATGGGCTCTTAATAAATGTTACGTAATTGTTTTGATAATTTCTTCCAGGCAGTGGGAAAGGGAATGTAGCTTTTGGGATCAATTTTCCATTGTATATCAATTTTTGGACATATAAATGTCTTGTCTCGTGTTCAAGCTTGAGAGGAAAAAAACGGATTTAATGTGTGATCCAAAATTACTAAGAATTTCAATAAAAACCTAAGAATCACACCATGTCAGCCCATTTGGCGTTTGCTAGGAATTTATCTTTAAAAAATATTAAATTAGTTTTTTAATTATTTCAACTTACTAAATAATAAAACAAAACAAAAAAACTTATTTTAACCACGAGATTCCATCGATAAAAAGTTGCGTGTGTTAGCCAACGATGATAAAGTGGACTCCCTTTCATTGAATGGTAGATTACTATAGAAAATCACATGGCACAGTGTATAGTTTCTTTTCTTCCTTGATTGTTGCGATGCCAAAGTCACTCTAGCTGTTAAAGATATTGCTAAAGTAAACTCGGGGGTGGTTGAAATTGTGGTAGATTTTTTGTAATTATTTTTTAAAATAGTTTTTATTTAAAAATATATTAAAATAATATATTTTTTAAGAATTATTTTTTATATTAATATATCAAAATAATTCAAAAACATAAAAAAATAAAAATAAAAATATTCTAATTTTGTTAAAATATTTTTAAAATATAAAAATAAAAAAATTCCTAGTATGGAAGGGTTAGACGAGGAAAACTTTTATAGTATGAATTTAGATCATTGGACCAACCAACCAACCATACCAACTACCATATTGTTTTACCATAGTAATCAAACCAATATTTAGTTAAATTGTAGATTTGTTGGTCAATTCATAATTATGAATTATCGAGTAAAATTTACTGGGTCGTGACATATTTAATAACTATATGTAAAATTTTATAATAGGAGAATATACCTCCACGTCAACTATATACAACAATATTCATAAAATTTAAAGAATATTTTGCTAATCAGCCCATGTTATTAGCATAAATTACATGCAAGGTAACTTTCCAAATGATATACGTGACGAATCATATTCATAAATACTGGCATAATTATGACAATATAGGAAAAAGGACAACACCACCAAAGTTGTGTCCTGGGATGCGATACAAAATAATTTAATTAAAACATATTTTTATTAAGTTTGTATTTTATTTTTAAATTTGACATCTTAAAATATCTAAAAACATATGAAAACATTAATTTAATACATTTTCATAAATTGTAAACGATAAAACAAACACTCAATTGAATCATGACCACTAATTATCTATCTCAACAGATTAATAGAAAATTCAATTGAATCATGACCACTAATTATCTATCTCAACAGATTAATAGAAAATTCAATTGAATCATGACCACTAATTATCTATCTCAAGAGATTAATTTCTACGCAGGTTGATAAGTATGGTGTCTCCAGGACCATCAATGCCTTTTATTTTGGCATGATGGTTCATCAGCTTCCCTGTGCATAGGCTCCATTATTGAGAGAGAGAGAGAGAGAGACTAAAGTGGAGCTACCAAACCTCTGTGATGCTTGCTTGCACTGGAGAGCCCATTCATGCATTAAATTCTGTGTACTTTCTCTACAGATCTAAGACCACCAGCCTGGCACCGGCCATGTTTTTAAGCCTCGAGGAGACGTAAGATGACTCTCTCTCTCTCTCTCTCTTGTTTTTTTTTTCCTTTCAAAGCAGAGTCAATCAAAATTAAATTTGCATTTCAAAATCATTTTAACGACACACATCTCCTTCAACCTGATATATTTAAAAGAAAAAATTATCATGATTTCAAAATTCGAATTCAATAGGCTAAAAAAGAAAACAAAACTTTTTAATACTGAAATTGATATATAAAATTAAAACGTAAATCCAATCAAGCCGGTTTTTTCTTTTTCTTTTTCAAAAACAAAAATAATCTGAATAATGAAGAATTTTGCAGCCAGCTTCTCACGAATTTCCAACAACCATTCATAATTTTTCCAGTTTTCTCCCAATCTTTTAGTAAAAATCAAACATACTAAAACAAAGAAATATTAACTACTTAAAGAAATGCTCATGTGTATAAACTTGATTCTTTTCTAATGCTTGAACTGAACAATATGTCTTCCCAGAGAAAAAGAATCCGATTAGAATTTAGAAGAGCTATAATCTTTGGGACAGGAGCAAGACAATTTTTTCTTTGTTTGCAACTGTTATACAACTAGACAACTGTTATACAACTAGACATCCCTTTACAGAACTGGGCATTTGAGGCCTAAAAAGGGCAAGGAACAATGACAGAGTTCTGCACTGTACTACATCTACCTATTTTACTCATTTTGATCCGGACTGCCAATAACTTCATTCCTATGTTCGCAAACAATTCCCAGGAAGAAGAAACCTAAACTTATCCGCATTCTCTATCAAATATGATGGGAGGTGGACCGCAGAAGCTGAATGGGGTGTTGGTCCCATCTTCTTAATCAGCTCCTGAAAGGTGTGCTCCTCAGGTAGCATATCAAAGAGATCATCTCCACTGCAAATGATTTTCTGAATTCTAGAGTAGTTCAAAAATTCATTCCTCCTAACTCTATCTGCATGGCTATATGCAGTCATCTTAAACACAAATTCCTGAAGTCGGCGAAAGCAAAAACTACAGTGCCACCCAGAATCAGAGAGAATAAGGTCAGTTTGGCGTGCATGCCGGTAACCGGTGCGAGGGCCAAAAATCTGGATTGTGGCCCGCCAGCTACTGTAATCTACAGGAAACTCAAATGAGTACTTGTAATGCTTGAGCTCAAGGTGCAAGGCATGTGGAATTTCATCACACCACTGCAGTAGTTTCAATGTGTGTGGGCTTGGAATCTCATCTGCATCTGACATAATGATCAAGTCACCGTAGGAAATTCCTGAACTGCGGAGCAGTCCACTCATAGCTTTCCGCTGCTCAAACTCAAGTACAAAAGGGTCCTCATTTTTTCCACGGGCAGCAATTCGGCCTGAAAATACACCATGGACAATCTTCTCCTTCGCAAAGGCAAATCTAGACCGGTTTGAGTCAAAGAAGAGAGGCTTGGGGATGCCAGTGAAAGTGGTATTCGATTCGAGGATTACAAATTTAGTGATGTAAGGATGAAGCTCGTGCCATCTGATCTCAAGAATGTCTAGCTCATTGCTAAAGATGATGGCATCAAATACACGGCGAGGCTCAGATCGTAGGGACCAACCATGTAGGTGGCAAAGATGTTCCATTGAGACATTCTCTGCATAATAGTGAGGTAGGTGTTTAAAGGGAGGAGGGGGGTTGTCCCAAAGTGGACGTAAAAAGTAGGAGACATGCTGGGCATGTGTGAGGATTCCAATCACACAAATTGGCACAAGTATCAGCAGTATGAAGAAAACAACCTTGAAGGGTACTCTTCTGTAGGCTAAGCGAAGGAGTCTAGGGGCCATGATTTGGTTTAGAAAGATTGAACGGTGCAGTTACATGCATGGTCCCGATTCAGGAAACCCCGAAGCCCTGCTTCTTCCAACTTCAATCACCTACACAATATTTGGGTAGTCATGAATAAGACTGCGATGGCAGTTAGAAAATAGTTTAATGACTTGTTTGCTAGACAAAGTTATTAAATTAAAATGCTGCAAACCTAATTTTAGTTTGCTAAACTCAAGGGGACGGTAATCGAAACAAGCTGTGCAGCAACAACCAAGCCTCAAACCCAAACTAGTAGGGGCCGGCTATATTTATCTTTCTGTGTCATTCTGCTTGGATCACAAGAGGCTGTAAAACAAAAGAAACATGAAGCAGAAGTTAAGCGCATTCTGAAATTTGGAAAATGGAAGTCAAGAAAGGTTTTTCTCCTTAAACTTGGCGCAGTAAAGAAAGCAAACAAAACTAGCGGCAAAAACAGAGGGAAAACCCTTAGAAAATTTCCAATAAACAAGTAACAACAGCAACAATCAGTTTAGAACCCTTCACCACTCTTCGAACCCAATTCTTAAAACTCTTATAGCTAACTTCTCCCTCCCCTAAACCCTTAGTGAAATCCATTTATACTACACATATAAATTTTAAAGTTGCAAAGAAAAGAAATGAAACAAATAAAGGAAAGGAAAATTTAAGCACTTGTCTTAAATGTTCAATGTGCACATTCCATTACCTGTTCTATTTCTTCTTTAATAATAAAATCACAATTGTCAGAATTCATCTTGCAATGCCTATCGGTTTCATATCCATCACTCCAAAGCTGCCGAGCAGTTCCAAAGCATACGAACGACAGATATGTAGATAATACTAAGAACTATTTTCAAATCTTTTAGTTGTAATTCTGTTGTATTTTAAACTTTACATGGATAGAGTTAGCTGTTTGGAATTCAGAGCTGTACATATGCACAAACACATATATAGAGTACACCGGCAAATATTCTCTCTTCCTCTATGGCATCTCTCGTTCCTATCTCTCAACCTGTCTTTTCTTCTCAACCCAATCACTTCTTTACTGTCAAGCTTACATTTAAACATTACATTGTGTGGGAAACAATATGCTAAAATCAACCAATCAATTAATACCCCACCTCTCTGAGAACCCACATAAACAAACCTCTCAAAAACATCATAGGATCTCACCATCAGTCTCCAAGGAGTAACAGGACGAAACACACAGAAGTAGAGCTGGCAAAGCAAACCTAGTAACAACTAGCCAATTAGCTTGAATTTCACATCAGAATTTACGACTGTCTTTGTAATAAACGATTTGATAATAACAGTGCATGATGACAGCCCATCACTCTTCAACAAATTAATGCCATTTTTCTTGTCATCCCCTACCAACCAAATACATAAATAGAGAAAACAATGTATCTAAATATTCAAGATAATTAACCATGCATCAAAATAACAGAATTAAAATCATTTTAACATTAAAGATGCAATAATTTACCAAAAAAGAACAAAAACAAGTAGAAGAAGAAAGCAAGGGGGGTAAGAAAATTTCACGAATTCAAATTAAAAGAAAATGATAGAAAGAGTTTATAGTTTCTAAAATATATTTATAATACCATCGCAACATATAACAATAAAGAGTTGACCATTGATTGATCTAATGATTGTCATTAACATACTTAAAACTAAGAGTATTCAAATCCCATTTCTTCAATGAAGTGAAATTCAAAAAGAAAAAACAAGAAACCAAGTTGAAGCAGAGAAGGAAATGAAATTATAAAAAAAATTAATTACCTCAATTAAACCAAGTTCAAGATCTGGAGATTCATTAATTAAATGAATAGATTAGATGAAAATTTCCCATTTTAATACGGCACCGTTTTCAGCCAAGCAGAGTCGCAGAAAGCAGAAAGCAGAAAGCAGAAATGGAAAATACTTTTACGATGGGAAAGAGACGGAGACAGAGGGAATGATTGTCAATTAGAGTTCTGTCTGGTTACGTGGCATTTGATCAGTGGAGAGGTTGGTGAAGTTTATGTGAGATGGGTTGCAGTGGAAAATGAGAGGCAGTGACGTGATGTTGGGTTCGTGTCTTGACGAGAATCATAAAACACAGATTTTTTGGGATCTTACTTGATCCTTAACCTGATTCGTGTCTTGACATCAATTTGGGATCTTACTTGATTCTTAACCTGCATTTATTTATTTATGTTTTAATTACTAAGAGATAGATTTTTTTTACTTATATATATATATATATATATATATATATATATTTTAAGAGAAATCATAAAACACGTAACTTAAACACTGTAGAGAATATTGTCCACACAGATACAGAGATCTGTTCACTATTGCAGTTAACTTACAATTTTGTCCCTTGAAGAAAGTTCAGGGTGCCGAGGGTGATCTCATCTTTTTCTGAAAACCAATTGGTTATTAAAAGATTGCCCAAGGTAATTTTCATTTTTAAAACTTTTTTAAATAGCATAATTCCTTATTTACCCCGTACCCAACAAAATTAAACTGCTAACCAAGGGTATTTCTAATTTTATATTTTTTTTTCATGAATGGACATTTTTTATCTTAAAAAAATAAAAAAGAATTCAAAAAAGATTTTTCTTTTCACATAAGTTTTTTTTTTTGTCAATACCATAACCATGAATGGTATTTTGAACTTTTTACTATGAATAATTAATTTTTAAATAAAAAACAATAAATGTGTAGCCCTTGAATTTTATTACGTAGGAGACGCCGTGTCTCCTGGTGTTTGAATATGCTATTTTATAGTATCATTGAAAGTACCATCTTGCCCTCTTCTTTCTAATATGACGTGTGATGACAATTGATGAATGGTTTGTTACTGGTAGTCCTTTTTTTTTCTTTTTTATTCTCTCTCTTCCATCAAAAATACATGTTTGTTCTCTTTTCTTTTTATTTTTCAATTTTATTCTTTGTGTTATTGACTACTTATTTTAGTATGAAAAAGTTTTTGATGTTTTAAATTTAGTTCTTAAATTACAACTTATTATATATTATTATTTCCTATTCATTGGTTTTAATTTTTGATTTTTTTTTTACTATTTTGTTAAAGTTTTATTTTTTTCAATTTTATTCTTCAATCAAAATTTATATTTTTTAGCCCTCATTTTTTTTATTTCTTTCTCCTTCTCTTAAAGTTGTTTTCTTTTCAATTTAACCATCATAAACAATTTTTAAGAAGTTGTCCTATTTATATATATATAAAAATTACATTCACAATATAATTTGGTTAATTCGACTTTTGCTCAAATTCTGGTTAAATTTATTTTACCAAAAAGTTGATTAGAAATTTAAACAAAATATTTTTAATCAAATCAAACCCACCAAATGCTGTCTTACAAGAGAAAATTGTAATTCAACTATCAAAAGTAGACATCTTTCAAATCTGAGGGATCAAACACTATTACAGGTTACAGATCTCAAAAAAATGAAAGAAGGAAAAACAATTACCCCTAAAGCAAAATATTATATATCCACAAACACTGGGAATATGACTTTAGTTTGGTCAGGCTTTATTAGTAGAAACTTCAGTTCTGTCAGGCTTTGTTCCATGTGTCCATGTTTACCACAGCAGCATACCATTTTGTGAAGAAATTCTAACTGGCAGTATCAAGGAATAAAGGTGAAAGGAAAAGATACGCACAAAGAAGAGAGAGCTCCAACATGAACAAAAGAAACCCATAATATGTGTTTCTTCTATTTTAATCCAAAAAGTCATAAAGTTAATTAGGTTCTTCTTACTGCTAATTAATTACATAATACATAGTCAATTGATTCAAAATTCAAAGCGAAGGTAGAAAAAAAAGCTAATCAGCTGCTTCTCCTCATCAATTTTAGTCGTTGGACTGTCCCAAGAAAGTTCCTGCGAGATTCAAAATGTCCCATAAGAAAAAAACAAATCAGTAACACCATCAATTTGCATGTCATTTCAAGCCCCAGAAGGCAAAATTTGCTTTCTTGAATTTATGAGCATCACCTCCAAGGTACATCTTCAGCTAGTAGCCAGTCACCTTCTCTATCCTGGTAAGTCAGTCTGTAGTCGCTTGAATTTTCCTGGCCTGTCCCGAATTTCACAGCAAAATCAGGAATCAGTCACTTCTCATGGTCTCGTTAAAATGGAAAAATATTAATTGTAATGTCGAAACTACTTACATATCCCAAACATGTCAAGCAAGGTCTGCTTGAGTGTTGGAAAAGAATGGTGGAGGCTAACATCAATTTTCCTTGCTATTCCTACTCCCTCCATCTTGACCTTAATGTACATATACTTTGATGTTCTAGCTTGGCAATCTTCACAACAATTGTCCACTGCCCGATTGATCTCTAGCGCCCTGCTGCTTTGACGACTAAGCCTCTTCTTCTTGAACTTTATTGGTGGCCACCCCACTATTCCATCACTTTCCCCATCACTTCTGCCCAACCAAAAAAAAAAAAACAATTGTCAAAAAACAAAACAACTAGCTATATTTTGCACTTGATTACAGAAAGAGAGAGGGTATATACTTGTTGGAGGCACAAGAGTTGCTACTATGGTTTTCGAGATCTTTAGGGAAATCATCTTCGTCGTTTGGCTGGTTATTCCAAACCAAGAGAGGTAACGTTTGAGGCCCATCTTCATTTCCTGAGCTCTCTTCAAAGGCATCAATAAAACTCCGTTTCTTGTCATTAGCTTTCGTAGAAAACCATGAATATTGACCCAGTTGAAGTTGTCCCGAGCCCAGCAACCCTTTAGGCTCAGAAACATAGCTGTTTAGGTCTAAACCCTTCATTGTTTTCTCACTTGGGAGACCGAGACCAAGTTGAAGTTCCATCTTGCTTAGCTCAGCAACTTACTACGAAGTATAGTGTGTGTGTGTGTGTATCATCCAACAACAACAAAACAAAACCAGAATTCCCAATAAAAAAAACCCACAAGCAAGATGTCAAGAACAAGAAAGGAAACCAAGGAAGAGAGAGTTTTCGGTATAAGAGATCTGGGTTTCTTGCTGCTTCGGGGTTATAATAGTAGCTTAGAGGGACATGCAGTTTATATAGAGAGACAAAATCAAGAGGGATTCTGCTGTGTGTGTTGAAATATGTGGCTGTGGTGGGGCCTAGAGAGTACAGAGAGGGACATGGGATGTAAGAAGGGAAAGCATGGTAAGCAGGTAAGGGGACAGTGTTTCGGCAACAGTGGTATGATGTCCGAATCAATGCTCCACTTTTTCCCGACCCAGTTGCCCTCTTCGCTTTCGTCCTTTTGGGCGGCACCCACGCGCAAGCTAGTAAAGGTTGAAACCTTAGCTATCAAACATGTCCAAGTGAATTTGACATTCATCAGCAGCAACATCTACACAAAATTCTGTGAAAGATAAGATTGCTTGCCATGGCCCATGGGATGTTGCAGCTATTTCCATGAAGATATGGCCAAGCTAAAAAAGTGCCACTGTATCTAAGTTTATCCTCTCCACCTTTAAAGTTTCACATAATCCTTGGTGTGAAATATTGTTTAATTTCACATCGCTCAATCATACCAAGCAATCACAGCTATGCATTTCATTGCATTAAGCAAGAGAATTCTAGAATATTGCCCTTCATTGGACAAAGAAAAAATAGTGACAAATTTAAATTTCCAATATGTTACCGACAACGATAAATTAATATCAATGTTGGCTTTGTAGCGATCTTAAACTAGATATGTTTTTAAATTTTCTGAGGTTAATTTTTAAATTGAAAGGAGTGGGAAATCTTAATCTTATCTACCCTTTATAATTAATAAAAATAAATTTGTTTTGTGTTGAGAAATAAAAGTACCGAACTAAAATTTATAAGTATTGTCAATAAATAATTAATTAAACAAGTAGACAAATCTACATAAATAGACATAGTCTAATAGTTATATAATCGGTAGTTTTCTTTAATGAAATATATATTCAAGCCATGATTAATCTGATTATTATATAATAGAGAAGAACTATTTTTATTTTATAGTCTAAAATCCAACGATTAATTAATTACCGATAAACAAAAAAAAATGTACATCATTTTGTGTGAAAACGGATGCAATTACTAGCTCGAATTAGCTTGTTTTGTTTTATTGAGAATATGTAAGCCTTTAACTAAGCTTAATTTGTTTTTTCCCTCCTTTTCTCTTCCAACTAACCAAGCTATCAACCATATATTAATTTCCATGAATCTTTCTAGAAAAACAAAATATAGAATTGAAATTTATGAAAGGTTTTTTCTTTTTATTTCCCCCTTAACCAAGTGGAATCTAATTTTTTTTACATCAGCTCACAACAACGTACCATCACATGCTAACCAAAAGAGAGAAAAAAAAGTTAGGTTAAAATCAGTCTCGTCCTTTGCTTTTTCTCTGGATGCAAAATCTGTCTCTTCTTTCTCTTTCTTTTTTTTTAAAAAAGGAAAAAAGAAAAAAGAAAAAAGAGAAAATGTTTGTGTTTCTCCTCCCTCATCACTTCTTTATTCGATAGAAAAGTGAAAATCATTGGATCCTAATTGTTGTCTAACACGCCTCTCACTTGAGTGTGAAAAGTGCACACTTACCTTCTCCATTAGGAACGCGCGCATAAGATTCAATACAAAAACCTTGAACCAGTTCTATAATTCAGATTCTTGAGTCAAATCTATGGTCCCATCTTCCTTGTAACATTAGAAAAAGAAACATTCAGCCCTTCTATTTACGGACCACTCAAGAACTTAACCCGACATTTTAAAAAAATTATTTGGAAATGGCAGTTTTCACTTTTAGATTTTTTTCAAGAGTAGATTTATTTTGAAAAAAATATCAAATTGATATTTTTAAATGATCTTGATGTTTCTAATATCAAAATATAAAAATATATATATTATAATTCATTTTCAAAAAATAATATTTTAAAAAAACAACATCTATAAACCAATCTATCACGCAATAATTCACTTTCTAGATGAAGAACACGTATTTTCCTGAATCTATCATTGACATTCACGAATGGATTACACGTTTCATTAGTTGTTATCCACGAAGACAATATATCAAGGGGACAGGGTCTAGCTTAGTTGATAAGAGTAGCCAATTTCATAAGCATTTTGCACCTTTTCTTCTCGTAAAACACAAGTCACGGACAAGCAGAAAAGAATCCCTTTTTGAAACAAATGTAGAAATTCGAATAATGTAGCCAGTCTCCTGTGTGTGTGTGTGGGGGGCTAACCTGAAATCACTGAACATTGATCATGGGTCAATTAGTTTTATAACATGGATTATGAAAGAAGAACATTCAACAGCTGAAAGGGTCCATGAACTTAATTATACTTAATAATCCCAAACGTTGTTAACATCTTAGCCACTATAGAAATATGCTAGCTCTCGATCCTACCTAGAACTTTCAATACCTAATTAAATTATTATATTATATGATAACTCCATGTAGAGGTTCTTTTTGTCTCTTTTTAATTAAATATGCAAGGAAGAGAGATCATCCCCTCATGACCAAGCAACTAACAACAAAAATGTTCCCATGTCTTTCCCATTTAGGGCAGGCAATTAATAATCATACAATAATTAATAAGATCAACTATAATAATCCAAACAAAAACACATCTTCCCTATGTGCTTTGTTTTTGCTCCGTGTGCCGCTTGATGATAAAATAACACCAACAGAAAAAAACAAGCAATATTGAGTGTGTCACTTTGCCCCATGTAAACCAGAAACATGCTCACCGCCAGACTCCATTGTCACAGGAAGGTTGAACAAGATTGAACAGAAACCATGCAGGCTTCACGTGGCTATCCCCCTCACTGCTGGTAAGCTAGACACAAAATGGTCAGGGTCTGGACCGGAGAACCCGCACGGGGCAGTCCTTGGTGCCGCCCACATTCGAACAAGGTGAATGTGATCTGTGCCACTCAGCCCTCATTGGTTAGCCCACGTGTTAAATGGTCTTGGGTTACTGAATACAATGTCTTTGGTCAAATTGTACGGAGTTTGAAGAGCTTGTGGCGAAGAACTAGAAATCTATCCACCACTCACTCTGTGCGGGATCTGGTGGTTCTTCTTGCGTCATGCCGTTTTCAGTGATTAATAATATCGTGTATAGGTGTGGGAAGAGCTAGTGAATAGGGTTTCAAGGTCCTTTTCACACCTACGAGAGCTATCTTCGAGGTTTTAAGGTCCTTTTCTCACCTATGAGAGCTATCTTCGAGGATAAATGCTATCCAGGAGCTATCTTCAAGGAGAAATGCTATCCAGAAGAGCGAAATTCTTAATATAATTTTTTTACAATATAAATATAGTTTATTTTTTTATTTATTAATGTGCATTTCAATTGTGAAAATTTATTTTAAAAATTAATTATATTTTAATATATTTAATACACAATTATTTTAATAATTCGATATGACTTGGTTAACTTGACGAGTTTAAAAATAACCCAAATAATTCTCAATCAATCTAATATTAAAGGATGAAATTAAAAAAAATTAATTAAAAAAATAAAAAATAACCCGAGTCAACTTTGATGAACTCGTTAAACTCATGACACGGGATCATAAAACCAGAATAATCTTATAAAAACTAATAAAAAAACATAAATTTTTTTAAAAAAATCAAAGAAAAAAATCTAGTGAAAAAAATATTATTGTAATGAATATTTTTTAATTGTGATTCACAAGACGTGACTGTGTATTTGATATAAAAATCTATTTTTTTAAGTAAATATTTAATGAAAATATTTTTTATGTTATTTTTTTATAATTTATTTGAAGTAGCTATTTTAAATTATTTTATAGTCTGACTTTAGAATCATCACGGCATTTTTTTTATTGACTAAGTTTTAATTTAAAAAATTATTCTTATAATAAAAGACATGCTTTCTTTAGAAAACGTAACATAAATAAGAAAAGAGGGTATTGGCTAGAGTTTTTTTTTCTTATTAATTTAAATCATTTGAATTTCTACAAATATTTATTTTAATTGTGTTATATTTTTATTCAAAAATCATGCAATTTATATATAAAAATACTTTTTTCACAAAAAAGAAGGAAATGTATTAATAAAAAATAAAATTTTGACCATAATGTTTTTTGAATGTCGCTTAATGTTTTTTTCATACAACAATTTTTACTTACTTTGGTAATTAAATCCACTTTTGTTCATGTCACAATTTTTTGAATATCACTTATTTTTTTTTTTTCATGGAGTGAGAGTTGATTAACTGAAAATACCAGTTTTTTAAAAATAAATATAAATTAATATTTTTTTTAAAAAAAAAATCAGTACAAGCTAGACCTCAAGCTAGCAAATTATTATACTGAGATGTTAAGCCTAGCCAAGTACGATAACAACTAGGTTGCTAGAGGTGGTTGAAAATGAACTGATGGAGCCTAAGATTTTACCTCGAGGTCCTTGTTCAAATACCCGGCTAACTTCCATACAAAATCTAAAAATTAAAAAAAATAATTTAAAATAAAAAATTTCAATTTTTTTAAATATAATTGAAACACCACTTCCTCAAAGGAAAAATTTAGTCGGTGGTAGTCGTGACTTGACCATCTCCCTGTGGGGTTGGGTTTCTATCATTGAGTTAAGGTTTGGTTGAAGTTTGGACCTTCTCTTCAACTCAGTTACATGCCGTGTCAAATGTTAAAGATTTGAACAGCGAGATATAAAAAACCTACATATGAAAATTTTGAAACTAAACTAATAATATTAATTAAATAAGCTAATATCGAAGAAATTACATGGTAAGTATACACCCTTTATTCCTATAATTTTAGTTAAATCTCTCTAACATTCAATTTTCTCTTACTATTTTTTAATCTTCAGGCGTGATTTCCTTTTCTCTCAATTAGACACAAATTTGTGGCACTGTCATTTAATGTATTAAAACTGGAAGAAAGGAAGAGAACATTAACGTTACATATAGAACGTAGAAAGGCAGAATCAATGAGAGAATTAGCTCAGGGAGAAAATCCATGAAAAAAAAGGAATTGAAAAAACGCAAGAACAATATGTGGCACCAACTCTTTGCATAGAGATCCAAAAACTAGCCAGAGCAGAGGGAACATGATCTAGTCAGGGCTTGACCAAATTTGCATGAAGTGGGGCGCTCTCCATTTTGTGAGCGACAGAAGGATTGCCAGCTTGCCAAGTTGATCTCCTCATTGAATGTGGAATTTAACACTTGAGTACGATCTCTGGTGTTATTTCCAACCATCCAAATTAGCACGGCGACAAACCGATGGCTTATTTTAAGCCATTAACAACCTGCAGGCTAGTAAGAATTTGATTTCTACGAGAGCAAAATATGGTGAAAATGGTGAAACATATTGACATGGAGGGTCACTTCAAACTCAACCACTTTCATGTACATGGTGATATGCTCTATCCAAGCTCTTCTTTTCGACTGTATAATTGTGTGCTTTTATGGCATGTTTGAACTTTTAAAGCATGTTAGATGAATTAGGTTTAGATGAGGTGGTAGTGTTTGATATTGTGTTATATTTTACTCGGAAACGTATGAAAATGATATTTTTTATTATTTTTAACGTTAACACATTTAAATAATAAAAAAACATTAAAAAAATTAATTTCAAGTAAAAAAATAAAATATTATAAAATACAGTTTTCATTATGAAAACAAAAACGCCATTATTAGTAAAACATCATGTTTTAAATTGTTTTGGTTCTTGACTCAAAAGTAAAAGGGGATAGAAGGGGATGAGCCTGAATGAGTTGGATGGTGATTTGGTGAAGCGTGGTTCATCATTGTTTGTTTTTGTATTTAGAATCATGTTTGGATGTGTTTTAAAATTATCAAATTAAGATGATTTTTAGTGTTTTTCAATGATTTTGATATATCTAAAAAATAAAATTATTTTAATGTATTTTCTAATAAAAATCATTTATAAAAAACACAAAACACCACACAGCACACACCACAACACCAAATATACAAAAAAAAATAATAATCTTATTCTTCACTTTGCTTAGAATTTCTAGCAATTGTATTGAGATGTTATTTTCATTGGACTTCTCAAAAGGTTTACCTATTGTCCTAAATTTTTAGTGAGACGTCGACTAGACTCTGAATAATAACTATGGCCACTAACATGAAATTCAGATACATACAACAATGTAACCGATTTTTCATTCCACTGTTGGACTTCAGATCAGACCCTGTTTCATTAATTTAAGCTAATGAAAAACAGTTTGGACCTGGCACTGTACTTTTTACCCATAACCCTATAGGCCCATAAATTTATGATTGTGTCTCTGTGTCTAGAAGCAAGAAAGTGAACAAATCACTTGTGTCAGATATGGTCTCTATTCATCAATCTATCACTAAATGGTGCTACGTCTGTGCTGTTTGGTCCAAGTATTCACCACTGCCAGGCATTGCCTTGTGGCAGGGATGCTCAAGAGAAGAGCTTGCCTTCCTCTGAACTTTCCTGATCTCTCCTTTCAACCCCAGGTCGTAGCATTCACCACTTGCAATAACTTTGATGAGGGCTCAGGTGATTCAAGATGGGAGAGTTACCATAAATTTTAAACCCAAGTCTCGGTCGAAGAAAAAAGAGATTGAAATCTGAATTTACATAATGTAGCCTCAATAATTTGCATTCTTATCTTGAATTACCTCAAACTTAGCCACAAGAACCCTGTCTATCACTTGCTAAATGCCTTTGTATGCCTACTACCATATTTGCTCAATGGCCTGATCAGCTTAGAAATTTGTCAAGCTGGTGCAGAATTGAAGCCAACGCTGCTTATTTGCACGAATGCAGCAAGTGAGAGTTTGTAAATCCAAAACAAGAATTTCCATATACGATGCTCTTGTAAATCCAAAACAAGAGTTGGTAGTATTATTGTTCATAGAATTTCCAGCTTTGTTCGACGTAGAATTCTGCAGGAAGCTATTATAAATTCGAGATATGATGCTCTTTGCAAGGGCTGGAACTCTCAGTACTCGGCTTTTATTTGTATTGTAGTGTTTGTATATTGTACAAACTTTATAAGCAATTTGCTTCAGTTGATTTTTATCAATGAAAAATTCATTCATAAAAAAAAAAAATATAAAGATAGAACCTCACAATGATAGCCGAAGCTCCTCAAAGCCCATGTACAGACCTGTATAATCTGATGCATATTGGAAAACTAAAATAAGGCAATCTGTACAGGAAGGGGATGTAGCTCAAATGGTAGAGCGCTCGCTTTGCATGCGAGAGGTACAGGGTTCGATCCCCTGCATCTCCATTATTTCTTAACATTTTAATTATGCATTTCCTTTCCCTTTTTGAACTTTTTATAATTGATTTGGAGAAAATAGTGAGATATCTATCATTTGAGATTACAAAGTAGTTAGTGGAGAAATAGAGTAATTGATAGGTAGAAATATTTTTATTGTTTTTGATAAATCATAAATTTTATTTTATTATATTTATACTTATTTTAATATAAATTTAAAATATAACTAATAATATATCACCAATCGTTCTCAATTACGAGTGTGATGGCTAGCAACCACCACAGAAATTTCTATGCAAAATCCTGTCATGTCCAATCCAGTATTATATATCAAATGCATTGTGAATTATTCCAGCATGAAAATTTGTACGGCCAAAAAACTGCGAGAAATTCAACGTGGACCCACAAGTTCAAATAATTAAAAAAAGACAAGAACCGAATCCAAACAAAGAAATCATTACTCCCATGGGACCGGCCTCTTGTCTAGGGAAAAAGAAAAAGAAAAAGAAGAAATTAATAATGATCCTAATTAATTCATATTTTTATTCAATGAATGCGTTCAAAATAATGCTTTTTTTTTCATGTTCGATTTTGTATTAATCATCCATGCATTGATTAGTTATAATAAATTTATGTATGTTTTCTATACAAATTTTTTATTTAACATGTGTTTATACATGAATGCACGTGTTCCAACATAGTGTAATTATTTCCATGTTTAAATTTGAATTATGAATTTATTGAATTCTTAAAATATATGTTATTTTTAAGCACTTGTTATCTTTTTCCATGCAATAAATCATACAAATTAAGTCTTTTACATATAAATATGGAAATTAGTCCTTTTGTATACAATTAATTAGATAATATTTATGAGATTTGTAATTCATCAATATCTATCAATTGTCATTTTTTCAAGTATTGAAATCACATTAAATATATAGAAATAGGAGAATCCTGCTGAACGAAAGATAGTGCAGGTATAATTGGAGACATCTTCCACCCAGATAATTTGAGATAGATGAGGTTTTGTTAGCATTCTTCTAAATAAAACGGCTTCTGGATATGATATACATATCTTTGAGAAATGTGTAGGTGGTTGTTCTTTTGGCCTCTATCGGCTTGTAAAAAATAAAAACTAATGGATGTTATAAGAGTTAGTGATGGATGATTTTTTTTTTTTACTTTATTATAAAAACCTAAGTCCTAGTATAGGAGGTCTAAAGTGATAATATATTGATACATGGGTATGGGTAGGAGTTGTGTCCATACCTAATATTTCCAGGTTTAACAGGATGTTAACCTCAAATAATACAAGTCTAGCTCGCTTATAGACCCAATATTCTTGGGCGTGATTACGAGCTGAGTCCACGTGGGTATATTTATGACAAGTTAAAAGTTCCAGCATCCCTAGACCTGGCAGCATGCCAACCTTAATTGGGCATAAGGTCAACGAGCTGTCAAACCCAACGCTCTTTAGCATTGCTGCATGTCGAGCCCAATTGGATACATGTGTGGTGAGCTTCCATACCCAACACTCTTGGGCTCGACTATGTGCCAAGTCCAAACATAAATAGGCTTGGCAAGTTAGCAGACCACTGTCCTTGGGCTTGACAAAGTGTTGAGCTCAAGTTTATATGAGGTTGCTGAGCTACCAGACCCAACACCCTTGGATCTGGCTACGTGCCAAGCCTAGTAGGGCACAGTCTGGCGAGTTACGAGATCCAATACTCTTGGGATTGGCTACGTGTTAAGCTCAAACAGACATGAGTTTAACAAGATTTCAGAACCAACATCTTTGAGCTTGGTTGCACACCGAGCCTAATCGGGAATGAGTTTAGTGAATTGCCAGACTCATCACCCTTAGGTTTGGCTACCTTCTCGACTCATCGATCTTGAGCTTGGTTGCGTGCTAAGACCTTCTTGACTCTCATTTTGCAATATCCATTTACTATGGGCTTGACAGTGTGCCAAACACAAAAGACTAAAAGCCTTGGCCTCATGTTAAGCCACATGACTCTATTTGCTTATTCTCATAGCTTTTAATATAAAATATTAATGTTAGGGATACTCATCTGTTATCTCCTATTAATATTAATGTCAGGGACAACTCATCCTATATTAATGCATGTGTAAGAAATATTTATAATTCATTAATATTATTAGAATAAAATTATACTTCAGTTCATCATTTTCACAAAAAAAAAACAAGAATTGTGGATTATAAATACCCCTAGAAGCACACAATTAAAGAGTTTACGATCTCTATTCTCAACAAAAATACTTTCTTAATTTTAGAGCATTTTTTATATCAAAATTAAGAACAAATATTTTGATTCTTAAAAATAAATGTTCATTCTTTTATTTATTATAATTATTTGTTTAAAGATTATTGACTTGATCATACGAGGGTTCTAAAATCCCATCAAAGATGACTATTTTGCATGTTACATGCTTCCTATAACAAGGAGAATAAATTATCTTACTAGAACATGATTAACCCATAATCCAACCACTAAAAAATATATTCTTACTAATTAAGAGTACAAAATATGGGGAAAAAATCATTAAATTATTAAATGAATGGAAACCTAAACACCCCCCATCCTCATTAATTCCTTCATATATATATATATATATATATATATATATATATAAAATCATTTTTAGCTGTGTATTATTCATTGAAAGGAAGTCTTTAGGCTGCAGTACTAGGGCCTGGGGTGGGGCTTAGCCTAATCAAAAGCAGCTTGCATGGAAGAGGACGACAACGGAAGGAAAATTCATGTGATCTTCTTGAATACAAGTTGGAAAAAAAAAATATTTTTAGTAAAATAATGATGCAAAAGGGAAGGGATCATATTATCATAATCAAAACGTAATCTGTGCCCGATTTGCACATAAACATTTATTTTAATCTCTATATAGTGATTAATAATTAATAGCATACTTTATCCTTATTAGGATACAATAATTGTGTGCCAACCTAGGTGATTGTCTACTTTTGTGGAGAATCTACGTGTTTTAACTCATGATCAGGTCCCTCCTCTGTTTTTGTTTGTTCTGTTTTTCTTGTTTTTGTATCGTATTTTAATTGATTACATATAAAACAATATAAAATAAAAATCAAAATCAAAATAAAAGTCTCTTTTATCCGGTTATTATTTTGTCTTTATATAACAAGTTTGAAACACTAAACGCTTTCTTTTCTTTTCATTTCATTATTCTGCGTGCCATCCCCGTTCAATTATTTCGTAATAGTAATATTTATTTTATTTCACATCATGTCGAAAATAAATTATTAATTTATTAATTTTTTATTTACATTTTGAAAAAATATTTCATTGAATATAGTATAAATTATGTTGATTTAGACTTATAAAATATATTATTTAATTGTCTAATAAATTGTAATTTACTAATTTGTTAATTCATTTCTCATTGATATATAATAGAAAAAGAATTATAATTTACTTTTTTTACTATTTTATATTTTAATTTGAAGAGATAATTAATAAGATCTTATAATACAAATATACAAGTAAAGAAAAAAATAAAAAAAATAATTAAAATACTAATTAGACTCCACGTTCTAATGCTACTATTTACTACTATTTTGTTTATTTGAAGCAAGCACGGGCAGACCTAGAAATTGTAGCTTGGGGTGCTAAGATCTACAAAAACTTAAAAAATAATTAATTAATCACTTGATTTTTAGCCCCTATTGTTCATCATATTTTCAAAAAATAAAAAAATATATTTTCAAAGAGATTTTTCAATCACCTACTATTTTGTAATTTTTGACCCTTTTACCTGTTGTTTTTGTATTTAAAATTTCTTTTATATAGTTAAAACTGTCGGTTCTTCGAGAGGCTGTGATTACATATATTTTTAATATTTTTTATTTAAAAATATATTAAAATAATATTTTTATTTGTATTTTTAATATTAATATATAAATAAAAATAAAAAACGTGTTTCCCCACTCAGCCAGCGCACCCTCTCTCTCTCTCGTTTTCGATTTCACAAAAGCTCTCATTCTATATATCTCCCAAAAGAGGAAAAAACGTGATCCTCTCCCTCTCACTTTCCAGCGTCCACTCGTACCCTTTCAAAACCCTTTCTCTTTCCTTTTTATTATTCATTATCTTCCTCTTAAAATATCAAAACACTACAAGAAAATGGGCCCTTCAAAATCTATAATTTTGCTTTCCTCTCAGCTTGTGACGGGGGTGCCATGGCCCGCCCTGCAAGTGATAACCTTGCAAGAAGATGGAAGTGATCAGCAGTACTGGGTGCTGATTCTAAAGCCGTGCATGGAGCATGTCTGGTGAAAACGGGAGTGGTGATTTTGGTGCAGCTTTAATCTCCTCCTGTAAAAGCATATATCCACTACATAGAGCTAGGAGTTAAACCCAATGCATGGATTGTCGTCCACCTAAATTTGTCACCTTCCATGACTTTCCATGCACAGTGATTATTAATCCTGTAGTGTTATGAACACGGGGCGTTTGGAGAAATTTACATCTATGGTGATAATGACTGAAAAAAGCAAGGCAGTACAAAAGTCTCCCTACAAGAGAATATAACACCAGAAATGAGTTTCAAGCTGGCCACTTTCCTCCCACAAGGCCCCCCATTTAACAGTTCCTTGTTCCTGTGCGTCGACGTAGATATAGTACATAGATTTCAAAATATATTTATATTCATTTTCATTAGAATTTCTTTGATTGTTGGAGTTAAAACCTTTCATATCATGTTGATGATGATGTTTGCCACTGGTAATTAGAAAAGTCAAGTCCACGCTGATCACACACAAAGGTTTTTTTTTTTTTTCATAAATATTAAGCACACACTTTGTGGGAAAAAGAAAAAGAAAAAACAGTTCATATTTTCTATTCTCTAACACTGAATCTGACCATGACTTTTTCATTTTGATTTCTACCATTACCTCAATGATTGAATTCCTATTAAAAAAAAAAAATAGTGAAGGCACAGATTTCATGATATTTGCCAGGTACATTGAAAAGAATTTAATAAATCCTCTTAAATATTGTTTTTAATATTTAAGTTTTAAAAATATTTTTTTTAATCACAAGATTACCGATCCTTAAAGTTTTTATTAAAAAAGAAAGCAGGAAAATTAAATAAGTTGGAAAATGTAACCTTGCTAGGCATTCAAATTATTGGTAACACCTTTTCTATATATTATCTGTAGGATTGGGGGTGGGGTTTGAAGAGATGGAAAAAATAAAAATAAAAATTAAGGGCCTAGCTTGAATTAGTCCACATGGAAAAAGTCTTATTTTTTCAAGTATACTTTGAATCAAATAAAATAATTCCTTTTATCTTATCTAATTTGTTGCAACAATAAATGTCTCATGGCTCCAGCCAACACACGAAAATAGAAAAAAAAAACTTTTTAAATGAAATAAAAAAAATATAATTTTAATATTATATATGTATTGATTCTCAATAGAGTCCCCAGATGATTTTTTTTTTACTAAATCTCTTGTTTATTAGAATCCTTCGACTGAACTACTTATCTAAAATAGCATTATTGATTTGATTTTTAATATTAAATATCAAGATATATTGAGAATAATTTCATTTTAGTGCATGAAATACACATCACAAACACACGTGCAATAATGAGAAATTCTAACAGATAGAGGGATTCAATCGAAGAAAAGTTTTGTTGAGTGGCCCAAATGAGAAGAAATGAATAGACTAATTGGATATTCTCCTAAAATAAAACTAATTGCCTTAGTTGAAAGATGGACGGTAAATTGGAAAAAAAATAAAATTGTGAGAGAGACTAAACTTGTTTTCCTAGTAGCATATGCCCATTTGCAACTCATCAAGAATACTCACATGCCTATATATGTGAAACAAGCCGAAGCTTTTTGTGAAACTTAGCCCATTGTCATCACATGCGCGCGCCTTCACAATGATGGCTAAAATCATTGCTGGTTCTTCGTTTTCTTAGACCTGCATACGGTCCAAAACGTTGTTTGTTGCGAAGGATTTGGAAAGGAGAAGCCTATATTATAGTCTCGAAAAAGGAATGAGTAAAAGAATGATGATGGGAGAGATGCAATAATGATAAATGAGAGATCATGACAGTTCTGGCTTCTTCAGAGAACGGTGAAGTGTGATCACTCTGATCCCCTATAACTCAGGTGCACCTGAAAAAAGTGGTCGAGAGATGAGCCAACTAGATGGCATTTTTTGTGGTGGGACTCGAACCAAAAAGGCTGGTGTCTTGAGGTAGTGGTGTCATTGTTCATTTCTCATACTTCATTTCACCATGGGTGATTCTGCTCATATTGCCTTGTAAAGCTCAATGATATCTAGCTAGTCTTTCTTTAACACGCACCAAATCTAACTAGCTAGTTTAGAAATATCCACTTCTTCTTTTTTTCCCGAAAGAAAGATACGGAAATCGGATTGGACACAAATTAACTAGTTCAGTATGTAAATTAACGTCATGATCATTGGATTGACTGGTTAATATTTTTTTTTCCTAATAAAGTAGAATAAACCTTATATTTGGTATACAATGTGGACATCCATGGTCTCCCAATCTCTCAATCTCTTGGGTTTTGAATGCAGTTTCTCTGGATAAAAGATACAGAAACAATTAAGATAGAAGAAATATTAATTTCTCGTGTTTTTTATATTTTAAATATTCGCTCTAAAATTATTATAAAAAAACTTTTAATTTTTGTTTCTGTCTTTACCCTTCTAATCAAATGCGTTTAATTTTGTCTATTATGTATATTTTCTTTTTGTACTGAGATTCTGGCCAGATACAACCTTGAAAGATGCAAGCTAAAATTTAAACTTGAGAGGGATCGATCAGTCCATGCTCCATGTGATGTGTATCTTAAGTGTGTGACAGATGATGCATTATTGCAAGCTGCAACCCTAAAAGTAACTTAAAAAACGAAGTTTAATACGACCATAACTAAAAAAATTCCATGCGACTGTTTGGTACCTTGAGATTACAGCACAAAAGCATGCAGGAGGGAGGAGACATCGGGGTCGTATGGTTGGACTTCCCAGATCCTGCATACGTTTAACTGGGTCCTCTCTACTCTTATTACGAAAGTGGAACTGAGATTTGCTTTGCTTTTACAGTGTGGCAATGCCTAGGAAAAGATAAAGTGAAGCAAAATATGTACAGAGCCCTCATGTCAATCAATCCATTTTGGGATTCTAATGTGAGTAACAGTGTTATATGTCTACGCACGGGTGAGGCTTGGTATTTACTGGTGGATAGTGACATCCACACATGCAAAATATAACCTCTATATAAACCTTTCTCTTTAACAATTCTTTTCCACTAAGTATTTTTGAAAGGCAGATACATAGAGAGAGAGAGAGAGAGAGAGAGAGAGAGAGAGAGAGAGAGAGATGGAGAGTAGAGAAGCAAAGCCTAAGGCCAAGAAAGGTTTGTGGAAACCAGAGGAGGACTTGATCCTGAAAACATATGTAGAGACTCATGGTGAAGGCAACTGGTCAACTGTGTCTAAGAAATCAGGTACTTAGCTCTATCTATTGTATAACTCGATTACAAACTCCTCTTTGCACAAAAGGAGTAATCTATATAAAGCTTAAAGTCTTTGCACAGACTCGATTACAAACTATGTAAAGCCTAAAGTCTAGACTGATTTTTTCTTTCTTTTAGCTTAAAGCTGCAGGTGGGATATTAATATTTATTATACTTGCATTGTTGCAGGTTTGATGAGAGGTGGCAAAAGCTGCAGATTAAGGTGGAAGAATTATTTAAGACCCAATATTAAACGAGGTGGGATGTCCCAAGAAGAAGAAGACATGATAATTAGGATGCATAAGCTTCTTGGTAACAGGTCAGTGGCTCGGCGCTTCTTCGCTTTGTCCTCGTTGAAAACCTCCCTACTCATCAATGCCGATTAGAAGATCGATGTTATATAACATCTTGTCTGGCTTTCATTTCATTTTTATTGTTACATGCAGGTGGTCACTTATTGCCGGTCGACTTCCAGGTAGGACAGACAATGAGGTGAAGAACTACTGGAATACCCATTTGAACAAGAGATTGCCTTCAGGCAAAAGAAAAGGTACCGACTCAAACCCAGATCAGGACGACAATAACACCAAGGAGAACAAAAGCAAGAGACTCCGTGCACTTGGCGATTCCCAGCCCACTGGCAACACGAGTCCAATAGGCAGCACTGAAGAATTGAAAGGGAAGAACCAAGAGAGAGAAGAGAGAAGTGCTGTAAGTGATGTATGGGCACAACAAGATGCACAGAGCATGATGAACTACTACATAGAATCTCCAATGGTGCCAGACAACAATGATACTTTTGTCTTTGACGATGAGCCTTTCTTAGCCTACTGGGATTCTTTTGTTTTGTTTGAATCAGTAGGCTGTGGTGGTGACTGGTGATTGGTGAGACGTCATTTTACAGAAGGGCACACTATTTGTCATGCCATAGTTTATGATATCAGACTCCATGCATGACCCTGCATCTGATAAGACTACTTCTACTTGAAATAGTACAAGATTGACCTCTCCATGGAATAGGAAAATCTGTGCTATTTCCTGCGCTGTTGAGGATTGTTTTATGGATTCTACATTATATATTAGCGATAAATATGTTTCAAACAGATGTATGGCCATATGCAGGTGACACTCTTCGAGCGTGTTTGGGAAGTTCTCTTAAAATTCAAATTTTTTTTAAATTTTTTATATATATATTTTCAAATTATTTTGATAATTTAATCTAAAAAATAATTTTTAAAATATAAAAAATATATTATTTTAATATATTTTTAACAAAAATTATTTTAAATTGTAACTTCAACTACAATTCCAAACAAGCTATTTGCTTTTCCTGTAATATATACAAGTTGAATAAAAAACCCGAAATCCCCATTAAAATGAAAAGAAAAATTACAACACATGAAATGAAAATAAATAAATAAATATTTATCTAATGGTTAAGATCAAGTAGCATGATACTCGGAATCAGAAATCCGTCACCTAGCCTGCCGTGACACCCTTAAGAGTTACAGATGCAAGTCCCACAAAAATGAAGACATCCTCGGAACAGATCGAGCAATGGAGTTGCAGGCTACAAGGTAAGGGGTTAAAGTGAAGCACAACGTGAGAAAATTATCAGCATCTTGTCGCAAGCATTCATCCCGTTATTTTTTCTTCCAAAGGTGGGCCCGAAAAAAATAAAACATCACAATCGGCTGATAGGTGCACCCATGCCCAGCCATCCCTACGACTACGACAATGTCTCTTCTCTAGAACGAGCTGGAAACTTGTAGGCTTCGTTCAAAATAAATCAAAGATGATTTCACTATAATGCTATTTGAAAGTCTAATATATTTTTTTAAATTGTTTTTTATTTAAAAATATATTAAATTTTTTTAAAAAAATTAATTACCGTCTAGAATACTAAAAAAATATTAATTTAAAACTAAAATAATTTTCAAATTTTAATAAAAAATATATTAAAACTCAAAGCCAAATATAAAAAAAAAAATACAAAAGCATATCCCTTTCTTTGGGAAATGTGAACAAGAAACAATAATATATAATGAGGGTCCGACCACGTTGGTCCAGCCAAGTTTATATACAAGACTAAATTTAGGGAAGATAGAAAATGGAGTCGATGATTACTTGATTAATAACAATTTATATTGAAAGATCAACATTTATACACAGCTATTCCATAAAGAATACAAAAAATAATGCTGGTGATATCGTACCAATGGGAAGGATCTTATTACAGTACTTCATCCTCCTCTTGAGTATACAATAAAGCATTCTCATTCTCGATAGGCAGCGAAGGTGGTGTCCCTGGGGGGATGCAAGCAGAAGCACCATTCTCACCAGCACATATGCACAGAGCCTCTGCATCTCTAAGAATTGAATCAAGGTCTATATGGCCACTCAGCTCATTGGTGAATTTCAAGAGGGTGTCGAAGTCCATGTGCTCCCCCATAATCTTGTTGCGGTACCGCTTCAAGATCGCAACACATACATACAGATGCAGGTGCTCAGACAAATAATGGGTCCACAACACCTCCCACAATCGCATTGTTTTCTTGTATTCAAATTCCCTGAAGATTTGGCAAATCATAGTGAGAAAAATAAAGAGACGATAACACCTCCTTTCCTTTCTTCTCCAGCAGTAAGAGAGCATAGCCTTTACATTTTGATACTAGGGGTATGAAAACATCACTGAATTTAGTAACAACTTGGACCACGGTGATGTTTGAGATGTTTTTCCCCGTAGGCATCTTATCTTGTCGCAAAACTGGTTTTATGTTGGTCACACAAAAGAATGCACCTCTAGTGTATTGTCCAGCATTCTTTTATATTATGTATCAATCTTCTCAATTAAGGAGAGGTCTCAGATGCCTACGGGGAAAAACATCTCAAACATCACCTGCTGGAATTTATTTGAAGGTAGATAGATACATTCAAGTTGTATTGAAAACTAGTAAAGTATATTCCATTCATCACTAAGGTGTGTTTGGGAACGCGGTGCAAACCACATTCTCAAAAATTTTGATTTTTTTTTTTTATGTTTTCAGATGATGTACTGATATCAAATATAATTTTTTAAAAATAAAAAAAACTTCATTTTGATACATTTCTAAGCGAAAAGTACTTTGAACCGCCACCGTTACCACAATTTCAAGTAGGCCCTAACTCAAGCCCTCACCAGCAGCATTCGAGTGTTTTCGACTCAATGATCTCAGAATGCATGCAAGTATCTTCTTCTTGGTGAAACAAAAAATAGACTAACTACTACAATCATTTTAAATTGAAGCTAAATTGAACTAGTTGAAAATCCAAAACTAGTATCAGCATCAAATATATTTTTAACTTGTATATGAGCGAAATATTCTGTTTTATATCCCCTATGCTGTGCTTGTAATTGCAAGAAAAACAAGATGCATTGAAAGGGTATGCCAGCAGCTTCATTAAAAAGACATCCATCAATCCTAAGAGCGGAAAAAGAGGAACAAATAATCCACAAATCTGACCTTTTAAATTGTATTAGAACCCAGCGGAAACAAAAGAAGTAATTCAAGCAATCATTCTGCTTGAAATAGTTATGTAGTGGGCTGTCAAGCAACTCCACCAGCTGCCACAAAAATAGCAATAGTTAGTTCAACTAGTAACTGTGGCCCATCAGAACAATTTACTGAAAATCCAGCTACCACCTAACCTTCATCCACAGTTGTAACATCCCAACATAATGATCATTTAGCCTTCACAATTTGATATCCATTTTACAGTGACAACACAAGCAGAGGATCATCATAATTAATTAAGCCAAAAGGGCCCTGATTTTCACTTAGAAAGAAAACAGAATCTAAATTTACGACGGCTATAATCCAAGAGATACATAGTAAAAAAAACAAAATCGAATTTCAGGGAAAAAAAGAGAAAGAAAATACTTGTAGGGAGGGGGGAGACCTTAGATAATGCAAAAAGCTGAGAGTGCATGCCATTTTGGTCACGATTAAAATTGGGTCCAAGACGTGCCATCAGTGCCACAAAACACCAAAATGCTTCTGATTCGTCCTCCATCACAAATAAAATTGGGGATAGTAAATCGCTCATACCCTGAGAAAAAAAAAAGGGACAGACAAGAATATTCAGCATCCCCAATACACCAATTTCTCAAGCATGAGGGGAAAAAGGCCTTGAATGTAATCACTAAACATTTTTTGCCCAAAAGGAAGAGGTAATCTTTTACCCACTCTAATGTTTTCTGAACCTGGATGAGAGCATAGGAAACTACACTAAGATAAACTGCAACTAAGAATTAATAGACTTATCCTTATTGAAACCATTTTGTTTATTTACAGTAATACATATCAGGATGAGAATAGAAAACATGGAATTCGATATAAAGTGCATGAAAAAGCACAGAAACAGAAGTAACATGAAAAAAGAAGCGTAGAAACAGGAGTATAGGTAGAAAGGAATAACAAGATCAAGCAACACTGCTAAGCACCAAAAGTTGCAAATTGCACAAGGTACCAATCTCCTTGAATGCAATTAATGACATGTATTATGGTACTTCCAAATTTACTTCAATGCAATATAAAAACAACCACCAAATACAAAATAATGACTCCATAAATGTCACAAAGGATAACAAACAGCATCTCCTTCAACAAATAATTGCACAAATTAAGTCATTACCTGGCAGTAACCAAGATCAAAGTTATAAAAGGAATATGTCAAAAGAATATCACGTAAGATATTCACATTTGCATTATCATCCCCCTCATAGAAAGACAACGTTCTATCAGTCCTCACCTTGAACACATAACAGAACAACCATTAAAATTAACTTAAATTATCTTTTTATTTTATGTATTAAAATCAATAATTTAAATCTCGAAAAACAGCTATGGTAGTTTCATGCATACCACATCTTTGTCTATACGGCCCTTCCTTTCCCTAAATTTTGTAAATCTCTTTGCCTGTTCAGTAGAGATACTCTGCAAGGCCAAAAGAAAAGGTAAGTATTACAGCTCAAAGGAAACTTCTTAAAAATAGATTAGAAGAATTGCAATGACCCTAACTGTTAGAGATGCATGAAAGAACCAGCTGTTCTGACACATACCAGAGAGACCAAAACATAGCATCATAGTTAAGGTTAAACCTAACTTTAAAAATGAAATTTCATCTTTTCCTGAATAGAACAAATAAAAGCATGTATTTTTTGTGGAAAAAAAAGTCATCAATCAGATTAGAAAGTAGTATTGCACTTGTCCTGACAAACAAAACTAATTTCCAATCATCCAATGACAATACAGGTAATTAGGATAATAAACTGACAAACAACAAAATATCATCTATCTGAACTTAAAAAGTGAAAGCCTAGATATGGTACAACATAACTTCCACCAAGCCCAAGAAATTTTAGCCTAAAAAAAGAAGAAGGAAAATCCATGTAGCTAATTCCAACTAGTTTGGGACTGGGTCTTAAAGCCTCTCTGGCTCCATTGAACTTGAAAGCAAAGCACTCCTTTTAGCTGATTATGAGAGAAGGAAAGCTGAGCCAAAAGCCTGACAAACACATGGTTTATTTGAGTGTACTGTGCGCACCCAGTCTGCAAAAGTTTTGCATAATCAACAAAAGAAACAAAATTGCTCTTCTTGTTGTCCCTTCTATTTAGCTGATTATTATAAAGAGGAATTTAGACAACATGAAAGCAAATCACTCTTTCCGTTTCTACAACAATGCATTAACAATCATTAAACCTAATAGTATCCTACAAGCCCAAGCAAGTGAAATGCCGGCAACAAAATAGCATGTTTCATGAATCAGTTGAAGTAGAAATGACAAGAAAAATAAGAGCATAGAAAACAACAGGTGAAGACTTCAGCTTTAATATATGAAAAAGTGAGAATTGCAACAAACCTGCCATTGTTGTTTTACTGTCTCATACTCTGACTTTTTGGTTGACTTGAGGTATTCCCTCTCAGCATATGTTGAATCATAAGCATGATATCCCAACAGAAGTGGCCAGACCTATATTCATTATTGTTAATCCTAAGAAGATTAACATATTAAGCCAAAAAGTCTCAGCAAACAGTTGTTTGCTGAGAGCAAAGAACAAACCTCTTTGCATGTTGAGTGCTCAACTCCCCCGTAGAATATTCTCTTTTTTAAGGCTTTTGAATCTATGATTCGCCCTTCAGAATCCAAGAAAATTTCCCACTGAAAACACAGAACTTTTGAGAAAAAAAATAGTGGCATGTACATTCAGAGTCTTGAGTAAAAAATCAGGGTTAAGGGCCACAGGTACGATAAAATTCGTCTTCAATGGGAAGCTACAGCATATGAAATGGACAAACCACGACAGTGGTTTCTCATGGTGGGATCTGAAACCCTTAAACTCACTGAGTTTGGCACATGAGCTTCTAAAAAATAAGATTGAGAAATCGCAGTAAATGTCAAATCAGAGTTGTATAAATCACAGGCATCCAAAGACTATTATGGTTTACAGATAAAAGAGCAGTTGGGTCAATGCAAGGATGTGACTGAGACCAAAATAAAAGGCTACAGCAAGAAAAACAAACATTTAAGAGTACTGAAAAAGAGACATTCATATTGACAGATCTATCATAAAGGCGATACAGAATTTATCTTCAGGCAAAAAAGCTTTACCTCTTCAGACCCCAAGGGAGGCTGTCTTGGTTTTCCCCATACAAGTGTCATTTTATCGAACTGCCACAAAGAGGTGAGGAAAATAATAAATCCCACTTCTATAAAGAAGAATGATTGTATTTATTGATCAACGCAAATAGGAAAAAAGAGATTCCATGAAACACGGTTTAGATCATCCCAAGGAAAGTCATTATTATCTTAAATTTCTTAATATTAATGAATCAAACAGTCAGCAATTACAGGTGCTTTTCTTCTGTGGCATTTTGATATTCTAATGGAAGCAATGGAATTACATGAAGGAAAAGCTACATACCATAAGTATGTGGAGATCTACAATCTAACTTTCTAAAAGCAAGTCAAGAACATGAAAAGTATATGTAATGCATAATGGCATCCGTGTTTTGGTCCTTGAGTTGGATCACAATATGAAATATGAGGTGCTACTATGGCAAAACCCTTACATATAAGACTCATGCTTAGGGCTCCTACTTTAACAACCAACAGATCATGGGGCTATTGAGAGGAAAAGTTCGCCAACTTCTCGAGAAGAATTACACCAACAGAACTTTTCCTCAAATGTAAGAAGACCCATTCCTTACGCCAACAGAACTTTCTTCTGGGGAACATTAAAAAAGTTTAACAAAATTTTGGCTATGGTGCTATTGAGAGGAAAAGTTCTGTTGGTTGTTGAAGTCTTCCTTCTCGCGACATAAACCTGTAAAAAAATAAATCAAAAGCGGTGTCTGGGCTCCCAAGAAAATTTTGTTTTTACCACATTCAAAATAAATGCTTTGATACATTTTATTAAATACTTAAAAAACACCACCCATTTCCAACAAGTTCCCATTGGTAAAACCCATTTCCAATAACTTGATTCTTAGTAACAACATATTCATACCTTTGGTAAATGGTGGATTTAAATTACTATCCATGCTATTGCTAAAGACTTAATGGTAAACTTGCAAGCCAAAGCTAGTCTTTGTGAACTCCTGGTGCACCGGGTACTGCACCAGTCAGCCATGCCCTCTTTTAAAAAACAATACATTACCAACAGAAAGAATCGGTTGCCCCATTCCGTTCACCAGCTAACAAAATCAGTATTGCCCTATAATGAATTTCCTCAGAACAAGAAGAAAAACCAAAACAAGGAAAGAAATTTGATACATCAAATTCAAAAGTTGCAAGTAAACTCTGTATGATATGATTCAAACAAAAGTAAGAAGAACAAAATGTTCAGCAACATCACTGTCGAAAACCTATATGCAAAAGCCCCACAATGGCGTAAATTAATGCAATTTGCAGATATAGTACCAAATACTATGCCAATACCAGTTTCAGGTGCATATGCAAACCTAATGATGATGTGCACATTAAGGGTTATGTGTAATCTGAGAAGTGTGTGTGTGTGTTATAAAGAGTACACATCAAATGTAACAAAAAATATATCACCTTTTAGGAGCAGGACACAAGAAGACCAATAATTTAATTAAACTCCAGAGGGTCCCAAAATATTAATAAATTCAAATTGCTCAAGTAGAGAAAAGGGTACCTCCAGAGGATCTGAGGGAACAGGACCTTCCCCAGGAGCTACCTTTGCATCCATTGATGCCTCATGGGGGATATCAGGGGGGGAGTGGCTAGAACTTTTCCTCTCGATAGCACCATAGCCATTGCTATTACTTTCACGAAACAGTTGTGAACTTGTATCCCGAGCAAATTTAGTCACAAGAGAAAATTTTTCCAGTACTTGGATTGTTAGATCTCGAGCAGGATCATGACTCTTGTGCTTCTGCCTCCCGTGGTTTTGAGAAGGCCTAGGAATGTCTTCATGGATGCTGCCATCAATCCTCCCTTGGAGTTCATAAGATGAATATTCACCACCATCTGAAACAGATGCAGATGGCCTACTTGCAATAGAAACAGGCAACTCTAAAGAGGACAAAGTTCGCTGCAAAACCCAGTTAAAAATCATCAAAAGAAAGAACAGAGGCAAAATGAAACGTAATAACATGTCAACCAAACATATCAGGATTTTGAATATCTAGATTAATTCAGGGGATACACCCTAAAACATAACAGAAATGATTGAGATGGCACAACCTAGTAGAAATCAATGTCTATGCAAACCAACCTTTAAAAGCAATATCTGCAATTAAAGACAGGCAGTTTCTGATTATCTAAAAAGAGAACAAAGGAATGTTCATCCGCACCTGAAAGGGATTTTGAAAATCATTCACCAGGAATACATTTGCATCTTCTAATGACCTGGAAATTTGATGGACAGCAACAAGATTACTAGAAATGGCATCTCTGATGATAAATAAGATCAGATAGATGTAAGAGTAAACAAGGTTAAGGACCTCGTAAACAAATCAATCTTACAACTGAAAAGATATCCTGAAATGCACAAACAAAACAAGCAAATAAGATTAAAAAACAAGACCGGGCCTTTCTTGGAGAAGGCACTTCTGTTCTAATCATCTTTTTTTTTCCACTTAATTCTTTTGAAAGATGTCTGGTCTCCAAGGTGTAAGTAGGTTCCCGTCCACCATAAAAAATGTGTACACTTAATCTAAAAGAATGTGTCAAGCATAACTTAACATCACAGCTCATATAAGGTTTCATGCTTGACATGAACACAATATGATGCCACACTCATCTTAAACAACATTCCTCCATTATTTAAGTTGATAGAAGCAAAGGGGCAACACAGAAGCATATGGGAAATATGTGGAGAGCTAAACAAGGCAAAAGAATAGGAGCAACAATGAGAAGAACAATTGCAAAAAACCCAGCTCCTAAATGTAAGAGTACCCATAAAGCCCTAGAAGAAAGACAGAAAAATGGCAAAACAAAGATATCATTCATTAGATAGGTGAGGAAGACAGTTCCTTCACTTCAACCTTTGTACTAGAACTTTTAAACCACAAAAGTATTACCATTTCTTTCATATCAGAAACTCTATACAAGACATGACAGGACAAACTTCATGCTGCTACCCTTTTCCTATGCTTTTTAAACTTCCCTTTCCAGACAACAATGTTTGCAGAAGGAACCTACAAGTTATTGAAAAACTAGTAGTTTCATTTATTTCTTTCTTTTTTGTTCTATCAGAAACAGCCTTGAGAGAAAGAGAACCAACAACCCCCCGTCCAACCCATTTCTACAAGGAGAGAAGATTCCATAAGGCCAAAATGTGCTTTGGCTATAGCCCAAGCAAGGCCAGCCCGGCTTTGGTCCTTATACCTTACAAAGCAAGGAACTCATTTAATCCCAGTAAAGTTTCAAAGATAACCTTGAAGCAGTTTCTCACCACATAGCACCAATAGATTAGAAAACAAGGCATCCAAGAATAAACAATGAAAAAAATCAGTCAATTCTATTTATAAAATGCGCTCCATGCATAGCACAATACTAGCCAATGTACATGTGATATGTTGCGGGTAGGATTACAAGTTAATTTTGAAAAAAAAAAAGATGCCATCATTATAGATGAGTTTTTTTTTCATATCATTAAATTTGTTAAAAGAGGAATGGAAAGATGATTTGTGTGTGTAATACAATAAATGAAAAAACATATTAACTGATAAATCGGAAGAAAAAAATTGTTAGCGCTGATTAAAGACTAAAGTGGGAAGAGAATTTTTCCATAAATGCAAATATTTTACCTCAATTGCCCATTTTATATTATACATTTTTTTAAATATCTTATAGATTTACTATGGTTGTTAAGAACATATAATTTTTATTTTTATAAATGCATAATACATGTACAACTGATCGATTTTAAATCTAAGAAAATAATTAAAAATAAATGACAATAATCTATTAGAGGTAATGGAGGTTTTATGAAATCAAATAAACCAGCCAAAATATTTATTATTTTAAAAATAGTTAATTTGGTCAATTTAAAAAAAAATAACATAGGATATTAATTAAAACAATTGAAAACAAAAGTCAGGGCTACTGGGGATGGAAGACGAGCCCGCATGCTAACCTAAAAGGCAAAAGCTCAGGCTTGCACTCTTGGTTTCCCTTTCAAAAAATAAAACAAGCGGATGACAATTGTTTTTTTTTTTCTAAATTGAGCAGACGACACATCGTTGTCTAGGCAAATGACATGTTGTTCACTGTTACCTTCTCCGATCAATGAAAATCAAGATTTGGGTTTTGTTTTGTTTTAAAAAAAAGGTAATTGTTCTTTTTTTTTAAATTGTGTAGACCACAAGTCTTCTGCCTAGGCAAACTACATGTCATCCACTGCTACCTTCTCCGATCACCAAAAATCAGGAATTGGGTTTTTAGACCCCAAAAACTCAATTTTCAATTTGTTTTAACCTGAAAACACTTAAAAAACATCAAAGAAAACTCAATAAACCCATTTTCAACCCCAATCACTCTAAAAACCGAATTTAAAAAACTTTGCAGGCTCCAATCTACTTTTTCCAGCATGTTCAAAAGGTAACACCACCACCATTGAACTCCCTTTCCAAGACGAACCCATTAACATGAAGATTGGCCTTTTTTGTTATCGGAATGTGGCCAAAACCCTTTCTCTCTCCTCTCTCTCTTTACAACGACTTTCTCTCGCCTCTCTCAAGATCCAAGGAATGAAAAATTAAAAAAATAAATTTTAGCAAAGACCAAATATAAAAAATAAAAAATTGAAGGATGAAAGTGTAGTTTTACGCACCTTTTGAAAAATAAAGATGGGAAAAGAGTTGTTATTTTTTTTGTTAATGTTAATTTTGATCTTTGTTTCTTTAATTGTTTTATTTACAATAACTAAAATTCTCATCCTATAAATTTGACCTCTCATTTAATGCTGGAACATTATTTGACACCTTGGACGTGTGATAGCATTGCAATCTGAAGGAAATAAAAAAACATGGGGCAGGACAACATAACTTTTAAGGAAAATTTGAAACAAAATAAAGTTGAATGATCAAGTCGAAAAGGATATAAAACTCGAGGGACCTAGAAGTGAAACTTGCCCAATGAACAGTGCTATGAATATTGAAAGGATGAACAAGATTAGCACAATGACATGAAAGGTTGATCTATTTTAATTTCTTTGTCAACAAATGTAAATTTAGTATATTAAAGATGCTCTTATAATATCTAGATATGCACCTTTACTATGCATAGAGAGTCTCAAAATGAAAGGTAAATCAATAACCAACCTCACAATAAAAACATGTTGCTTTATTGTAGCAAGGAACTCTTTGACTCCTCCATTGTAGAAGTAAAGTGAAGGAAATGCGAGTCCTGCAACACACCTCCATTTTAAAAATCAAGAGAAATAGATCTAAGGATTGATAGATTCAATTTTAAGAGAAATAGTCCTGCAACACACCCCCAAAACTCATAACCTTCAACATAGGGCATAGATACACCAAAAAAAAATAGTGCATAAAAGTAGAAACAATCACCTCACAATAAAATTAACCAAAGATAAATAAAGTAGATGTTCATAAAGAGATATAGAACTAATCATACCTTGATGAGGTAAAAAGTATATAAAATAGAGCCCATCTCCTCAAAACAAATATCCAAAAGGAAAAAATAGATAACATACAATACTCAAATTGCCACTACAAAGTACCGATTTCTTCAGAATCTCACTTCAATCAACACACTGTGCAATTTTGATAGTTCCATGTAAGTGCAGACAGTAAAAAGTGATAAATCCATGAGAAATATGATGTTTGTGCTCTAACAAATATCAGACATAGTAACACATACTACAAACATCTTAAATTCCATCACCTGAACCATTGACCATTTATCAGACTAAAAGTATTCAAAACCTTTATTCATATTAGTTATTCTACACTATTCCTGGTTTTCCAACACAGCATGGTTGAGTTGAAAAGCTCACCAATCACATGATAATACTGAAACAAAAAGCCTCATTTGTAGGAAAACATGGTTTCATTTGTGACAATAAAATGAAAGAAAGTAGTAGTTGGTTGAGAACTTTTTATAACCACCTTGACAACATAATTTTTTATCCTTGGATGTAAACATTCGATTTGTTGGCCTTTACAACTCAACACACCGAGTTGTAAGTTCAAGACTAGTGTAGAATTATCCATTGATTTTTATCAATTTGTTAAAAGCACCTTCGGACAGTTAAAAACTCTACATCGTCTATCACTGAAAATTACAACCTTCATTAAAAGAAAGAAAGAAAAAACATATATACCTGATGACAAAACAACTATTATGTACTGCCACCCAAGCGTCCGAGTATATCGACGAATGGACCTCACATCCGTAAAAGGCACAGCCCTTATGGTATAAAGACTCCTATCTACACGAACAAAACCATGTCACATTTACTCCTCTACATCACAACTCGTAATTCACCAAATTAAAAGTTCAGAACCACAACCTCTCTCTGACAAGCTCGCATTCGTAATCTGCCCTTTGTACGGAATCCACGTCTGCCATCACATAAACAACAACCCCATTTTAGAAAAAACGCTGAACAGAGTTACATATAAACAGATAATCAATAAACTAATTAATAAAAACCTAATTAAATTACCATAAAGAGAGAAGAGCCTTGCTTGATAAGCTTCAGTCGACCACTGATTCTCTCGGACGCATACTGAGTAGGATGAATTGTGACGTTATCTTTCAGATATACAACTGCTGCGCCTTCCGGCAAGCTCGACGAGGTACTCTTTCCGCTGTCGCTCCGCGTCATCATCATGCTCGCCGATCCCTGGATCAAAACAACAAGGCACGGAGATGATTAAAGAAAAGGTGTTTTGTGAATTGAATTGAATTTAGTGAAAATGTGAGTGAGTTATTGATTGAGTGCTGTACTTGTTGAAGAGAGGCGGCGTAATCGGCGTCGTCGGATAAATCGTGAAGGTCCGGTTCTTGCATGGTTGATGGTGGTTAGGGGTTTGAGGGAGGAGGGAGGAGGGGGAGTCTTTTTTGCTTATGGAGGAAGGAATGGGGGATTTGGAGGGAGGGAGTTCTACCGAGAGAAGGAAAGGTGGGGCCCCTAAACAGACTGTGGTGACGATGAAAATGATAAAATAATATTAAGGAATTAAAAAAATATTCGGTACACACTTTCATTGATCCTGATTTTGACCCGCTATAATCAATTTGTTGTTAGTGTAAAAATATCCTTCTTAGTGTTTTTAATATTAAAAAAATTAAATTGGAAGAAGGTTAGTTGACTTAATAATTTTAAGACAGTTTGGATGTCAAGTAAATAAAAAAATATTTTGATTAAATAAATTTAAAATAATATTATTTTTCTAATATTAATATAATAATAAATTGAATCGATCAAGATTAATTTAGATTGATTTATTAAATTTGTAACTTGAGTCACAAGAACATAATAATTATATATAAAATATATCAAAATAATTATAAAACTTAATTTTGAATTAAGTAAATATTAAATGATGAAATAAAAAAATAAAGAGTCTATCTATCAAATCTAATAAGTTAAAATAATACAATAAATAAATAAAAGATTACAAATATTAATCTTGATGATTCCGATTTTTATACATAGTAACTTTTTTAAAAAAACTTAATAAGTTTTTTAAATATATTAAATTAATATAAAAGGTGTGTTTTAAATTTATTTGAAAAGATAATTTAATTTTAGTTGACATATAAATTATTTTTAAAATATTTTGTATTTATAAAAAATTAAAAATATAGATTACTAATTGAGAAAAAAATTCATATACAAATGAAAATAAGAAAAATAAGCAAACAAAATTAAATGAAGTAAAAAAAAAGAAACAAAAGGGTTCAACTATAAGTAAATAAAAAGGCTTGGAAAAAACATTGTTAATGGTCCATAATGTTCTTTTATTTTATCCCTGTCCAAACCACCCTGTTAAATAGTGTTTAGGGGTAGTTTTATCATTTTACAGGGGAGGGGTTTTTTTGTCATTATAATATTTATAAGGGATAAATAAGTATTTTTACATATGTTATGCATAGTGAAATGACTTCATTATTTTTTGAATAAACAAATTTAAACTTGGTGTCAATGGATTTTTTTACCTTTTTGATTTCATATATACATTAAATATCTAAATTACCCTTAAAAGATCAGGTCTTATTCAATAATGGTTAGGGGTGTTTTGATATTTTTATAATGGTTTTTTTTATGATAATAGGTTGGTGTTATTGAATTTTTAAAGTTTTCTTGCATGGGTTTTTTCATCCTTTTATCCTAGTTTTTTTTCGTGTTGTTATTCTCATGAGAACTAGGAGCATCTTGGTTTTTTAATAAATATAAAATACTAATAAAAAGAAAGGGTTTATGGCACACGCTAACGAGTGGACGTTGCTTATGACCTTTGTTAGCGCTCGTAGCGGAATCTTGTGGTCAAACATTACCTTCAAAGGTGGCATTGAAAGCACGCTAACGACCTCTACATAGTGATGCAGTGAGTCTATGTGGAGGAGCTCTAATATGAGTGTGTCCTATCATTTTTTTATATTCAATTTAGTTCTCATTCTTTTGATTACTATATATTTTTTTAATCTTATTTTGATTGATTTATTTTCAATTTCATCCTTATCATTTAGTTTAATTTGATTTTCATGTCAAATTTGGTCTTTATTCTTTTAATTTTTTTTTACTGATTAAATTTTGTTTTCAATTTCATCATAAGCATTTGATTTTAAGTTATTTTTCTTTCGAATTGGTTCTCCTTCTTTTTATTGTTGTTTGTTTTGTTTTGTTTTCGATGCTTTTTTATTGCATTTTTTTCCTATTTAATCCCTTGACATATTTTTTTTGTTAATAATTTTTCTTCATCGTTTCCCCCCTTTCTATAGGGTTAGTCTGATCTCATGGTTAGAGTTACGAGTTTTGAAGATGAACATGAATTGACTTTGTTTTTTTAGGTCTTTTTATAAATCAATTTATTTTCAATTTTTTCCTTTAACGTTTGATTTTTCTTGAATTGATCTTTGTGTTTTTTCTTTTTTCTTTTTCTTTTATATGAGGTTATCTCAATCCTAAGTTGACTAATATTTTTTTTCATTGTTTTTTTAATTATTATTTTCAGTTTTATCGCTAAACATTTTTTTTATTGAGAATTTTGCTTTTTGGTTTTTTGAGTTTGCCTTTTATGTGGCAGATTTCGGCCTTATGACCACATTTACAAATTTTAAAGATTAACACAAATTGACTTTGATTTTTTTTATTTTTATTTTTTGAAGTTGATTTATTTTTCAATCTCATCACTCAATATTTTTTCTTATTAGAATTGATCTTCATGTTTTTTTTTTCAATTTTCTCTCCATGGGTCTATTCTAATCATGTGATCGTAGTCGCGGGGTTATCAAGATAACCCAAGTTGACCTATATCTTTTTAAAAAAATTATTTTAAAATTTTTTTTTACTATTCAATATTTGATTGTTTGATAGTTGAGCTCCATAGTTTTATTTAATTTGCTTTTGTTGATGACTTTTTTTTTAGCTTTTATTATCAAGAACAATCATTTGATTGAATAAAAAATCATCATAAGAAACAAAGTTAATAAATACAAATAAGTGCATGACTCGTGTTGCGATATCAAATATATTAATCTTGGTTATCTCTTGATTAAATATTAATTGATTTAATTACATGCATGTATAAATATTTTGGTTTACGATTGATAATTTTTTATGTATAAAAAAACACGTTAGAAAAATCTATATATTCATTTTCTTGAAAAGAAATTATATGACTAGCGACAAAGCATTCGATAGTCTTATTGCTATCATGTTAGATATAACAATACCAGTATGATATATATAAACTAGTCAGTAGCTTGCATATTGTCGTAGCCGTATTTGTAAATTTAGTTTGACTCGATAGATCAATATAATGACTTATTGACTCAACCCTAGCCCGAGCCAACTTTTAAATTAAAACTAGGTGATGGTTGATTCAATGTGACTTAATCAACCTAGCGGGTCTATTCATGACTCGACCAATTGGATTAAGACTCGATTTGGTTTCAAACTTTTTTTAGAATGACATTGTCTTAATATTTTTTAATATCAAAACAACAATGTTTTTGGATTCATTTGAGTCAAAACGAGTTAATCCGTCTAATTTGTGACTCAAATCATGAGTATGATGGAGTGTAATAATTTTACCTTTTAAAATTAATTTTTTATTTAGTTATATGATAATAAAAATAGACATTCACAAGGTGATGAATAAAATTATGAAGGAGAAATATATTTTTTTACATCAAAATTGTATTTTTTGATTCATTTAATTTTTATTTTTACTATAAAGTGAGTTTTTATTATAAGTGTAATTCATTTAATAAAAAGTAACACAATAATTGTTTTGAAAAAACTATATTTGAGCTAAAAAAAGAAAAACCATATATATTTAATCAAAATTCTAATTTTTTTTATTGACAGATTTCTTTTTTATTCTGACAAAAACAATTTACGAGAACATAAAATTTTAAAACAACATGGACAAATTAGTATGTGAAATAAAGATTTTGGAATCGTATTGAATTTTTTTTACTTCAAAATAAAAAAGACTTTTTTTTATTTTTATTCTTTTAATTATACGCTTTAAATGTATTTTAAATATTTATTTTTTTTAACTCAGTTTTAGAATTCTCTATAGCTCTTGAGTAAATAAATGCATTGAAAAATCAATCCCAACATTTAAAATATATTTGAATAGTGTCGTTTACAGTGAATCCACTCTGCATCGCGTTGGAGAGAATTCCAATATTATTTTAGTAATTTACAAGTAATTTGGAAAATAAAGTATTTGATTGTTGACCCAAACCCCGCATCAGATTTCATTTCATTTTTTTTTTCTAAGAATAACTTTCCTTTAATGCTAAAAATAATTAGCACTTTTGATTCCAAAAGCAAATCCTTATCAATATGTTTGAAAAGTCTAAATTGAATTCACTTAGATATTAAATTTTTTATTTATAATCCTTTTGAGCATTAAAATTTAAAATTTAAATGGAATTAATATTTAAAAATACTATAAAAGTAAATTAAAGATCAAAGAATCTAATTTGCAATTCAAAAGTAAAGAAATTTAACGTTAAAATTAACTTTATGAAAACAATCCCGTGGTTTTTTTTAAAAGACATTTGAGGAAATAAAATAAAGATAAGAAAAATAATATAGAAAATAAAATGAATTGAATTTTATATCTTTTAAATATATAATTTAACTTATTTATCAATAAAATAAAATAAAATATTATAATTAAATTTAATTACAACACAGAATTTGTTTCAAACAACCTATGTATCTCCCTGGATTGTTTTTTTAAATTCAAATCCAACTTTGATTTAGTATGTTCTTAACTTTTTGATAATTTTCCTCGGAAATTATCTTCCATAATAAAGAGTCAAAATCCATTTTGCAATAATCATACTACCATATAATCTCTTATTTTCCAAGAAAAAAAGCAACAAATTTAATCTCATTTATTAAGTTCCCAACAGCTCATTTCATTTCATAGTGGAATCTAAATCCTACAAATGAATAAAAATCCAAAAAACCCAAAAACAAATCCCTAGCCAGAAAGCAGCCAATAAAATCTTAGCTGGGACCTAACTTTAAACGGACCGGTACTCCCCACACCACGCCACGTGTCCATTCCAACTCATTCTCCGTGGGCTCTTGCTCACTCAAACATATTCCCTTCCCTCTCTTATTTAACCGCTTTCTGCCGGTCCCTTCTCTTCTCTCACTCTCAAATTTCCAAAAGCGAAGAAAAGAGAAGGAAAGATTTCTTTTTCCTGGCATGGATTCAGAGACCAACAAGAAGCTACCAGTTACTGATCCCTTAAAGAGCGAAGGGAAGGAGAAAAATGGCTCAGCCATGACTAAACAAGGAGCTTATGCTGCCATTTCTTACATGGCCAGTGCAGGTCAGGTCCATTCTTCTTTTCGTTAAACTGTCTTTCTTTTCTGTTTTTCTCTGGTTTTTTTTTGACATATTCTTTGGTCGATGAAAAAATGTGGGTGAAGAAGAGAATTTGAAAAGAAAATTTGGTTTCAGTTTTTGATGGTGAAAAAGAAGGGGGTGTTGTTGGATTGTACTATTGGCTAAGAAAAAGTGAGTTGAAAAGGCGTTTGAGGAGATAATGCTGTGGGCCAAGGAGAATAGAAGAATATCTAGTATTATTGATGCCACTAAAGACACTAATAATGGAGATGGAATTTAGGAGACATACTGAATTGTCAACAACACTAGGCTTTATTATGTCTAGAAAAGTAGGACTATATGATATGAGAATATTTTTTATACAGGTTATAGTGAAGTGGTCACTTGTGATGGCCAGGATAGCGAAAGAATGCTATAGAGTATGATGGTGCAAGTATGGAGGGGGTAAAATTCTTGGAATTTAACCTCGTGGGGGTTGGCCTAATGGTTAAGGACTTGCGGGTTTGCCTGAGTCGTATGAATTAGGTGCACGCTACGGGTTGAATTCTCAACATTGTTAGGTGCAGATAATTCCATGTTGGGGCCACAATCGTGGACTTTCGTTTGAGCTTTCCCACGTGTGCGGGGGTGGGGTGTTGCGTGTGCTAGCTAGGAGGACTAGTCGAGCCATATGGTCTCGATACCTTTGCTATCATATAAAAAATTGAAGGAATTTAACTGGAATATTAATGTAGGAGAATGATGCAGTTTAAGATGTCAGCAAGTAGGTTTACTTGACTGACCTTCATTGTTTGCACGGGGGCTTTAGGATTTTGTAGCTTAAAAAATTGTGCTGAGATGGATGAAGGCATGAGTGTTCTGACATGATGGCGAGCATACAGAATAACAGATCCTGTAGAATGTGATGCCTGATACTTACAAGAGGTATAAACTTGGTTGGATTGTAAAGAACATGCTTGTTCATGTCAGCTTAGGCCTTAGTGAACGATCAATCTTTGAGGAAGCCTTATATATAGCTTTGGTTCTATTTGTTTCCCTGAAAAAATAAGTTATTTGGGAGATTGTTTTTCCTGCAGAGGAAAGTTTGTTCTCCAATTTTCCTGATTATTGGAATGTTCATTCCAATATTTTTGGGACCCAGCGAAAAAAACCACTGAAAGTATGAGTCTTCCTGGGATTTCATTGCTTACCTAGCCTTTCCTGAAAAGGTAAAGTTTCTAGCCAGGTAAATGATTGACTTGCTCTCAGATTCTGTAACTGGGGTTTAGCAGTACAATCTGAAAATCTTTAACCAACAGACTAGAGCCGCTAAATTGAAAAAAGACAACAAAAATTGTTCAATTCCTGATAACTGAAGACAGTGAAAGCGTGTTTAAACTTTGATTGCTTTGTCTTCAACAGTCGATATGAGACTGCTGTAACACTCTCTTAGTTGTTTGAATTAAAATTGTACTGCATCCTTTGCCATTTATTTGCTTAATAGTTTCTTGTATGAAGGCAGACTTTTTTTTCATTGTACCTAGTGTGATCATGCTGCCTTCTCCATTCTACAGTTCTCTTGGTAATGTTCAACAAAGCAGCCCTTTCTTCTTACAGTTTCCCATATGCAAACGTCATCACACTCTTTCAGGTATCTCCTTGACTAATATGGTTTCCTGGAGTACCCTCTATGTATAGTTTTTTAATCATTAGCTGCTTGTGGTAGCATTGATTTACTGCAACTAGTTAGCATTCTCTCTTCTAAGAGTTCAAATTACAACTAGATTCTGATTTCATATCCTGAATCTATCTTTGCCTGGCAATTTAGTGCCAACTGACTTGACTATTTATTTATGCCAGGTCCTGATTCTTCTCAGTAGTTAACCGGGGCACTTTTTTTTTCTTGTGTTTTCTAGATGCTATGTTCATGCTTATTCCTTTATGTATTGAAATTCTGGAAGATCATATCTTTTACAACTAGTGAACCGCAGAACATGTCTAACAACCCAGCAAGACTTGTATCATTTAAGACATTGCTTCACTCCCTTCCCCTGGCGTTGTCATATCTGCTTTACATGGTATGTATTTAGCAGAGTTTTATTATTTATTTCCTTGTTCAAAATTTTGAGTTAATTCTAACCATTTCTGGCCTTTCTCTCTTCTGTTAAAGCTGATCACAATGGAATCTGTACGTGCCATAAATGTTCCCATGTACACCACCCTTAGGAGGACTACCGTGGCTTTCACAATGATTGTGGAGTTTCTTTTGACAGGACAGAAACATTCCTTGCGTGTTGTTGGCAGGTATGCAACTCTTTGATGCTGCTGTAATAGATGATATGCTGCTATTATGTGATAGTTTCCAGAATTGAATATCATTGTACATAATGGACACTTACTAAAGCATATTTCAGGATAATACGTTCCTGAAAATTAGCCTTTGGAACTAGCTTTACCTGGCTATTTTCATTAAGTTTATTCTCATGATGATGGTATTGGAGTGACGTATATAGATTCCTTATCAAGTCCTCCACTAAAAGAAAGTTTGAATATCAAGATGGTACTTGGTGCATGTTTATGAATTCATAACAGAGTTTTCTATTGGATAGATGATTAGTACTTTTGTACTTGAAGATAAAGGAAATATATATGTAAAGGGTACTGATATAAAGGTGATAGATCAACTGTAAGCGTATTGAAATGAAATTGGGACTCTAGAAGATGAGTGCCGATAACAAGAAACATTCAACTATTTATATGCACTGCTCGGAAGTTAAATATGCCATGTTGATGATAATCCGAAACTGGTTAGTAAGGAGTGATTTGCTTTAAGATTATACATGATAACAGAAAGCACAAAAGTAATATGAATTAAGACATTCGATAAAGACATGATGAATAGTGATTGTTGAGACGAGCTGATCTCAGTTTCCAGTGCTTCATCGAAGTCTTAATTTGCTAGCTTATGAGGGTCTTATATTACAAGTGGATCTGTCGAATCTGTTATTTTTTTTTCTTTCAAAATCACATCATTGATACAATTGGAGTTCTTTTATCTAAGTTTGAGTTGCTTAGACAGCATTGCTTCGAAGATGGATTTGGTGAAGTAATGAATGTCACAGGTTTTGACAAACACCTTGCATCTTGTATATTGCTGCTGTTGTTACTGTTTCTGCTCGTATTACTTGATTGTTTAGTGTAGTTTATATTTCTAAGGTTTCTAAGAACAACGTGTTTCTGATGTGACAAAAATCTCGCAGCATGCGAACCGGGTCTTATCAATCAAAATTTGGAAGGTCTTATTACGTGAGAAGAACATGGTGTCATTTTCTTCACATTCAAACTTTTTTTAACAGTTAAAGAATGATGACCACATGATATAAATTTGTATGGTTTAAGTAGTTATACCATCCTAAGCTATAATAGCAGTGTGATCTGGGTTTTCTTGTTTCTAATATCTTGTATGATCTAGGATTTCATCAGTGTTGGGATAATCATACTTGGTGCATTTGTTGCTGGAGCTCGAGATTTGTCATTCGATGCTTATGGCTATGCCATTGTCTTTGTAGCAAACATTTGTACAGCAGTATATCTTGCTTCTATTGCTCGAATTGGTAATAAAGTGTCCACTCTTCTCATTTACAATTGATTACTAAGAGGTTTCAAAGCTTCGTTTTATTTATGATACAATGCAACGTGTTTCAGGTAAATCTAGTGGCCTCAATAGCTTTGGTCTTATGTGGTGCAATGGTAAGATTAGAGGACCACATTCATTTTGATAGATTGGACTAACCTTAATTTGTGCATAATTTCACATGCTAACTTTTGTAGGTATAATTTGTGGACCAATCTTGCTGTTCTGGACATCAATTAGAGGAGATTTGGAAGCAATGAGGAACTTTCCCTCTCTCTTCTCACCAGGATTTCAGGTTCTTTATTTTCATCAGAAAGTACATTTAAAGGTTTTAAAGTGCATGCTTGATAAATATTTTGGTAAAATATTTTGATGAACAGGCCTTAACAAGCACATGCCAGTCCTGTGGGTAATCGTGCACGTTTATTTTTTCTTTCTCTCTATATGAATCAACATGATTGTATATGTTTTTTGCATCTTTTCACCATGTTATGAAGCTAGCCACTTCTCCCTCTCTTAGCTAGTCTTCACTTTATTTTTGACAAGGACACAGAGAGCGCACTATAGCTGTGCTAGTACAGCTCCATTGTAGTGGCCAACTTTGCTAAGATTTACAACATCCCTATCTTGTTTTGTTTGAACGAAACTTGTCTGCTAAGATTTAGAAAATTCTTGTCTTGAGAACTTGAGAAAAACAAAGGATCATTACCCATGCAGAAAAAGACATGGCATTTCTCACCCTGGTGGATCAATCTTAAAAGCTCTAAGACTGCAGATATAGCGAAGTTACTAGATTTGCCTGAACTCCTCACGGCTACATCATCTACAAAAGTTGCCAAATGCATATCGTAGCTCCTCCAGGTTTCTCTATCCAAGATCATGTTGTATCTTAACTAAACTTCAACATTATGCAATTCAACAAAATCAGAAAAAAGGAAAATGAGATTCGTAAAGAAATATTTTCTTCCTCTGCATCATATACATCTTAACAATCTGTGGCTAAAATGTCAGCATCTACAAAATTTCAGAGCAATGGACATGAATATCCTTCCATTGCTATTCATTTAACAGTTGTGTCTGAAACTGCTGCATTAAAATGTTTTGCAGGTGGTGATGCTTCTTTCCTGTATCATGGCTTTCCTAATTAATTATTTTGTGTTTATGAATACAACACTAAATTCAGCTTTGACACAGACTATCTGTGGTAATTTGAAGGTATGTAAAATGCACGCCTCTTGTTAACCTTTCAGCATCCTAAATTCATGTCAATGACACCACAGTCAATACCGATGTGATTTCACTGGTGCACCATTTTCGCTTTTCTTGTTGAATTTTTACACTAATTTTAGATAATGAAGCCAGTGGCTTCCATGTGGTGTATTTCTTCATGTAGTAGAAATCGAACCTCTTGAACAATCAAATTATAGAACTCTTGCGATAACTTGTCATTCTTTTCCTGGGCAATTCTCAAATTGTATTGTTTATTCTTCCAGGAAGAATTTTCTGTGACTGATATCTAGTTTATTCTTATTTTCCATTTGCTATTCTAGTTAAAGTGCATATGGTGTAATGGATCTGAAATAACACCAAGGAGGTTATGAGTCTTTTTTGTAAGTTGTGCCATGTGAAATCAAATTGTTGTAAACAAGTGCAGCAAGCAGGGAAGATGCTAGAGCCTAAGATTCTTGGATTTTGCAATCACTTTCTACAATAAAAAACCATAAAATGCAGCATCTTAAGTTATTTCATAAACATTTCTAGCCAACATCCCTTGATGCGACCAAGTTAATTAAGCCAGAACTGCTGGAATATCTGCATTAAGCATGAATCTCCTGATGAGCCAAAAGGGTATAGTACTGAGCCTAATTTTAGGTTCAATGATTGAAGACAAGAACAGGGCAGGAGCTATAATCAATTTATCTAGTTTTTCTCCTAGCCTTTTATGCTTGTTAGCATTTAGTCTTTAGCCTATAACATATCATAATTCATATTCTATTTCTTCTTATTGTGCTGTTATAGGATCTTTTTACCATTGGATTTGGCTGGATACTATTTGGTGGGCTTCCATTTGACTTGGTGAGAATGAACTGTTAACTTCTTTGTGCTGTTTACATAGCAGTCTTATAATGGCAGATATTCTTATGTTGACTGGTGTCATGCTACCTTTTCAGTTGAACGTTGTTGGCCAGTCCCTTGGTTTCTTTGGATCTTGCTTGTATGCCTACTGCAAACTGAAAGGGCAATAAATGCCGAAACTGCTGCTTAGCAGAGGTATACTGGGGGAAAATTGCTCAAATGGTAGATCACTAGTGCCTTCATTCAATTGCCAACTTTTTTGTTTCTAGTTATAGCAGACACAAGGGAATGTTACCTCATGTCTTATGTAGATAACTTTTCTTCATAATATGCAAGATGTTGGCTGCTCCACCATTGAATATTTTCTTCTCACTCAAGCTATTTTCTTCATTTATTGGGCTTGCCGTCTCTTGTCCTTGATTTTGGCAGACAAATGCCTTAATTTATTATTATTAACATAAAGTAAGCCCGGTTGAGAAATTACTGCAATCTTTTACCCACTTTGTCTCCGCAAAAAAGCCACTAACCTATAAATTGAGGGGTAATTTGGTTTTTTACAGGGGAACAATAGTTACTGGGTTATGAATAATATAATGAATTAATTAGCTTGCAACCAAAATAACATTAACTTGCATAAGGATAAGGAGTCTTTTAAACAATTTTTTTTTTAATTTAGCACAATTAAAATACTAAACTACCCTCGAAAAAAAACATAAACCTTCCTTTTAAGGAGTTTTTTGATCTTTATATTTTGTATTTTTTTTTGTTGTTACCAAGTTAATTTATGGTAATTTAGTCTTTCAAAAGTATAAAATATTAATAAAAAAGAAAAGTTATCATTTTTATTTCATATCCAATTTAGTTATTATTTTTTTTAATATTATTTTTTTTATTTTTTCAATTTCATCTCTAATCATTAGGTTTCAATTGATTTTTACATTAAATTTAGTCCTTATTTGTTTTATTTTTTTAATCCTTTCACTAACTAAGTTTTGTTTTAATTTCATTTCTCATCATTTTATTTTATTTTTTCTAATCCCTCGGTTTTTTTTATTGAGCCATGTGTTTCGAAAATTAACATGAGTTGACTTTGATATTTTTTAGATTTTATAATTTTTTTCTTCAATTTATCCTTTAATATTTAATTTTTATGGAATTGATCTTCATATTTTTTTTTATAGAATTATTCAAATCATATGCCCATAATCACACACCTATGGTTACGGGATTAGCACATAACTTGGAGTTTTTTTTTGTTGTCTTTTATATATATATATATATATATATATATATATATATTCAGTTTCATTCATAAATATTTTTTCATTAAAAATTTTGTTTCATTGTTTTTTTTAGTTTGCTTTTTATAGACTCACGATCACGTTCACACTCACGAGTTTCAAAAGTTAATACTGGTTAACTTTAATTTTTTATATGTTTTTTTATATTTAATTTTTTTCCAGTTTTATCCTTAGAGTTGGTCTTCATGCTTCTTCTCCTCTCTCTCTCTCTCTCTCTCTCTCTCTCTCTCTCTCTCTCTCTCTCTCTCTCTCTCTCTCTCTCTCTCTCTCTCTCTCTCTCTCTCTTCTTTATGTAGGTTATTTAAATCATGTGTCAATAGTACTAGTAGCAGGGTTGTCTAGTTAACCCGCAAGTTGAACTAAATCTTTTTTAAATTATTATTTTTAATTTTATTATTTAACATTGATTTATTTTATAATTGAGCTTCATAGTTGATTCAGTTCATTTTAGTTCAAGACTTTCTTTTATCTTTTATTTGCACAAATAATCATTTGATTAAATAAAAAATATATTTTAAAACATATCATTATCAAACACAATTTAGTACATGACCTGTATTACGATATCAAATATCTTAATCTTAGTTATTTCTTGATCTAATATTGATTTATTTAGTAAGATAAATTTATAAACATTTTGATTTATAATTAAGAATTTTTTTATATTTAAAACCACATTGAAAAACCTTTATATTCATTATTTTACTACAAAAAATCGATCCGCGAAAGAGCTTGGGTACATAACTAGTTAATTAACATATATTTAAAGGGCTTTACTTTTCACTGTATGTATTAATATATCAATATATCAATGAATAAATGAAAAATCAAGCTCTTTTTTTACTTTAATCTTATATATACAATAATTGGTTTTTAAAAAAATCATATTAAAAACAACACCTGAATGTTTTTTCATGTTCAAAAAAACGTTTGATTAAACCTACAGCATAATGTGAGCAATAACAGTGGATTTCTTTTACAAACTCCATAAAGAGAGCTGATCCCTGGATAAATACCACACCTCCCTCTCACATGCACATGCATACCAAACATGACCCATGTAACTCTGTTGATTTTGAGTTGTCACTACAATTATTTCACGACACCAATGAGTAAAATCAATTGCGTGTGAGATCGCCAATGAGTTTGTAGTTCAACTAACACCCATCTCCTCCCCTCTCCAAAAGATCACAGGCTCGATCGAACCCTGTAACAAAAAGAAAACTGTGTGGGAGATCAACCACCAGTGTGAGCTTTTAGAGAATTTGCTCTCTCTAAAGAGACTTCGCTCCAAATGTGTGGGCTACAAGAACTTATTGGGGCCATATCCTGTTCACTATCATACTCTATGCCATAAACTCTGACTGCATGTAACATGTTTTATTGCATCCTCCTTTTTCTATTAAAAAAACACTTCATTGAAAATTTTTGTTTTTTTATTTTAAATTATTTTTTAAAATATAATTTATTTTTAAATAAAAAATATTTTGAAAATCAACCACAATACACGTATAAAATCTCACAGTGGAGTAAACATAATTGCTGTTTTTCGGTCAAGCAGACAAGGTTGTGCTTCTGTAGTGCGATCGTTCAGGTGGAAGAATGTTCCCTCAGGATAAGGAAGGATGAGCACTGAGCAGTGCATACGGTTCATTAATTATTTGTTATCCAATCTTTTGAAGGGTAAAATGCTAGCTTCTTCTGTTCATTTTTTGGATATTTTGCGCATGTGTGGACAGAAAAGTCTGATACACGGAGAGTTGTAGTATAAAGAGAGAAAGTTAGCAGCTCGAATTCGTGGGGGGAGGTGTACTCTTTCTTGTCTCCACAAGCTGACAAGTGAGTTCGGCCTAATTGCCACATATGATTGAAACATACCCATCATCCAAATATTTTTCTTGCACTTCCATTATCCTTATTTCATGCTCAAAATCACTAACTCTTCATCATAAATATGGTGGTGCTCCTATAACTCTTCATCATCTCCAGTTCAAATTTAAATATTTCAAATGGATAGCTAGTCAAAGAAAGCTATATATTTTGATGTTCAAGTAGTATGTCCCTTGCGATTTTTTCTTTCAATTTGGTGCTTATGCCCAATACTCTTTGGAATATATCGACTTGACTAGAAATTATTGAGGAACAGAACCCTAATGAAGATAATCAAACCAAAATATCAAGAGCAAATCTCATTTCAACCAATTGTTGTTAAAGGACCTAACTAGAAAATAGTTGGGTGGGGGGGGGGGGTCAAAGGATAAAAAGAAGAAGAAGAAGAAGGCAAACAGTGTAAATCCACGATGAATGAGATGGTAAAAAAATCCCAGGCGAATTAGTTTATTTCTTGTAATATTGTAATGTTGCTTTTCCTCGTGAACAAAAAGGCCAACATGGCCCATTAAAAAGCTTGTAGAAAATCTCAAGTACGAATAGAACATGGGTGTCTCTTTGCCCAATCCCTTTAATCAAGAATCATCAATTTGACTTGGGAACACATGCTTTCACTTTTCATTTGTTGCTCGAACTGTGCATCAAGGGAGTTTTTCCTTTGAAAAACTTCATTTTCTCAAGTCCAAGAACATCCATCCCTATTGAATGTCAACTATTGAGAATCAGGTAATGATCCCGGCCGACATGTTTCTAATCCTTTACAACATGCACCAAACAAGCCTTCATCGGCCTCTTCATGTGTTGTTGTTACATTTAATATGCTGTTTTATCTTGACATGACCTAGCATTCAAGTTTTGTGCCCATAAAACATCATTTTCATCACACACGTAAAAAGGGAGTGTCGGTACTTATGCAAGTATGAGAAAGGAGAATAATCAAAAGAAAAGCCAAATTTGCGCTAGCTAGCTTTTGACCTCACAAGTCATTAGTCTAGGTAAAGAGAGCAAAAATAGAAGAGAAAGACCTAGGATCTGGTGAGGAAAGAAGAATATGAGAAGAGAAGGTGTGGGAATGGTTCAAGGCGTGGGGGAATCTGTGTTTGGGTAGTGGCACGCGAACTTATCGCCCAAAATCATGAGAAGGGCCAAGAGTGACCCCTTAAATTAAAGACAAGAGACTTTTAAAAGAAATAAAGCAAAACCCAAGAAGAGTGTCTCTTGGTGCAGGCCCAGGGCAGGGCTTCTCTAGCGCCGGTGTCTCCGCTTTGTGGTGTTGGCAATTTTGCCTGTTCGCCACCAAAAAATATATGGATGAGTTTCATAGGGTGAGCGTGGAATTGCATTTTAAATGGTGTTTTTTTATATATAATATTTTAATATATTTTCAAATAAAATAAAAACTTTAAAAAATAACCATGCAACATTTGCAAACACCACTAAAATCAGCTTCGTACGAACCCTTCCAAAGGAAACTTTTTTCTACTCGACAATCTCTTTGCTGACATTCTGCACTCTTGTTTCCAATATTCCTCCCTCTCCCTCTCTCTCCCTCTCTTTCTTGCACAATATGGCTTTGGCTTTGACCACCTTTAGTTTTTACGTACGAATTCTCGATGACTACTTACTTATTTTGTGCACTAGCAAGTGACCAAGTGGATAGTCTCTTTGTGGGAAGAGCCTGCACACCTGTAGTCAGTCCTTCCATGGAATAGTCTTGTCATTAGTTACTCAGCCCTTACCCTATTAAGATACGTATTTAAATCAAAATCAATTAAATTATATATAAAAGCAAACTAAGAAGCCTAGGAAAATATATTTATGGGTTCAATTCTCCCAATCTCTCCCCGTGGTTCAATTCTAAGATATTTCTCTTCAACGACTTATCCATTACAATAAGGCTTCCATAAGGAGGATTTGTTTATGCTTAGGTACACATAAGCCAAGTATCTTATTCTCCTTTTTAGCATAAAATACAATAAGGTTAATTTAATTAAATGGAATGCAAGGCATGATGATATAAAAAGACGGGTGTTAAAATATAATTAATATATTCTTAAAATAAAGGTACAATCAAAAGGAGTTGTTTGGGTTTTTTGGTGAAGAGGAACATTTCAGGTGGCATGCGTTTGATTTTATTGAGTACAAACTAAGCATGAGAAACCCTAAAAGTAAGTTGCTCCCCTTGACATCATTCCCCTCACCTTCTTCACCTTCTCATCCCGAGGCAAAACCTACCAGTATACATTCTCTTCCTCCCCCACACCTTGCCTCCTCACTCCATTCTCTCCCTTTCTCCCCGAGTCCCAGGTCCCTTCTATATGGCCTTGATCACTCGACTTCTCTTCCTATAATTCTATACATCATCAAGAAATATCTTGAGCTTGTTAGTTATTTCTCTTCTTCTTCTTCTTCAAACCTTAGTTGAGTTGATTGCTTGTACATTCCATATGATATTTTGACTGATCCAACCCAATAGCCAGCTTTTGTTTCTGGATCATGCTAATCAAATTAGCATCGCCCCACTTTGATCTCTATTAACATAAGCTCCAACTCTTTATAGTTTTTCAATTTCTTCTTGGTGCAACGATAATCTCTTTCTTTTTGTTTGGAACTAACAGTAAGTTGTAGTTATTTTGTTGCTATTGCTTTTGATCTGTTGTTTTATTTCTCCCCTATTGTTTTTGAATCCCACTTTAATTATAATTGAATAATAGGGTTTGCTTTAATCTATATATTTTCATACTCGATCGTGTTTGATAAATATTTTGGAATATATTTATTATTTGTCCCTTAAAAAGTCTTGGATCTTTTTGCTTTTGAAAATAAGACTTGAAGTTAATTGACTGAGTTCAAGGAATATATCATAAGTGATCATGATATCAAGATCCCACTCCATGACTTAACCACCAACAAGATCACCACCTCCACCTCTTACTCCACCAATCCACCATCCTTTTTCTTACCAAGAGATCTAGATACCCTAAATGATCATATTATTGTCCCTTGAAAAGTAGTTTGGGGCCATATCTAGCTAGTTCTTTATTCAAGTACACACTTTTCCCTTTTAGTTGGTAATTAAGTGGTACCGAGCCTGCAACTTTATAAAAGCTAAAACCTTGTTCGCATTATTTTTCATGAATTTTTCATGGTGTATGTGTGTACATATTTCTTCTTGCATAATCATTTGCCTCTTCTTATAAGAAGAGACACTGTAATAATTGCTGGATGCTATGGAAACAAAAGAAAGCGATGTTGGTGAGGTTCAATCCGAAGACAGATTTACACGAGTGAAAGTAAAATCCGATCTCAGATTGAGCCGCGCCAATATCACTTTTCAGAGCTCTTTGCTTTTCCAGCTTTCACCTCAAAGTATCTTCTGTCTATGTTCTTCTCAAAATTTTCTTTTTGAAAACGGATGTCTCCAACCTATGATCTATCTTCTCATTAATACATGAATTTGATACATTTTCCGCACCGTGGTTTATTACTAGAAAATAATATAAATTATATTTTAAAATTTTATTTGGTAATTAAATTTTTAAATTGAAATGATTCTTTAATATTTTATTAAAATATTATTAATTAAGTGATTCCTATCTTGAATCTCATTATTTTTATTTTACTTCATAAAAAATAAATATAAAATAATATAATTATGAGTAAATTTCAAGTATAAAAACTTTTATTCGAGAAAAACTAAAAAAAAAATAATATATCATAAAATAACAATAATTATTCTTCTAATTCTGAGCAGACGAGGTACATTTTCCCCTTGTACTACTTCAGCATGCAGGTCAAGAATTAAGTTCTATCGGGAGCTAGGTACAAAAGGTATGTAACTCCATTGCTCTCTCATGATATCGATAGATAAATAAATTAGGATCTTTAATTAATATAGCTTGTTTACGGGATGTTTAGTCCACCATATAGTCCAATTATTTATAAATACTAGAAGATTAAAATATTTGAATACAGACAATTCTCTCGACATTGAAGTTACGTGCAAAAGAGCTTGCTAGTATATATGTGTATGAGTTATATATATACACTTCCATAAAATATCGAGTCCTAGGAGAGATCTTCAAAGGTAACATTATGGGATATCAAGCCATGTTTTAAGGGAATTGTTGGGTTAATTAATATTTTATTAAGTTTTATTACAATACAACAATAAGTTCTTAGTTTTAACATCTATAATAGGAGTCCTCGAAAGTAGAATATCGTACAAGCTACTTTAATTACTTTAATTGAAGAATAGATAGGTTATAGACTAGTAGATGAGTCCTTAAATCCCCCATTAAATTAAATCTTTAGATTAGCCATAGTATTCATCAATCCATCCTTCTTTTCTGTTTTCCAGCGTTTAATTAGTGAGGCAGACAGTAGCGATATCTCCTCTAATACTTCATGTTTTGAGTATTGTGAATCTATTTTATTTTTTGAGAATAAAGAAATTCATTCTAAAAGTATTTCAATATTATATTTATTTTATATTTATATATTTATTTATTCAACCCAAATATATTATTTATATATCCTAGACTAACTTAACTAAACGCAACCTAACTAACAGAAAGTTAGTACTGGCCGGAATCGTTAATATTTTCAAACAACATTATTTATGTTACATTCCTTAATTCTTTATATTGTTTCACAAATAAATAAACAAATTATTTGTCTTTATTTAATCCGAAGTTTGATATATACAGGTAAACATAATTAGGTTTTTCTGTGCATATAAAGCCTGAATATTCAATATAAATTCTTGTAAATATAGAATCATTTTTAGGATAAGAAACAATTAATCTCGTTAATTATACCTTAATAACTTTCAGCAATACCTTGTACAATATGGCACTGTTCCAACAAAGAAAGAGGTTTCTATTTATTAATTTGTTATAGAAATGGGAAACTTAAATTAAACCATACATAAATGGCTTCATTAATTCTAGGGTTTGGATATAGAGATATGTACAAATATGCATGGTAATGACCTATCTAGCTAGTTGATCGTACGTATAATTGCTTCAACACCATCTTCTTCTTCTTCTTGGTAGAGAAAAAAGAAAAGGAAATCCCTGAATGAAAAAGATATGCTGATTTCGAAGTAAGTGCTTTGCTGGACGCCAATGAAGCTTCTAAAGTGAGTTGCATTATTTGGTTTCTGTCGGCACATTATTATTGTAGATAAAATAGTGATCACTATTGCATTTCTATCCCTCCCTTCTAGCTACTAGTCTAAATTTTCACCCCCCTTTGGGCCCTTCCTAGCTGAGCCGGCATGATTTTTCCACGGCCATTATCTTTTAGGTTAGTTCCCGTCCAGCTACCATCAAACTAATTAATGCAGATTGATAATTTCTAGATTGAACTCTGGAACGGTCTAGATTTATTAGTACGTACGTATTGCTCTTTGATGGGTCATTTTAAGAAAATTTTTCTTTAGGTTTTTGGACATGAATTATCACCTATATTCTCTTTTTATATATATATATATATATAGTAATTGAGTGGAATTAAATTAAAATAGCATCATTAAGAAGATGATAATTGAAAAAAAAAATTACAATATAAATATTATTCTCGTCTTTCTTACCTAATTAATAAGGTGTCAACTTTCACACCTTCTAACCCTAGCTAGTAATCAAGACATATGATTAAGGAGATTTATTGCCCTCTCAACTTTTTAAGTTCAAATTTTAAAGTTATATCTAGATATGTCTTCCAATACGAGGATTATGCCATTAAAATACTTTGAAAATAAGATTTAATCTCGATTTACATACAATTAAAATAGTCTAAAGATGATCCTAGTTGTCGAAACTTTTTTCTTTTTCTTTTTCAATCTGTAGAGTTAATTACTGTGCATTGTTGCTTATAACCAGGGAAAGGGTACTTGATGATACCCGCCAAGAAATCTAGAGATTTTAATTTTCTAATATATGGATTGTGTCATTAAAATCTTTCGGGAATAGGATTCAATCTTGATTAACAGCACAAGTTAATTCATGTGCGTTATTGCTTGTAACCTCCGGAGAACTCAGAAAATAGGCCCTTGAAAGCTCTAGCAGCAGACAACAGCAGTAGAAAATATTAATAATAGTAATGATCCAATTTCCATGGCCGGCCATAACATTCATCTACTCCTAGCTACTCCATAGGAATTTGTGTCAATTCTCATGTTACTTTTAGTTAGTGAACCTAGATCGACCCCAAGTCTTGCATGATCCCACTTGACTATGATTTATCTAACATGTTTTGGTCTGTCGAAGCTGTAATTATTTGATAGGATCATAGCATTCATCGTCTACAGGACTCCTTACATGTGTCTGTCTCATAGTGCCTAAAGAGCCCAGTCATTGTAATAGTAAAATTGACATAAATTTTGGTATGTTGACTCGGGTGTGTAATAATCGATTGACAGATTACGATGTGGCAAAGGATATATACTCGCCATACAATATTTTCTGGAATTTTCAATACCACGTGATCATAACGATTTTATGTTATAGGATTTGTTTTTATATATTAATTTGAGGAATTCTTTCACTTTAAATTATGCAATAAGGTTTGTGTTTTGTGTTTTTTATTTTTTTTATTTATTTTGGATTATACAAAACAAACAATAAAACCCTAAGAAAAAGGTACACACACACAGAGACAGTGCCACCACCATGTTTCTATGAGAAAAGATGTACAAAGTAATTTAGATTGAAAATACAAAAAAGAAAAAGAAAAAGTGTAAATATAGTAGATTTATAATCATAGTTTTTGAGTTATTTAATAAGCTCATTTTATGTTATTTACGGTTCAATATAGTGTCTAAATATGAAAATAATGAAAAAGATTAACCTATATTTCAGTATGCATTCCAAAAACTAAATAAATATTTTTAGAAATTTAATATTTTACCAATATTAGTTATTTTCTTAATTAAAGTTGAGGTAGAATTTACTTGTTATTAGTAGTACTTTTTTATTATAATGTTAGTATATATGTATATATATCATGATAGATAGATAGTGAATTGATAGATATCTATCCATATGATGAAGTTAAAAGGGGTGGTATTGTTTCCACTTAAGCACTTAAGGTGGTGTTTGAAAGTATAATAATGGTTGTTTTTTAAAGTATTTTTTATTTCAAAACACATTAAAATAATATTGTTTTTTAAAAAATTATTTTTGATATTAACATATCAAAATAATCTGAAAACATCAAAACATATTAATTTAAAACAAAAACAAAAAAATTTTAAATTTTTTCAAAAACATTTTCTGACCGTAGAGCCAAACATTGTCTTAGTCTAGCATTGGGTTCATGATGGATGATGGTAGTAATATTTGGTTTTGGATTGATTTTTGGCTAGGTACTTGAATTCTTCTTTAAAAATTATTTTTTAGACTATTTATAGCTGAGATCATGAGCTTTGTATGCAGGAAAGTTTAGTTGCAAAGATGAATTGTGTTTTAGTTTTTTCTAGACATGAAGGTAGAAAGGTATGAAAATTGATAGTTTCCACACTTATTTAGTTCATTCTAATGCAAATTTCTAAATAAACTATTTGTTTGAGGGTTTTTTTTTTTTCTGTTTGTTGTAAAAAGGTTTTGCACCTCCTAAAATTGATATGTTCATTTGGCTCATATTTAATTTAATGCATGATAGGTTAGTCATAAATAATTTTCAATATCAAACTATTATATATTCTTCTCTATAAAGGTTTTTCTGGTTAGAAACTTCAATTACACAAACACTTCTAATCTGAATTAACCAGAAACTTCAATTACACAAACACTTCTAATCTGAATAGAAATCTTGAATGTATCTTTAACTGACGTAATTAATTTCTAAGTTTTTATTCCTTCGGTCACCGTATTTTTTTAATAGTGGTGTTTTAATAAAACTCTACTCAATATTACTATATATATAGATAACCAATTGACAAATTACGAGGGACATGACAAGACTCACATAAGAGGCAAAGTATTTATAAGACAGAAAAAAATGTGAATTCTAGATTTGGAAAGGAAAATGCTCCTGCCGACCATTTAATTTGGTGAATTAAACATAACAAAAGAGAGGACTGTGAGAGACAGGAGAAAGAGGTAGCACGAGAAACCCTAAAGCCTGTAATGATATTTGCCAAGCTATACTGAATGCATAATTAAGTGATCATGCATGGCTTATTACTGAGCTGATAGAATTTCTTCACTGCTTAAGTTCTTATGAGTAGTTGCCAACTTCGTTTCCAGGAGATTTATATAACAATCCCCTGCGTAGAGCATATCCTACAGCTTGAAGCACTATAGAAGACATCTTGAGGTGGCCATGGCTGTGAGATGATGAAAGGAAACCAGTCTATGTTTGGACAGAACATAACAGCAAGCCCTGATGATTTAGTTTCGACCAAAATTTGTCAGTTATCCTAGTTTCTCTTGGAACAAATTTTTAAGCCTATAGTTGCAAAAATGGAAGTCTGTGAATTCGAAACAAAATAAAGTTGACCTAGCAAACAGCCGAATGCACATCAAATTTTAATTTTACTAGTCCAACTCTTGTGAACCATCATACATGTTAAGTAATAAATATTTATCTAGTTTTATTTATTCTTCAGCCGCAAGCACAAAACTTAACCTATATATAATTCCTTTGTATTTAGGTTAACTTAAGCATTCATAATAAATATCTTATTGAAAATTATAGCTTCTTTTTATGTTTGATCTGAATTTCTTTAACAATACCAACCAGCTCTGAGACAATCTTCACTGGATTTGGTTCTTTTCACGGCTAATAATTGAGCTGAAAGGCGTAACACCTGCAAAAGAAATTATTTATTGAGCCTAGAAGATTATCTGATGTTTAAGTAAAGCTATATAAGAAAAGCAGCCTTAAATGTTATATATTGAATGTAGCATCGTGTACTGATGAAGATGATAATTGCAAGTACAACGAGAATACAGTATGTTTGTGTGTGTATGAAATTGATCATCCTCCCTTGCCTACCTAGTGGTTCATTGATGTTTTTATACCCATGAACCACGCATGTGAAAAGGGGTATATATGGGAAAACACTATATGACCTAGTTTAGAGGCAATTATTCAAGATAATAGCCCTTAATAATTGATGTTACACTGTTGAATGAGAAAGAATGGTGTCAAGTACTAGGCTATATATAGGGTATGAACATGCTTTTATGTTGTTCGGGCATGTCTGTCTAGGCATTACTGTGCCTTCGGGATAGTGTTGCTACATTTCAAAGCTAAATAGAGATGTGTATGTGATGGGCTGGTTGGATTAACTGAGCTTCTCAGAGACTGCATCACACCTCCTACGTCAAGCAAAATAGTGAACCATGTAGTGTAGTGCTAGAAGCCAAAGAAGAGATATTCGTGTTTGGAATTGGGAGACCCGGAGAGGATTTGTGGCTGATAAACTTTGGGCTGGTAAGTGTTGTGGCTCTTATCTAGTGTCCATCCTATGCCAAGACCTGGTGCCATGGGGTGTAAGTTCTGCAATCCTAGGCCAATAAATGATGCAATTAGTTGGGCTAAATTGTAAGGTGCTGATCCTGAACCCTGTCACATACCAATCATGCAATTTCTTCATTTGCTCTAAACAGCCTAAGATTTTTTTGTTTATCTTTATCTTTTTTTTCAAATGAATTTCAAGAAATAACTAATAGCATATTACTATAGTTATTGTATTATCAGCATAAATTTTCTCGTATATATATGAGGTAACTAGTCATAAGAACATTATCAATGCTGAAGTTCTATCAGTTGAGTGATAGCAACTGATTCACTTTATGTCCTTCAATGTTGTATCCTAGCTGGCTTCAAATTAACATGCGGATTACCTTCGATTTGAGTAACTAATTACTTTTACAGTGCGAGTGATTACTATTCAGTAAGAAAATTAGAGCCCTAAAAGGGGCCTTAGTGCTCTCATACAAAAAAAAGAGATGGACAACTTGGAGGTAGAGCCATGGTGTTCGTTGCTGATGGCAAGCGTATTGTACTATTCACATAGCAAAGAGAATTTTTACTGTATCCTTTTAAGAAATGACTGGCATTATAAATTAAAGCAAGATAAGATTCTAATGTGAGTGCATGCATATATGATAAAATGCACGTCATTTGAAACCTTTACTGTAACCTTTCTGTGAATTGTAAGTTAAAAGCAAAATGAGATTCTAGTTTGAATATGATAGCTTAGTTGCAAGCTTCTATAGCCAATCCAGGCTAGAGCCTGCACGGTTGCACCCATTATTAAGCAGGAATACAAAGTCCCCTAAGCAGGAGCTGCACGGAAAATTCCAGCTACTTTCAGTTGAACTTTCATTACCTAACCATTAGAACATATCGATACGAGATGCAGAAGGTTTATTCAACAGAAAGGTCTTTTGGGGTTCCCAACTAAAGCAAGATCGAAAACGGGCAGGGATTGAAACTTTCGTTTTGGAAGATTAATTCTGTATCAATGAAAGATACTTGTGATGAAGTCATAGTGCACCTCCAAAACCTTTTAATAATTGACATCCAGACAGCAGCATACAGAAATCTTAGAAGTAGAAGGTTTCATCTGATTACAAGTTATATCTCTATTACAGCAACAGCAATTCGCGGGCAAGGTCCGAATTGATTGTTAGCTCTCTAAATGTAAGTTTTTATAGAAGCTGATTTACCGTTCTCCATACGCATTTCCGGCTTCAGCAAATCTTAGAACACCCAAATGTCATACAACAAACTTCAAATATTCCCTTCAGAATAGCCATTATGCAAAGGCGGAATGCCGACCTTTGTTTTTTTGATAGTCGAATCAATCAAGGAGATTGAATTGATTGTCTTTTATCTAAAACGCTGCTTGCCTGTATTCAAGGGAGAATCTCTGATGCTTTTGGATGATACGTTCGTGTGCTTTTGTGCTCCTTCGCTCTTCTTCTTGCGCTTCCCTTGTTGAGACAAACGAGAGTGGTATGATAAAATGGCAAGGTCGTTAAGATCTTGCAATGGAGTGAGAACTTTCACAACTTCATCCATTGTGGGGCGGGAATATGAATCCCTACTGAGGCAGCTGAAAGCCAACTGAGAAACTTTCTGGGCCCCTTTAAGGGAGTAATTTAGCTCCAACCTGGGATCCACTAGCTGGTACATCTTTCTCTTGTCAGCTAAATAAGGCCGTGCCCATGTAACAAGATTCTGTTCACCACTAGGTCGCTTCTTGTCCATTGATCTTCTACCTGTCAGAATCTCAAGTAGCACAACTCCGAAGCTGTAAACATCACTCTTAGATGTCAAGTGTCCTGGGAAAAAAGGAGCCAAATGTGCAATTTTGTTAGATCCCCATCAAGGACAGGTTCTGAATCCAAGCTTGAAACATGAATTCCATATAGCTGCTTTTGTTATAGTTGGATCGACATGTACCATCTGGTACTGTATTTAAACCTCCAATTCGATGATTCACTTATGGTCTAAAATAGAAAGGTAGATGCTTCGACAAAGTTTCATTCATCAGCTGGTGCTTTTCCTCTTTGGTATAGGAAGTAAAACTTGTTTTTCTAGTTGAACAAGTGATAATTTCAAAAGAGTTTGGTCCGAACTAGATATTACAGCTTCCATACCTGTCATCACATACTCTGGAGCAGCATAGCCATATGTCCCAACAACCCTGGTAGAAACATGAGTTTTGTCCCCTTGAGGCCCAGCTTTTGCTAGACCAAAATCTGAAAGCTTTGCATTGTATTCCTGTAAAAGAATTTCCATATTAGGACTTCAGTCTAGAAAAAGATTCAATACAGCCATTCATTGATATGGGTCACCACATACCGAGTCAAGCAAAATGTTTGATGTCTTAAAATCCCTGTAAATAACTGGTTCAGGACCACCATGGAGAAAGGCCAACCCTTTTGCTGCTCCAAGTGCAATCTTAATCCTGTTGGACCATGGAAGAGGTATTGTCCCTTCAAAAATTATTTCACCATCAGCATTTTCTTCATAAAACTAGAAAATGAACAAGTAATAAAAATTTAAAAAAAAAACCATCGAGATTTTTTAAAAAACATTGATAACATCAGTTTCAAAGAAATCCCAAACAATTTCATATAGTAGATACTCCACATTTTCAGTTTATTTCTTCTGGCTGATTCAGTAAATCATGACATTCACTATGAGATAAATTTAGACCAGCTTTGTCACTAGTGCTTTACTTTCCAATTTCAATGACAAAACAAATAACTGATAAAAACTCAGTATGAAACTCGATCAAATAAAATGATGCAGAAGCAACCTTCCATCACTATGAATCCTAGAATAAAACCTAAAAGGTACACAGTCCTTAAGGTAAAACAAATAAAATGGACGTCTTCCAAGGCTACGCAACAATTGTATTCACATCATGACAATGACATTATTAGCTAGTTTATCCACACAATAATAGGAGAGAAAATGGCAGAAAGAACAAGGAGAAATGGATTTCAAAGGAGAGAAAACAATCCTCCATGTATCATGTGATGGAAAACTAAGCCTATAAACATTTAGTAGGAAGATTCTGAAATAGAAATAGTGATCTTCCATAGAAATATGATTATATGAGAACAGAGAAAAGGCAACGAAATTGTTAAGACTTACTTCTAAAAAGATGATTTTCAAGACTTCCTCGTGTCATAAACTCATAAACAAGAAGCCGCTGATCATCCTCAATGCAGTAACCAATAAGCTTAACAAGATTAGGATGATGAAGCTGTCCAAGAAAATCAACTTCAGCCTGCAATAAGGTAAATTGTCATGATGTCACACTCTTACTTCTACCCATCCACACAACAATTTCTTTCTGACATCAATCTACTAACCCTAGGAAAGCAGATATTCTACTAACCACCCATTCTCTATGGCCTTGAAGACCATCTGGCTTTAAACTCTTCACCGCAACTGTGATTCCTGACCCAGGTTTTGCTGGTGCTGTCCCATGCTCCTCTATCCATCCTTTAAACACGTATCCAAATCCGCCCTCTCCAAGAATGCTATCAGGCCTAAAATTCCCGGTTGCTGATTTTAGTTCTTGAAAAGTAAACTGAAGTGACTGGCATGGAGATTTGGTATCTGTGGGTGGTGGATGAGGATTGTCATAGGATAGTTGAGCTTCATTAGGAGCACATAACTCTCGATTGCTTGCATTTAGATATCTTGTTTCAGTAGCTGCATCACCAGAATCAAAATGAGACCCCTCTTTCATTCACAAGTTACATACTTTATTACCAGTTTGATTGGTTTTGAGTACAAAGAGCATTGGAATTTGGAATACAAAATTCATCTTGAGCAGAGCAGGAGAAACTCAAATTCTGTTTTGTGACTCGTAAAAAAGAGATTTTTGTCAAGTTTTCGATCATTATAACCTTGTGAATTGAAAATAGAACTTGCATTTCCTAGTTACGGCAAATCAATAAGTTGATCTTTGAAAAAGAATCAACAAAAAAAACCCATCTTGAGATCTGTTGTCTTAATATCAAGCTTACCATAATTTGACAGAATACAAGAAAGCCTGTTGAGATTATTTTGAGCTCAAATTTCAAAACTTCAACAAAAAGAGCGAACTTTCGACCGCTTTTAGAATCCAACTACATAGTCTATAGTGATCAGATAGCACAATAAATCAACATAATAGAATCAAAACAGAGGAGACCATTAGAAAATAAGCGTGGAACACTTTGATACACACCTAGAATCAACAATTTGAGCTCAAAATCACAAAAGAAATGAAAAGCTACAAGACACACCTGCATCATAAACAAGACTAGTACGAGGGATAGAGTTAGCAGAATCTCTAGAGGCAGAGGACTTGCGAGAACCTCTAACCCCACGTTTTAAGACAGGCCAGCAACCGCACTTGCTCTCCATAACTTTGTTTAGTTTCCTTGTTGGCTTCTTGTTTTCCAATTTTATATCATGGGTTGTCACTATACTTGCATGGGATGTGATAGACAGGCGAGCACGGATTGGTCATGGTTATGCCATGTGATGAGTAAACTGATGAAGAGAGAATTAGCAACAGAAGAAAAAGAAAGTGAGAGGGAGAGAGAGACAGGAAGAGGGATATGGAACTGTGAAGAGGAAAGAAAGGAATTGAAAAATGTTAATGTTGTTATTGTTTGTGTTAGAGCTGGTCTTGTTGCTCCTGTTGGAGATTGCAGGCATCATCATCGCCATCATCGCAGTGTGTACAAATAGAACTTTTTCCCACAACCTTTTGTGTGGGGGATGGGAATTGCCTCTCTCTAACTATCAAAAGTCGCCATGTATGACAAGGTATTCCTAACATAGGCTATGTCCATAGAGACTTTGGCATGGCTTTCTATATTTTATTTTTATAAATAGAATCTTTCCTGTTTTTATTATGTTATGTTTGGTAACATGACTAAACCCCTGTTTTTATTTTGTTTTTTTCTAAAAAAATATTAAATTAATTCTTTTAGATTTTTTTACTAATTTTAATGTTACGATATAAAAAATATAAAAAATATTTTAATATATTTTTAATTAAAAAATATTTTTGTAAATACTTTGTGCATTATTTATATTTTTCTAAATCTTTCTGATGATTTTAATATAAGAACATAAAAAATCTGAAAAATATATATATTTTAATACACTATAATATAAAAAATTCTTTTAAAAAACATTAAATTTTAAATACACAACACTAAGCTGAAAATAACTCCCACAAATGTTGATATTGTTTTACATTGAAGGAGATTCATAATTTCCCCTCGAATGTTACAATTTGTCTCAAGAAATGAGACCAATAGTAACATTAAACATAAAAAAAATAAAAATAAAAACATTACAATAATAAATTTTAAAAATACATATGAAATCATGATTTTAAAGTGAAACTCACTTGCGAACGTTTAGTATTATCATGAAACAAGAGTAATTATGATATATATATATATATATATATATATATATATATATATATATATATATATATATATATATTGTTCAATCTTGTGGGCTCATCAAAATCAAATGAAAAGGAAATTTTTTTGTTTTTGTCAACTCATGTATTCCTTTATTTTAATTTTCAAAAACTGCTTGAAAGTTGTGAAGGGAAATTTCCATTGATGGTCTCCAAACGACTCTACCAGCTAGTTAATGTCTGTCAATGAATTGGATTTTTATAGCACATATATACCAATATTTCCATATATATTTTTCCAAAAGAATCAATTTCTTGCTGAAATGAGGACCTAATTGGGAAGTGAAAGAATGGAGAAAATATTGTAGAGAAATAGAGAAGAAAAGGGTTTAGCAGAAGAATCTCTCAACCACTTAAGGGTTGGATTTGATGTATTTATATTATAGTGTCATGTAAATTACAAAGACGTTATATATATCAATTTCCTGATTTATAGCCTAAACATTAGCTATTCTACTGCCTTGATTTTAGCTATACAATCTGTCAATATTATCTTGAATCCTATCAGAAAGAAAAATAAAAATATATCAAAAATTGTTTTGAAAGCTTGCTCACGGCGCGCCATGCATATTTCTGGACTTCTAATATTTATGCTGTTAGATTATATGTTTCGCACGTTGGACGAGACATGATAGAATATGTTTAGTATATATTCTGAATATGATATAATAAGTTATGAAATGTTTGGACAAGATAAATATTGGTTCTTATCATGTCTAAAATTATTCTCAAAGTAAAGATATTGTCCTAACTTCGGGGTTGAACTAGCTTGTCCAATATTTATCATGGGACAAAAATCATTATTTTTTATTTTTTTATATTGCATATTATTTATTAATTTTTAGCTTGATAGACTAGAATTCGATCAATTTTATTAAAGTGGATATATATTTACATTTAGGGGCTTATATATTTCCAAAAACATTTATTGAGTTAAAAATAGTCTAATTCGATCAATCTCATCTAACGTTCAATGTAATAAGGACACAATTATTTTGATTTCAATAGAAATAGGGATAGCATATTGTAGAGCAGTCTTACATGTTTGGTGAATAAATGTATGATAATTAATGTATTAGGTTTCACATATTTAAATTAAGCCTTTCATAATCAGATCTTAATTGATTATCCAAACCTAAATTGGTTATAAATAATGATAAATTTTTTTTTGACATAATTAGTGTGGGGACAGCATGGTATATATAACCGAAGATATATATGCATGGCATGGGCTCACCATATCTCAATTCCTTAGCTTTCGAGTACAATACACTTCTTTGCATAACAAACTGAGTGTATTTAATGAAACCTGAGCTTAAAGATGGTTTCCATGCAAGGAGATTAGCATTAAGATCGATTTAGTCTCTGTGAAGCATAGTTTTTAAACATGACTCTGACTGTCTCTTTAAAGCAAATTTCGGATCATGAATTAGATAAATTGATGTATATTAACTTGAATGAAAGCAATTTTTTTTTATTAGGTTTTTTCTGGACTGACCGATTATGAGTTAATCTGAATTTTTAACTAGATTATACTAAGTCTTTTTATTTTTACAAATAACCAACCCGGTATGATCCTCGATCAATTTGTATATTTGGGACTGGTTTTAAAATGGTACTAAAAGGTTTCCTCGTCGAGGGTCAAAAACAATCAAAATTAATCAAACAATTCTTGGCCTGTATTATTGTTTGGTCAAAGCAAAGATAGTCAAGGAGCATAATTGAGTGCAATCCCATCGCACACACTCTCTCTCTAGACCATGAGATTGTAGATATATATATTCCTACGTTGATGGAGAATGGAGACCATAGGAGGCTTGTTGGAGGTGGTGGGTTTCTATCGAAGGGTGGTATTTTAAAAGGAGGGGGAGAAAAAAAGGAGTGGGGGAGGGAGAGGGGGGTGCTTGGTGAGAAGTCATTTCATCAACAACCATTTAACAAAATGTTACTACTCTATGATGGATGCTTTGGACGATGAAAAGCAACGTGAGATCCTATTCTTTTTTCTACACTGTGCCTGCAACTTGACGAGATCCTTGTTGGAGAAAAAGAGATGCCCATTGCCCCCACTACGTGTATTGACCCACTATAGGACCCCCTCACCACCACATAGATTGGAGATTTCGAGAGAAAACACTTCTACTTGCTAGCGTAGCACACTCAGGATCATCATTTGGGCAAACAAGGCATCTGGAATCTTGTAATTTAATTGGTTAAATCTGAATTTGTTTTTTAATGCTCATGAATTCAAGTCTTTTTAAGGTTATTGGAGACTTACATGATTGTTAACTTCAGAACTCATGGAATTAGTCAAGGCATGCATAAACTGGTCCAGACATCTATATTAATAAAAAATAAAAAAAAATCTATTTTTGAAGGTAAAGCATATACTTGGTGCAGGAGAAGGGTCCAGATGCATATATTTTCAAGGAGAGGGTGTTGCTCTGCCAACCATTTCACCATATACGCCTTTTGAGATGGACCATTTGCTAAATGGGCAGATTTTCAGCATTATCTAGGGCCCAAAAAGATATCTAAACTCCCCATTAAGCCATCAAACCCTATCTCCATGAATACGAGCTACAAACAAAAAGTACCAGTGCATTATCTTTGAGCTACCATTGATGGTTTGGCATGGAAATTCTCTTCCTTCTGTATTTGTGCAACAATATGGTTCTTTTGAGGATCTCGTTGGTGGATATATGGTTAGAAAGGGAACCAAACCAAGTGATTGACGTGACTGGTTTTTTGCACACGACTTTGGAAGCCAAGAAATCAGTTTTCAACTGGTTAAGAAAAGTGTGTTGTCGATGTAATACAAGGGAGATGTGTGCTATCATTGGAGTTATATCCTCTTATCATTGTTCTTCCTTTTTTTCCATATGTAATTCAACTATATGTTGCTTTCGGTGATCCACGCCTCTTTTAAGTTATAACCCAGTTGGTGGCCAAGTTGTGGGTTATAACATGCGATCATATCATCAAAGGAATAGTACCATGGGAAGCAAAATTCCTCCACTTTTTGGCTGGTCAAAGATTGGATCCTATTATTTAATATATATATATGTACAAGACCAAGAAAATCTTCATACAATCATTTAGTACTTTAGGACATGTAGACTTGGAGACTTCAGCCTTGGAGCAATGGTAATCACCTGCATGAACTACAGGTTTTGCTTTATAGTGCATTTTTTAAAGAAATTAACTAATCTGAATGCGTCGTAAATCATTTTGAAAAAAAAAAACCCAAAATTTCTAGAGTAAAATAGAAAGAATCTAATTTAGAGTCTTGGAATTTTATTTTTTTTTGTGTTTTTACTATAGTTATAAATTTGGCACAATGGATGATCTTGTTCAAGATTTCAATTATAAATTGAGTAAATCAATTTATATTGACACATGTTTATTTAACTCATAACTTGAGTCAACACAAAATAAAAATATTTTAAAATAATTAAAATAATATTGTTTTTTTTTTAAATAGAATGAGTTTCACTTGAGTTTTGAATAGATCATTGGTTAATTTGCAGAATTGATAAGATTTAACAGGATCGATTCGATATAAAAGTAAACTCGTGTTAAATTCTAAGTTAGTTAGTCATTAGCTTGATCTAGTAGGCTCAGTCGTGTTTTAAAAAAACTATTTTTTACTATTGCAGCTATAATACAAAAACAACTCTTAACTTCTTCTTTTTTTTTCAAAATATCTATGTTTATATTTTGCTGATTAAATTATAGTAATGTTATTTTTTATCATTTAAAGATTAAAAGCACTTCGCACAACATATGAAATTGGGAAGGAAAAAAAAAAGGACGTGGGAACAGCATGCTGGACATTGTGGAGATATATAGATATTAGTTTGTGGTTTGTTGAAAACTATATATCTTATAATCTATACATTTCATACTATAGGTTAAACTTATATTATTAAAAAAGCCTCTATATGATTATATGTTTTTGCAGCATTGACATATATATAGACTTATACATACCCTCCCCGTCCATGTATGAGTGTATATTGCGAATGGCTTTGTCCATGCCTCTTGACAAACCAAATGATTTGTTTGACTGCATGAAATCTGGGCTGACAGTATAATAGCTACCCATAGTACATCGAGAATGTGTAATAATTTTTTTTATTTCAAAAAATATATATATTATTGAAAGAAAAAATTATATCAACCTATATAGTTTTCTACTTTCTGCATAGAGTTGTCGACTGAAAAATGATTGAAATCGAACGCCATTGAAAGGGAGTGACTAAAAGCTCTTAACTCCGACTACAATCATGCATGGGTTAATACAAATCAATAGATTCCAATTTATCAAGCCCCATGCCTCCTATGGATTTGCATAATGCACGTGACTTGCATTTTGAATCTTTATATTTTTCGAGAATTGATTCACGTAATATATAGGTTTGTTTTTCATATTATCATCTTGAATTTAAATATATGAGAAAGAACTAGAAAGAAATTTCTCTCAAATATCGGTATAGCATTCACTATATTAGTGGCCCCTATCATGTTGTGGCCGGATAAATTTTTTTTAACATAAAAAATTAATTAAATAATAGTAGAATTTTAAAGAAGTAATAGAAATTTGAAAGCATTCACCATGTTGGTGGCTCCTATTACGTTGTCAAGTCATAAGATTATGATATCCCAAAAGAAAGTATATCAAAATAAATTATGAAATTTATTTTCAAATAAATTCAATGTTAAAGGATAAATTAAAAACAAAACAAGAAAAATGACTCGAGTCAATACGGGTTAACTCCAATTAGAAATAAAATTGAAATAAATTATGAATCGTAATTCTCAATCAACTCGATGTTAAAAAATAAAATTGAAAAAAATCAATTATAAAAAGGAAAAAAAATGACTTGAGTCAACTTAAGTTAATCAATCAAACTAGTGACCTGAGTCATGAGACGGAGATAACCTCATGGAAAATAAATCGAAACAAATCACAAAGCTTAATTTCCACTCAATTTAATGTTGAAGGATGAAATTGAAAAAAAAATCAATTAGAAAAATAAAAAAAACTCAAATCAACCGAGTTAACTCGTCAAACCTGCAATTTGAGTTATGAAACTGGAATAACCTTATAAAAAGTAAATGAAAAAAAATTATGAAGTCTGATACATGATAAATTTAATGTTGAATAGTGTAATTGAAATTGAAAAATAGATTAAAAGGGAAACAAAAAAACAACTCATAAAAATCAAACCAAAAAAAATCACAAAACCTAATTTCTAATCAATCTAATGTTGAATGGTGAAATTAAAAAAAAAAATTTAATTAAGAAAATGAGAAAAAAAAACTCGAGTTAACTCATAAAACTTGCAGTTCGAGTCATGAGACCGACATAACCTCATAAAATAAATTAGAAATATAATTAAGTTTAATTTCTAATAAATCTAATTTTGAATTATGAAATTGAATTAAAAAAACAAATGAAAGGAAAAAAAACATCATTACAATGAATAATAATTTGTGAAGATACAATAAAACCCTCTTCTCTTTTAATTTTTTATTAATGTCTTTTACAAATATATTTAAATTTTTATTACCATCAACCACCTTCATCGTACTATCATTACTTACTACAATTATCTTTATTTATTAATAAAATAACAATATTTTTTAATTTACTATTATTCTAAACTTTACCATCATTATTAGCATCATATCAATCATTTTAGTATTATTTTATTTACCATGACATTTACCATAGAGATATCATGATGCCATCAATTTACTATCATAATAAATATGTCATATTATTATCTTTATATTGAAATTAATAATATATTTTATACTTATTAAATTAGATAAAGTTTGAATAAACAAATAGTAATAAGTTTTTTTTCCTAAATAAGTTTGAAAATGATAAGAATTAAAAGTGGTGGAGTAAAATAAGAAGTAGTTGGGCTAAGGCCGAATGAACCCATCAAAGTAAAAGCCCAAACGCCGACATGACCAGTTGACCAACACCAGCTGGCCCTAACGGATATCTCACCGCCCAAACGCCGTCTAAAAAAGTGAAAAACTTATTCAAGTCCATGCCTTCTGCCTTCTCCCTTCTCCCTTCTCCCATCGTCTCCACATATCCCTTGCGTATCCTTGCCCTTTCCGTTAACTTTACTTTTGCTCTTCTTCTATCCCGTATACTTTGAAATTCCCCATTTTACTCCTATATTTTCAATAAAGTCTCAATTTCACCCTTTCTTGGAAACTAATTAATTTGAATTCTACTCCTTTCAGGTCACGGTTAATATTATAAATATCATGGTAGTTGAATTCAAATAATTCATTTTAAATCAATAGCCTGGATTTATATAAAAAAAAACAACTACCAATTATTTTTAAAAAATTTATAATTACTCACCAATTGAATGAAACAAAATCTTAAATATTAAAATTCAAATCAATAGTCCGGATATTCTTGACATGATATATCATATTACTCTTAATTTAAAAAGAGTAGAATCCAAATTAATTCTTACTTAATATCATGTTTTATTTTATTTTTTATCACTTTTATTTCATTATTTCCTCTCAAATCTATAATTTATTATATTAGCTCACAAAAAATAAATCTAAGAAAAACTCAAAATCAAGAATTGAAAACTAAAGAAATCAAATATTGTTCTTCTGTAGTTGTAATGGTTAGTGCTAAGGAAATAATAAGATAACTTTTTGAAAATCATAAGGGCTATGTTAGAAAACGTAAGACTATATGGATGATAATAAGACATTTGTAAATCTATAGGGGTACAAATGCAGTTTACCCTTTCCTTTTATAAAATAACCCAAAAAACACGTCACCTTCCACCTTTGCCTTGCGGCCATGAACACGAAGCAGCACTAACGAATATCAGAAGCAGATTAGGTAGATAGAAACCCGAAAAAATAAGAGAAACCCTAGTTTTCATCGAAAACCCAAAATCAATCGATCAAACATAAATTGTAGATCGAAATCAATCAGATTCATCGAAATCGGCGTCTGTAAGCACTCAATTTCGAGGATTGGGTGCTGTATGAACAGGAAATCAGGGATTAAGCAGAGAGATAGATAGAGAGAGAGAGAGAAAGGAGAGATCTTTATAATTTTGATCAGGAGGAAAAAACACTATGTCTGCAATAGTGTGCGGGAAGAGATCTTTCTTTGAAGAACTGACTGTTACTAGCCCACCTGTGTCGAAAAGAATCCGTTGTTCTTCTTCCTCTCCTGTTCGTTTTTCTCCTCCTAGATCGAATACTCTTGCTTCCAATCCGCCTTCGTTTAATTTCGGTTCTTCTTTATCATCTTCTTCGACTTTGATCGAACAGCTCGCCGCCATTTTCCCTGATATGGACAAGCAGGTTCGGCTCTTTCTTCAGTTATTTCGTTATTTTTTATTATTATTATTGCAAAATGATTGGTTGGTTGATTTTTTATTTGTTTAATTCCGATTGAATATTTGTGGTATTTTTGTAACTTAATAGTTGATTGGTAGATTTCTTGTTCAATTTGGATTGTGGTGTTTTAGGAAATTTGGAATTGGAAATGATTGTACAGGGAAATGGGAAAGAGTTGATTTTCATGTTGTTTTAATACTGTTTTTTATGATAAAAAGTTGTGGGAATTCATATAGAAATGATTTTGAGTGTTGTATTTGTTATGGCTAGTTAATATTTGTTTTGGTGTTGTTGGGAGTTTGTTGTGGATTAAGGTGGATATAACCTGATCAGGTTCCGATGGAAGTAGCTTGTTTTGTGGGTATTTTGTTTGGTCCTTTATTGAGTATTAATCATGAATGAAAGCAGGGTGTTCTTGGAAATTATTTGGTTGTAGTAATACTAGTAATGCTTAAATCGCCAGTTATATACATTAACTGTGTGATTTGCTCAACTGTTTCCTGTTTTCAATGTTTGTCACATATCCTTTTTGGGTGTTTTGCTGACTCTTTTTGGTATCTTATCATTCTAGCTTATAGAGAAAGTGCTTGAAGAATGTGGTGATGATTTGGATTCAGCTATCAGAAGTTTGAATGATCTTCGTTTAGGATCTGCCGAAAACTTCAGCGCAGCTGCAGATAAGTCTGATGTGATTGATGAGTCTAATGTTCCAGCACAAGGTACACATATGAAAACTTTTGGTATGTTGAAGGTTTTGAGCTGGCTTTGGATTGGCTGAGATGATTTTTGAATAATCATGTGTGTATGCATGCATGTTTGGAACATTAAACCTAAGAGAGTTTTACTATGCTATTTGCCTCTAGGTTTATCCCCTGCAGACTCTTTTAGTCCCTTTTTCTATAGAACCAGCATCGATGGAGGTTTATAAAATGCTAAACCTGTTCGAGCGCATGTGGTGAATAATGTCGAATTGTAATTCAGAGATTATAGAACCAGGTGTAGACAGTTTATTTACCATGACTTTAATCAGCATGTTTGAAATAATCAACTGGTTGCGCATTTTCCCATACACATTTAAAGGGAAAATAAGTATAAGAAGTGAACTGGATGAAGGCTGCAAACTCCTCATGAGTTAAAGGGAATGAGGTGTTAGATGTATAGCATAGCTTGTGACAAACAAGTTTTGATTTCTTGACTCTTTAGAAAATTAAGCCACAACAAATTGTTTTGTTAGTTAGAATTTTTTATGGTCATGCTTGCTAAAATATGTATGTTAGTTAGTGTTAAAGGGAATGAGGTCTGAGAATATTTTTTGGATGAAGGCTGCAAACTCCTCATGAGTTAAAGGGAATGAGGTGTTAGATGTATAGCATAGCTTGTGACAAACAAGTTTTGATTTCTTGACTCTTTAGAAAATTAAGCCACAACAAATTGTTTTGTTAGTTAGAATTTTTTATGGTCGTGCTTGCTAAAATTAACACTAATAACTTGCTGCATATTAGCAAGCCACAAGGCCTTATCTCCTTATGTGATTGTGACATAAGATAGAGTCATTTTCTACTCCATTGCCCAGTGAATTTGGAGTATTTGTCAGACTTTTTTCTATTTGTGGTGAGTCCTGGGTACTTTGGAATGCCATGGAGAACCTTTAGTTGATTTCTTTATTGAACTTTTATGGGAGGAAAGACTGCAAGATCTTACGGAGATCTGCAGTGTTTGTCATTGTTTTGGATCATTCAATGGCAAGATATTCAAGGATCCTTGCAGTTTGGGTCTTTGTTTTCTTATAGCACGGTGTTTTGGCATCTTCATGGTGAAATTCTAAGAGGATTTTGAAGGATTCGTTAGCTAATATGCAGATTGAATGGAGTGACTTTTTTGCTTCCTTTCTCATCTATTATACTCTCCTAGTCATACTGTATATTCTTCCTTTTTGCAGTCTTATTCTACTAGGTATACTGTATATTCTTCTTTTGGCCATTGAAAAAAAAGCCTGTGCAAGAGATGATCTCTGTGATTAAACAGAATATACACATGTTTCCATAACAGAACAAGCTGCATGTAGCATATTAAACCAGTGGAAATTTCTTCAAATGGACTACTATTGGAAGGTTGTTGTCATCCATTTGTAATTAGAAGGAAAGCTGTGATGGCAGACTTAAATGTGGTTTGGCATTTGATCCAACTAAGGTTAGCAGTCAACTAGTCATGGTTATGGCATTCATCCTGAGCATACACCTAATGGCTTTCCTCTTCAAGAAGAGGAAACATAATAGCCATCCTGTGTAATTCCAATTGGATGAAACATAATAGCCATGTGAAACACTGTTCCCAATTAAAAAAATAATGACAATAAAATAATAATCTTTGCTTTATGTTTCAATAAACGGGGCCTTGGGATACTGGTCTGTTTTGGCTTTGATGGTGTGTTGATGGAAAGAGCGATTTTTGTTGTAGGGGTAGCAACAACTGGTGCTGAGGCTCCTCCTACTGAGGATCTTTCAGCGTCAGCACACCTCTCATTGGATGGTGCGGAGTGGGTGGAGCTCTTTGTTAGGGAAATGATGAGTGCCTCCAATATTGATGACGCCAGAGCACGTGCTTCTCGGGCACTGGAAGTTCTGGAGAAGTCCATCTGTGCACGTGCTGGAGCAGAGGCAGTTAAAAACTTTCACCAGGTGTTTTATTACTTCTATCTGTATTTTCTTTCTATACTCTGTGAACTTTCAGTGACCATCGAAGATGAGATATTCATATTGGGTTTGTTTTGAGAAGTTTTTCTGCTTGTTCTCTAATTATTGTATTAGGAACACATGATTTTGAAGGAACAAGTGGAAGCATTGATCCAGGAAAATACGATTCTCAAGCGAGCAGTATCCATTCAGCATGAGCGTCAAAAAGAGTATGAAGAGAGGAACCAGGAGATGCAGCAGCTGAAGCAATTGGTGTCCCAATACCAGGACCAGTTGAGGACCTTGGAGGTTGAGCTCGTTAACTCCTGAATTATTTGCATGATTTAGCATTTTGGTGGAATTTTCACGCTTCCCTTTCCATGTTAACTGCAGAGCAATTTTCACATTGCTGCCTTCCAATTTTCTGACCCCTTTTAATGTAATGCCTTGCCAGGTAAACAACTATGCGTTGACATTGCACCTGAAGCAGGCTCAACAAAGCAGCTCAATCCCAGGACGTTTCCACCCTGATGTCTTCTAACAAACTTCCATGGCTCTCTGATGAATTATAAGCGAGTGGGCCAGGATGCCAAGGCAGTGCAATTATGAGCTATCATATGTTGCCTGACTGCACATGTTATGTTTTTTCCTTCCCCGTGTCCTAAGGGTGCCTTGATCAAAAGACAAATTTAGTTTGCAAGTGTCTTTACTTTGAATCCTGTTTGGAATGCAGAAATGCTTGTGGTTTTATATTACATGAACACATTTATCAATAATAATTTATATATGTGATTGGTATTGATGTACACCTACTGGCAACGTTCCTCGCCACAACGTTGATTTGAGCTACAAACGATGGGGATGGGCTTGTGTAGGGCGGCTGGGTGGCAGATCAACAATTGCTGTGGGCAAAAAATTTATAATTTCTTGCCCCAGAAGAATCTTCTTTTGATGTGATTAGTTATTCTGCAGGTGATCGCAGTAAATGAAAGTCGTTCTTCTTTAGGATCTACTCAGCCCTTCTTTGAGGTTGATTTCAGGCGTTCTGCTCTCAACCTAGATGTTAGCAAGCTATGGTTTGTCTTAATTTCACAATAGCTCTGTTGCATTTGAAGGAGAACAAATAGCTTCTTCCTCGTAAGAACCAAGGCAAGAAAGTGTTTAATAATAGCCTAAGATATCTTATCACAAACTTCCAATATATTATTGGAATCTTTTAGGATACAAGTTAACATCTAGGATTATATTATATAGGTGTCTTATGTTACATCACTGGTTGGGTTAGTTTTTTTAAAATTAAAAAAATAATGTTTGAAGATAGCACTTTTAAAAGAGAGACAAATTTTGAACTTGGATCATTAATTTGTAAAGATTCAATAAAGAAAAAAAAACCAATGATAATTAAAAAAACCAAAAAAAAATCTAATTTTATAAATTATTTTAAATAAAACAAATAATAATAAAAAAAATAAGACTTGGCACGAGAATTGAAAAGAAAAAAAAAAGGTTATCGGCATCAAACCAGAGGTCTATTCCCTATACAATGCCTCCCAGATACACAGAGTGGTCGCCGAGGAGATCCCAACACTTAGCATTTGACCAACAGGTGACAACGAACGTGCTACTCAAAGTGGATTGGCATCACTTACTCGCTGACAGGTGCACTATTTTTTTTTTAATAATATTTATATTTATTAAAATACTAAATTACCCCTCAAAGCATTTGATTATAACAAAATGTGAAAATCACCTAGACTATTTTATAGTTTAGTTATTTTTACACCTACCCTTTGTATTTTGAAAAATTATAATCTATATCATTGATAAGTATAAAATATATTAAACTATAGGATAATTTAGGATGAAAAATGTTATGCACTCAATAAAGGGTAAGTATACTATTGGATGATCATGATATTTTTCCCCAACAAAAAAAAAACATGATAAAAATATAAAAAGTCAGCTTAGTAAATTATACTTTTAAGAATACTTTTAGTTATTTAATTTATTGATTTGAAAAAAAAGTAAAATGGCTAAAAAGTTTGGACGCCAGGTTAATTGTTCTTACTTTTTCATTAGTTGTTACCGTAAAGGGCAAGAATATCAATCAATCTGATTGGAAAATTGATTTCACAACACAAAACCTAAGGAGGGCATAAATACTGTCCCTAAGAATATTTACCTATTTAAGATTATTCCTTAGGATTCAATAAGTTTTTCCTCGACAGTAGGGATACAGAAACAACAAGGAAAATAATATAGAAGAAGAAGAAGAAGAAGAAGCAAGTTTAAGTATTATAAGTTGGTTGATATTTCATTAATTCTCTCTAAAAGTACAGGTGTATATATGGACTTGTAGCCACAATAGCGCAAAAAATTGGGAATTTCTGCTTGTTTCCATATCTTATCGATCGATTTTCATTACTTTTGTGGCTTTAGGGCTTTACTTGAAAGAAATCTCCATTTAAAGGGCAACAAATAAAACCATGGTTACAAGATCTCACCAGGTTTGGTTGACCTAGAACCTAACCTTAATGGAATTAACAAAAAAAAAAAATTAGCCTTCCTGCGTGGGAGAGCCTTAACAGTAGTCTAAAAGAGAGAGATGAAGCTGAAATAAATGGTTGAATTAGGACAGAAGTACTGAAGGGCGCTTTTCGAGTGTGTTCCACGCTCGTTCATGCCCCACGATGAGCGCCCATCAACTTCAGCTCTGGCTTTGTTGAAATGAGAAATTCTGTTTCCACTGGTGCAGATCTATCATTTGCCCCACTACCGATTGTTGAGTATACAACCAAAGTCTCGTATTGGCTAGAAATAAGAAGGATCATGGGTATATAAGGATGGACAAATATCTCTATTGGTATGAAACTTTTTGAGTATAGCCCAAGAGCAAATCCATAAGGACTTAGGCCCAAAGTGAACAATATCATACCAATATGAAAATAAATGGTGTCCATAGTCCTTACACCGATCACATGTTGCTTTCTTTCTTTATTATCAGGAAAATGCTATCTCTGTCGGGGTTTGCACGTTTTGTATGGATGAAGTAATTCCCTTCTATTTAGTTTCAGATAATTTAGGCTGGCGGTCCTGGTCTATCTTCTGTTCTTTCTACCTAGTTTTTGGCTAGCTCACTATGAAAATTTAGTTAGGTTTAGACTGTAAAGCCAGGTTTACATGGTAAGTTGAACATGATGCTGCAGGCCCTGCAGCTTGTCTGTTTCTTACTTCATCTTAGAAATTTAAACCAGGTTTGGTACATGCATAAGCATAGCAATGATGCTGATGACCTGGTCGATGGAAGTCCTTTCAGTTTGTGGGTGGCAAAAGCAAGACTCGAAGCTGAATCCAAATTGAAGGATTAGGGATAGAGTTTAATTTGCAAACAATGTGTTGAGAAGTTAATTAAGAAGGTTATTTGAGTTGCTTTACTCTGAAAGAACTGAACATGGCATGCACACACTTCTTTAATTTGGCTTAGCACACAAAAGAAAAGGATCTGAGTTTATCTATGTACATGAAACTACAGCAAAATAGAGACTAGCTAGTAACAAGTTCAAATCATCCTACAAATATGAATACAGCACCAAGTATTTTAGCTAAATATGATTGAGTTCACTTGAGGTTAGATTAAATCAGAGAGATGGCCAGTTCTCAAGCCCTTACAGTACTTGGAACACTCAAGAGGTTTGTTAGGCTAGGAATAAGCTCCTGTTTCATTGAGATTTCTCTGCGGTTGCATGAGTGACAAATATGTAGTTATCTTACCAGAGCTTAGAGGAAGCAAATTTGTATTGAGGGAGGAGAGGATTAGAAGACAGAAACAAGCTTGCTTCCACCTCTCGTCATCATCCTCTTGAACTCGTCAAAATTAACCATCCCATCACCATCCATGTCAACCTTCCTGATCATCTCCTTGCAATCCTCCACTCTTCCACCTTCCTTTAACCCCAAAGAACACAAGACCAAACCAAGCTCCTCGACTGATATCAAACCATCTTTATCTCTATCAAAAACATCAAAAGCCTCTTTCAAATCCCCTTCCCCACCATCTCCTTGACCTTCTTTCTCGTCATCTCCTCCTTGATCTTGAATCCCAACTACCTTGCACAAGATACAAAACTCTTCAAAATCTATCAAACCATCTCCATTGGAATCAATTTTCACCACCATTTCTTCCACTTCTTTCTCTGTCATAAAAATTCTTATGTTCTTGAATGACTCTCTTAACTCTTGCTTTGTTATAAACCCATCACCATTCTTGTCGAAGGTAGCAAAAACACTCTTTAGCTCAGCTTTGTCATAAGCAGGACCGCTAACATTACTACTACTGATACTAGTAGTAGTAACACTCCTCCCTTTGTTTGAGACTTGGAGAGTGATGGTTCTCGGAGGGTTTTTAGAGGCAAAAGATTGGAGCCATGCATACAATTTCCTGGAGGGTAAATAGAAGTAAATATTAATGAGGCCAGCTAGGAACAAAACTATTAGTAACAAGATGGTGATGATCATCATCATATCTTTCTTTTGTTTGGTTTTTCTTGTTCACACACAACAGGAATCAGAGGAGAAAGGGGTTAATAAGAGAGGAGGAGGAGGAGCGAATGGACAAAAGGAGGTAAACAGGTTGGTCTTTGTTTAAGTTTAAGAGTTGAAAAGGGCCATGGGCATTGAAGAAGAGACGCGGTGTTTGGTGTACTTTTCGATCCCACAAACCGCGTAATTTGTAATTACAGTTATTAAACACACAAGCTAATCAGATATCAGACCCTGATGGCATGGAAACTCCATGCTATTGGTAATCAGTTGAGAAACTTGTTTCCAACGAGTAAAAAAGGTTGATAAGTTTTGATAGAAAAATTTAATTGCTTGTTACCATAAATTATTAAATCTGTTCTAATTCATGAACTAATTCAAAATATAGATTATAAGTTAATTTAGGTCAATTTAAAATAGAATTGTTTAATTAAAAAAAATCTTAATTTAAAATGATATTATTTTTAAAAAAAATTAAATAAAACTCAAATATTGTATTTTTTTATCAAGTTAATTTGATGAACTCCATTCAATTTAATTCAAAATTTAATATGAATTAAATCATAAGTCAGCAAATCACAAAATTAACTTGTCGCTAAATAGTTAACGAAATCCTTCCAGAATTTGGTTGTATGATCAATCATCTGAGCATGCACTTGTTAATTATGACTGGAAGCTAACTCTCATCAAAATGCATCGATACTTCATGTTCTTTAGAAGCAAAAGACATGATGCAAAGTAACCATGCCAACTACTATTTGCTACCACTTTAGCGCACACAGACACTTCATTTATGCTCATCATACAAGTTCAACTAAAAGCAGAACTACTCCACCATGGGCCTAATTCCCCCATTGCTTGAAATTCCAATATTTACATTAATGTTTACTTAATTAGTGCAGACGGGACTTGGCAAATTGAACAGAATAGAGGGAGAGGAGGTAACCAAGTTGATGGCATTTCTGTGGACTTGATTAAATACATGGCTAGAAGACTCTCTAATCGCTGTCCAAAGAAAGATATTTTAGTGCAAATACAAAATTTCTTTGAATTTATCCACGGAAAGTAAAATAGAACTCGATACTTTTGCTGCTGAGGTGGGAATCTCGGAGAAATCAATACAAGATATAGACAAATAAAATTTCTTTGATTTTCAGTTTGCCATGGACTGAATTAAGCAGTATCCCATAACCATTTGCCTCCTTGTAACTTGGTGTTCTTGTGCCTGAAGTACTGTATTAACCATGTTGAGGATTTATTCTCTGATGACTTGCAAATTATGAAGAGAGCTCTGCTGTGGACTTCAGCTTATTATTACCTATAATCTAAACCGTAAACCGTGTTGGAAATATATATATATATATATATATATATATATATATATATATATAAACAGCTACATTATTTATTCCCTCATATTTTACTGTATTTTTAAGTTTTTTATAAATTTAAGAGGAAAATATCAAACTCGATTAAGTTTATGATTTAGATTCACCATAAATAAATTAAAGTGTGTGGGGTAAATACTGTGCGGACACATTGTTCATCCTCTCATATTTTACTATGGACGACACTGATTGTTGTTTTTTTTAAGGCTTTGCTATAAATTTAAGAGGAAAATATGTGAGGTGAACATTGTGCAATCACACTATTCATCCCCTTATGTTTTACAATGGATGACATTCTTTTTTTTTTTGTGTGGGTTTGCTATAAATTTAAAGGGAAAAAAAATATTATATCTGGTTGAGTTCATAGTTCAAATTCACCTCACAAGTTCACCTCACAAGTTTTACTATAGATGACACTGTTCATTTTAAAAAAAAAATATTTAGATTAATATCTCTTCTCTCTTTTATGTTATTTAGAAAGCCTATTTAAAATAACAATTATGTATTTAATTATGTATTTAATTTTTTAGGAGATTTTTCTGATTAATCTATATGTTTTTTAATTTTTTGTATAAATGAACTTTATTTTTTAAAATAAAAAGAAATTTATTTTCAAATAATATTTCTAACATGTGCAGCCTTGCATATTATTTTTCTTTTTTATTTTATTCAATCAATTTAATGTGTGTGTCTATTTTTATTATTTTTTGATTAAATTAAAAAATTATTTTAATTAAAAAATTTAGCAAACACAACCGCGTAAATGTCATATCTTGTGAAATTAAATATCTTAATTTACACTTTTCTCTTTATTTTTTCGATTTTTATTTTTAGTTATTATTTATGATTTTATTTATTCATTAACATGCACAATTTTCAATTTTTTTAATTATATATGTATAAATTTTTTAATTTTCACTTAGAATTTTTTTAAATATAAAAATATATTTGAAAAATCTAAATATAAATTGTTTTATTGAAAAAAATATTTAATCCAAAAATAAAACACGAGTTAAACATCTACTATGATCCTATAGGATATAGGAGGTGCCGAGGAAAACGGGGGACATGTACGCGGTTTGCAGCATCGGATTCCTAGCTTTTGGTGGCATTAGACTGATTGCCACAATTTATGGACTAAAGAAATGCCATTGAGATTCCTTGTCTTTTAATTAAAGAAATGATGCTTAAGCTAATCTTGAGAGAGAGAGAGAGAGAGAGAGAGAGAGAGAGAGAGAGATTCTTAAGAAAAGAATTAAGAATTTGCCATGACCCATGACTTCTTTATCGAAAAAGAACGAGTAAAGAGACGATAAGAATTGGGCATTTTGAAAATTGAACTCAGTGGCTGAGCTGGGCTTTCTAGACCATATTTCTTTAGTTCTATGAATCTATCCATCTATCGTGTGAAATTCTTCGTTTGTTCATCTCAGGTCCTGGCCCTTGATGATATCAACTGGGAGTTTGATGATTTTGTCTCGAGCAAAAAAGGCCAAACAGACGTTAAATCTATAAACTCATTTCTTCAAACTAAGTTTCCCCAAGTAAATTTCGAGTTAATAGGCACAGGGACAAGAACATGAAGATGTTCGCCGAATACATTTAGATAAATAACTAGATTGTTGAGGCATGATATGATGTCCTCCAGGTTGGATAAATTTTATCTTTTTAACTTAAAAAATTTAAAGTATGGAGATATTTTTAATATTTTTTTAGTTGATAAAAAAATTTAAATACTGTGAAGGTTAATTTTATATCACTATGCCGACTTCATGTATCATCTAAATGTAATATGAACAACTAGTAAAAATATAATTTGATTTTAAAAAATTGAAGATGGTTTTTTTTAAAAAAAAATATTAAGACAATAATATATTAAATCACTCCAGGCTAACCTGCTAAATCCACGACTCGGGTCATAAATCTCACAAAAAATAAACAAAAATAAATTTGAAACTCAAATCTCAATAAACCCGATATTAAATGATGGAATTGAAAGGAAACAGAAAAGTCAATTGAAAAAATTAAAAAAATAAATTTATTTGGCTAACTCATTAAGTTCGTGACTTGAATTATGAGATGGGAATATTATTTTTATGGGGTGGTGCATAGTAAAAACATTATTTTTTTTAGTTTTAGTTTTAGTTTTTGTTATTAACAATTTATTTTAAAAAAAATCGATTTCGAAAAGTTGGAGTTACATTTTGAAGTTAATACCTCGTAATATCAGTTTAATGAAGTGTCGTGAATGATTACAAATCAGGCAAGGTACGCTGATAGTCAAATTGTTTGTTTTGGGCACAAATCCGAGGCCTGTTGCACACTGAGCTGCACTTTCACAAATGATAGATTTGGGCTTCAACTTTGTTTGAGAAGGCCCAATTTATACTTGTAGATTTTTTCTATTTATTTTAATTTTAAGAAATTTAAATTTCTAATTTAAATTAGTTATGAAACTTGAATCGATATAGTATGTTGATTCAGGATCGGTTGATTTTAAACTTGATTCAAACTAAGTTTTTAAAAAAAATACAGAAAAAATTAACTTAATATAACCTAATAAAAAATTTAAATTTATCTATAACTTAGTTGATTTGGCTAAAACTCATTGATTTTTAAAATATATATATTTAAAAAAAAATAATGTTGTTTTACTTTTTATTTTTCTTTTAAATTGAGTTAAAATATGATAACTTGTTTGATTTTTGACTTGGACCTTGTATTCATACACGTTGATTCAGGACCTAGTTAATTTTAGACTTGATTCAAACTGAGTTTTTTAAAAAACAGTATAAAAAAAATTGATTCAGTATAACCTATAAAAAACTTGGGTTTATCTATAACTTAGTTGATCCAATTAAAATTCATTGATTTTTCTAAAATATTTTTTTTAAATGTTGTTTTATTTTTTAAAAAATTAAGTTAAAATCTGATAACTTGATTGATCTTTAACTCGTAACTTGCTCGGGGTCAGGTCTAACACAATGATTTTGATATAAAACGAGAATCATTGTTTTTCCCTGTTTGTTGGCATCATCTTCACTGTTTAAAAAAGGCATTGATTATAATGAGCCAAGAAATCAATTAGGGTTTAGACAGTAAAGAACAAAAGAAATATTTCCCATTGCCATTGCATTTCATTTAGAAAAGGAAAAATAAAAATAAAAACAATGGAGTATAATACGTCCTCAACTTCAGCACGGGCCTCCAACTTCCTGGTATTCATGATTCAAAACCTCACTTGAGAGGCCTTTGAAAACCTCAAAGAAGAAGCTTAATAGTTTCAACTTAATTTCTATGAGTGGGCTCTTGCTCTCACACAAATCTTCAATTCCTTCTTTTTTATTTATTTATTTATTTTTGTTAAACTAATAAAAATAATTCAGTCCTCCAGTAACAAATAATTTACCATCTACAATATCTAAATCCATTTAAAGAAAAACAAAACATATTGTTTTGATAATCAAAAACATATTCTCTTTCTAGACTATTTGATACCCGGGCATAAGCGGGGAGTCTCTCTTTAGGGACTTGGAACAGCCCAGGAGAGAGCCCGCCCCCCAACCAGAGGCTGCGCCGCCTGCCCCAAACATTCATGTAATACAGGCGGAAGTCAAAGAGGAACTGCGTGATTTTCTTAGGGCTCATACAAAAATAGAGCCCAAATTCACCTTTGTTACTTGCTTGCCCTACCCTCGATTAAGATAACTCGTACTATAAGTAGATGGGCTGGATTGAAAAAATGCCCTACTTTCCTAAGCACGATAACTCACCACTTGCTCAAGAATTGGCCTGCTTTAGCCCTTGACCTAGCTTTAATTACCGTGGTAGCACATAAGAGACGGGAAAAGTCGGGATGGTGTTTTTTTTTTATTTTTTGTTTTTAAAAAATAAAAATTCACTTCAAGAAGATATATATATATTCTTGTATTTTCATAACGAAACACGTGTCTATCACTAGAATACTAATCTAACAAATCTTTTAAATAGAGTCTCTGAAAGAACCAAGGCCACCAAACAAGACCTACAAGCTCCATTTAAGTACTCTTGGAGTTAGCTGAGTGCACTTTCCATCGTAGACCCACCCACGAGCATTTCAAATGTATTGCCAATGAAAAAGGCTATACCATTTTCGTTTCTTAAAAAATAAATATAAATAGCCATCTTTTGGTTAAAACAAATTGAGAGCACGTGATGGATCATAATGGAGGATTGGGCCCATTTGGGTATACGAGACAGATACTGTTTCATGGGGGCCCATTTGTTGTTATTGATTGTCACCCCTCACAAGAGTCCAAAGGCCCATCCCCACCTCACTCGCTGTTGTTTCCTTGTCGTCGTAGAATAGAATAAGGGAGGGGGTGCTTTTGTTGGAGTGAACAGGCTGTTACACGACCCCATGAAAACGAGAGTGACCCACAACGGAAACAGACAACCTAACCTTTCTCTGTCAATCCCGTCCCGTTATCACGTAGCGTTGTTCTCATTGGAAGCTCTTCACATGGTCCTATTATTAGTGATGTAATAGAATGGTCCTGTCATGAAGCTTGTCCTTGATTAGATTTTTCATCCATTACCGTGTAAAGAGGGAATGCTTTGTTCGAGCATCTAACATAAAGCAATACCCAAGAAATTTGGTGGGGGAGTAGTTGGCATTACAGTTTTCAAACCCCATAAAAAAATATCTCGAGGGTATTCCTGGATTACTCGAGTTAATTTTAATTGATTTGTTTTTTTTTATTTTATAAATAAATTCTGATTGAATTTTTTATAAATTAATTGAGTTACAAGTTTAAGTATTCAAAATAAAATACATATAAAAACAATATTAGTCATAAAAGTATCCAACACCAATAAAAAGAACGGATATTGGAACTTTTGTTACGTGGTTGTGATTTTTGAAGGTTTTTGCCAAGTAGCAGTGCCATCTCTTTCAAGAACTCGCACCATCTATCTTCTACTCAGTTACTGGCCAAGACAAAAAGTCAGCATTTTTCTATATATGTAAATAAGCAAAAGAGACTCTAAAATCTATACATGGATAGAAAAACTTTATTGTTTTAAAATTTTAGAATTAAAATTTAAGGTCTAAGGTTTCAAGCAATTCTCCATTTTCATGTCGACATGCATGATAGGACTATACAATATGTATTAGTACTTTCATACACCTAAAATATTAATAATATGGGTGTCCACTTGAACGTCTCGTTTTACATTTTGATTTTGTGATCATCTATAATTAAAGTAATTATTTTGTAGAGTAGACTATACAATATGTTTGCATCTATACATAATTGATATGATATGGGTATATATGTATTATGCTCATTTTTACTCAAAAAAAAATCATATATTTTATCTTCCTCTTTTACATATTACATTTCTTCTACACTTTAATTAAATTAAATATTAAAGGGTCTCCTATACTCATGAGAGACTTATTTTGCTAGGGAACATGAACTAGCTAGTACGTAGTTAAGCTCTCGGTTAAAAAAAATAATCAAAACCGCCATGGATAGCCCAAGATTATTAGAAGTTTGCTTTAGACTTCGTCAAATTAAGTGTAATTATCTCAAAAATATATTTTCATGTTACATGAAGAAAATATATTTTACAGGGCGACACAAACTACAGAAAACATCTTAGAAAATGTTAAAAACAAAAGCTGGATGTAAACCAAAATTTCTAGACAAGACCTGCAATGTATAGACATGACATTCACCCGCCATATATAATTCTGTTCATCATCATCAGCAGCAGCAGCAGCAGCAATTAAATTGTAAGAATTACAAGGTATGGAAAAGAAAAGAAGGAATCAAAAATCAAAGCAACTAACTGATACGAGTATACACTTGCGTCCGTACAACCGCAGATCATTATATGCAGTGGTTGCTCGTGCAACTTGACTTGTCAAAAATCATAAAGGGGATACTGAAAAAATTCACTGCTGATTTTGAGGGTAGCTTTTCATATGGGTCCCTATCAATTATTCACTATATTACAACGATCGCAGAAACATCTAATCATTCATTCTTCCCTTCTTGTGTCTTTTTTTTCTTTGGGTGGATCCACTCCATTCTTGCCATTAGTTCAGTTTTGTTCTAACAAGTACAGTATATGGACATGGTAATCGCTTCTAAACCCAGCTTAATCCCTAATTTAACAGGTTGAAATAGTAATTTATCCATTCAAAACCTGATTTGAATTGAATTTTATTTTGAATTAGTCTAGAAATTAATCTAGTTGAATTTGAATTAGATGAACTCAGAAAACTTTTGTAATTTTTATATCCCTTGATCAATTAATGAATTTAATTTGAATTCGAGAAAATAAACTCAAGATTTCGGAAGAGATCTGAGAAATCTCACAAATACGCAAGGATAACTGGGATTCGAATTGAAGATCAAAGTGGCAGCATGCTTTATCCTTTCATGGTACGTACATGTCGGATGTATAAGACAGCGGGCCACGATTTAGGCAAGGAATGCAACTATTCAATGAACACAAGCGCCAATTGAACATTGTCATAGAATGGACAGAACAAAAGAGACGGTACAATTTGTTTTTGTTTTTTTAATAAATGAACTCAACAATTTCTTGAATCGTGTGCAGCTGTTCTTTTATATTAGGTTTAGTGAGTGTTAGAAATCCAAAAGAATATACACAAACATGCCTGGATCGAGGGAAGTGGATGGGTGAATAAAATAAATATGTTTTTAGATAGTTTTTAAATAAATTTATATCATTTTAAAATAGAAAAGATAGAAAATTATATAAAATTTGTTTTTATTATCTTTATTTTTTTTTGTTTTAAGATAATAACTAAATACAACTTTAAATTATGTCTCGAGATTATTTATTATTGTGGTAGGTTTTTGCGTTTTATGCCTCGTCTTATATGTAATTGTGTTTCAAATCTTGATTTTGTGAAAACTAAAATAACCTGTCTTTTACTAATTGTTATTTCATTTAAATATATTTTATAGCAATTTTAACCAAAAAATATTTTTTAAAAATCAAAACTAAAAGTTTTTTCTTAATCCTATTTTTTTAAACTGCAACCGTAAAAATTACTACAATACCGAATAATTCTTCCTCCTAATATGTGTTATAGTACACTAAAAAATTTAACAATTTTATTTTGTAGCTTTTGATTTTTAGTTTTCAAATGATTTTTTCAACAATTTTTTCATTGAATTTTGAAGAAAAATCCACAAAAAAATAAATCCAATGTTTTTCAAACGGGTTCTAAAAACACCAGTACCTTATATGAATAAGATTTTGTTTTTTTTTTTTAAAAAAAAGGCTAAAATTTAGCCGGTATACAGGGACAATAAATCAGTGTAGTCACATGAGAGGTAATACGACGTCGTGAAAATGACTTCCCCGTCGACATTTGCTCTGTTGCAGTGACATGTTAGATAGTGATAGGTGACTGATGCCCTTCGTAAGCTGTTTCTGATGCCTTGCACTGTTTATGTCATCAAGCTGGTATCTAAAAAAACGGCACAGCTTTTGTTTTTATGATTGATAGAGAACCCTTTTTTGCTGTTGTTTTTATAATGACTACTAGGAACCAAGATTGATTTTACAGTTTGAGTAGTTATTTATATTTTATTTATTATACAGTTAAGAAATATATATATATATATATATATATATATATATATATATATATGTTAGGCTTGGATTAGGTTTTACAATATTCATAACACTCACTTATTCGAGTCAAAGTTGGTAGTTATTGGATTCACATTAAATATACTGAGAGAAGTGGCACATTGTTATAAATTTTTTTTATCTTTTTTGTCATTGTAGTTGCTCAGTTTTTTTTTATTTGATCATTTAAAATTACATTGATTTGAGATTGATCTTGATGAATGTTTTTTTTATATATGCAATTAGAGATCTTGTGATGTTAAAGAAATGTTTCGTCATCATATAAAAAAACCAAGATGAAAATTGATTTGATTAAATTAAAATAACTTAATGAGTCAGCTTTTAATTTAGTTAATTCAGTCATATTCAAATAAAGCCTTATCGAATCAATTCTCATTTTATTTTTAAATTTTATCTAAAATAACATTGTTCCATATACTGAATCTAACATTGATGAATAAACTCAATGACTTGTTGACTCGATTGCTAATCCAAGCTGAGATATAAATTAAAATTAGGTGGAAGTTGACCAATTATGACTTAATGAACCCAATAGATTAATTCATAATCCAATTAAAATTTAATTTAATTTTTTAGATACTTTTGAAATAATATTTTATTTTTTAAAAAAAATATAAAAATAAATATGTTTTGAATTATCTCATATCAACCTCATATAGCTCGCTAAACTAGTCACTTTGTTTTCGTTAAACATGCTATTTACTTTTTTCATAAAAAGAAATGCATTATTTATATAGATAGATTTCAATTTAGATCCAACTAGTAACTCAGGCAAGAGGGAAGGTGGGGACAACCTCGGTTATGTAAATGTATTTTTATGATCCTGTTTATTTTTATGTTTAAAAAATATTTTTTACAAAAATAAAATTTTATTTTTATTTTTTTAACTGTTTCGAATTAATTTTTTTGATATTTCTAAATTATTTTCATATACTAATATTAAATTTTTTATTTTAATATATTTTAAAATAAAAAATATTTTAAAAATCAACCGTCCAATCCCTGACAACCACTTATATTTCTTTAATTGTCGACCCATGATAAGACCATGGGTGCCATAGGGAGCAGACAAACTTGGGAACAAGATGTGACCCTGAAATGAAATTCTCAACAAACCATTTGGCTCCACTCGACTACATATTGTACGTGCCTAATAATCAGAAGGCCACAGTCACCCTTGATGTGATCCTCCTAATAATCAGAAGGCCATCCTCTCACCAAATCACCATCATCATCAAATTAATGATGTTTAACCCTGTGATCACACCCATCTAAGGGCCCACAATCATTAAAATTAAGATTAAGTGGATGTTTGATAATGTAGTGTTCTTATCTAATCAATTTTCCAAATATGGTTAGGTCTTTTGTTGGAAAATTCTTTCAAAAATCAGGAGAAAGAACACTTTTACAACAAGAAGTAAAGCACATCGTTGGCAAATACAGACTTGTCTCTTTTCTTGGATTCTTTCTGGGACTATTGTGAGAGTTAAAACTGGAGAAATCTTGTACATGTTTCTTAATGTGGGAATAAATTGTTCGTAAAGCACAAAAGTCGAGGGATCAAACGGAATGGAAGCAAATTAGATTTAGATTTTGTTTGGCTATACTGTGTTTATAAATCAAGTAGTTATTGATTCAACTTGGTATGAGCCAAGTTTTCTTTAAAAAAAAAACAAAATAAATATTAATTTAATTAAATTCGAGTGACTTAGTTAGAGCTTGTTTGCCAGTGTGGTTGCGGGTGCTTTTCAAATAACTTTTTATGCCAAAATTCATGTCAATGATATTCTTTCATTTTTTAAAAATTATTTTTGACATCAGCACATCAAAACGATTTAAAACGTACAAACCATATTAAATTTTAGCAAAAAAAAATTTAAATTTTTTGGGAACGCGGGTTGAACCGCGTTCCCAAACATGCTATTAATCATCTATCAACCTAGTTAATTTGACTTTACAATTAAGTTAAATTTAAGATTTTTTTAATTTTTTTTAAAATAATACCATTTTTATTAAAAAAAAATAAAACAAAAATGTTTTATAATGTTTTATTTAACCCGTGATCCCATCAATAAATTGGTAGCGATAATTATATATCTCAGCCCTTGAAATATACCGCCGGCCATTTGAACCATACTTCGAAACGAAAAACAAACTGAATATCATAAAACTCTGTGGAAATATATGTAACAGTTTGGTAGTGAGGTGGACTTGACTGTAGGGGGTCTAGTTTCTTAATAATTATAACACAAAAACAATGTCCCAGTTTTGAGTATGGTGGGGGCCCACAACAAACTCCTCCATCTCTTCCCTTTCTGGCCCACACCCTTAACATCGTCACCACACATCATGTGATCATCATCGTAATGCAATTCATGAATATACACATTTTATATTGCATATATAAATATATATTTTAATTGGAAAAATTAAGGTTGGCAATATTGTTCCGGTTTGCATTTTGAGGTCCCATTTTGAATTGTATTGTTTGTATATATAGTTCAAAGTATTAATTCAACAAAAATAATTTTAATTTTAAATACAAGTAAATAAAATAAGATTTGACAATCATCAGCAAATAATAGACATTATGTATAGCAAGAACCATAATAAAAATATAGAAAAAACATTTTATGAATTTTTTCCTTTTCTTTTAGCTTTTTTTTTATGTACAATATTATAGTTAGCTAGGATGTTTTAGAAAGACATTATGTATAGCAACAACTATAATAAAAACCAACTTGTGTTTGATTAGTGTCTTAAAATAAAAATAATAGATAGAAATATATTAGATTGAAGAGATAAATACCTAAAATAAAATAAATAGATAATTTTGATGAGAATTTTTGTACTTCAAAATAAAAAATATTAAAATATATATATATTTTTTAATTCATAATATTAACACTGTTGTGTCTTGAGATAATAACCAAATATCACCTGAATTTTTTGTGTTGTGTCTTGAGATAATACCGAAATATTAATCAATTTTTTTTTTTGACATGAATATTGATCTAAATCTGCATTAAAAAAGTGTCTCCAACATGATTTATGATGATCACGGGAATTGTTACAGATAGGTTAATATGTAGGATAAAGAAAAAACATAAAGATAGGGACCTTGAACAACCCACACCTTAAGCTACCAATAAAATAAAAAAGAGATCTACCTCACGTGGTTACATGTGATGGGGATGGGATGTTCTTGTCAATCTCCCCTCCTTTTTTTTCTTTTTCATTATTTAACAAACCTAACTAAATTACCAAATATCACTGTTTTCTTATCTATTCAGATTTCATAATTTTTTATTTTGATGGCTATTATGAAACTTGGACTGACTTAATCGGTTAATCTGGATCTAGTTGATTTAAGATATAATCTGGACTAATGTAACTATATTAAAAACCTAGTTGATAATATTAAAACTTGTTGATTTTTAAAAAAAATATATTGTTTTTAAATAATATTATTTTAATATATATATATATATATATATATATATATATTTAAATTAGAGTACTTTAAGTTAATCCAGCCGACTTATAACCTGAGCTTTGCCTATCTCTAGACAGTTAATAACTATGATTCTGACAACATGATGAATCAAGCATCTAATATTTTTAGTTTATTTTTTTATCATCTTTTATATAAACACACATTTTACGGGTTTGTATTCTAGCCTAAATTTCGTATAATTTATTTATGAAATTTAATTTTACAAAAATAATTCACTTTATAAAAATATATTTAGAGAAACTAATATTTAAAATCTCAATTTCAGGACTGAATATTAAATATGTAACAAAAAAAATTTATACAATTATATATATATATATATATATATATAAAGAAATTGCAAAATTTTCTTTTGTTTTTCTTTACCAATACGACTGTTTTATCTGTACCCCACTGCGCACTCACTAGTAAAAGTAGGCTTTTTGTGAGTAAAAATGCCTTCTTGTGAGTGAAGGGAACCCTACTCTCCTTCTCTATAAAGCTGGTTGCAAGATATATATATATATATATATATATATATATATATATATATATATATATATATATATATATATATGTTAGAGTGGTCCATGAGAATTTGTATGGGCATGCTCCCATCTCTCTGTTTCTCTCACTATATTTTCACTTCAACAAAAGAAAAATAAAGGGATATGAGATCTGAGAAGATTTGAAGGTTTTGTGTTTAATCTCGCAAGTCCTGGTCATGCTTTTCCACAGCTTTCTTGAACTTCTTTGCCTTGCTTAATCTGTGTATATATAGATCACTACATGTACAGCTCCTATATATATATATGTATGTATGTATAGCGCCATGGAAGCTCAAGAAAGCTGTGGGAGAACATGGCAATTCAGGATTTTTTTGGGCTCTTTTCTTGCTGTTACGGTCAAGACCTCTCCTTTCCTTCATGGAATGCATACAAAAACCTTTCATCTTCTTCCTCCCTGTATGGATCGTGGTAATTCTATGAATTCTCTTGTCATTTAGACCCCTTTTTTGCAGTTTTTTTAATGGTTTTCTTTAATTTTCCTTTTCGGAAAATTCTCTTGTAATCCATGACCATCTTTTTTTTCTTGATAAAGATTTGATTTTTGCGGAATTATGATCTGGGGTTTCATCCTCTATCATTTTCCTCAAAATTTTCCTTTTTTTGGCTGTTGGAGAAAAGATAAGTTAGGCTTCAAACCATTTAAACCATGCACGAACAGGGTAAAAGAATATTTTGCAAGTTGTATCTAGTTTTTGGAAATTGCTTTCCTTAAAATTAATATAAATCCTGATCATTGAATAAAGATTGTGAAAAAAAGGTTGAATTTTGTGTTTCTTGCAAAGAAGATTTCTACCTTTACTTTTTATCGTTAATGATAATAGTTCTTCCTCTTGCCTTTTGGTTTATTTCTAACATGATCTCGTACATTTCCGTGAAAAAGGTTAAAATTTGTCACTCTCCCACTTTCTGACATCAGTCTTTTTTTACCTCTACTCTTTCTCTTTTCTGGTGGGATCTCCACAGTGGTAGTTGAGGACTTGTGCAATTTGCAAATCATACAATGGTGTATAATTCTGCGTGTAAATTATTGGGGTTTGCTTCCATTTCTTAGCTGTCTAGCTGATGGTCTCAAAACTTTACAAACCTACACAATTATCATCCCTCCTTTAGCCCTCTTTCTGAAAATATTATTGTCCTTTTGAATCTTGAATATCTAACTCAAAGCCTTTAATTTGTACTTGGTTCTGCATTGCAGTCCATGAAAATTCCCATAATTCTTGCATATCCCTTTTGTTGATTTCTGTGTTAAGTTGCAGAGAATTATTTCAACTTGGAGTGGTTGGTGAGATTCCTAATCATCTTTCACATTGATCAAGAGCTTTCACTTCAAAAAGTAATTAATTATCATGTCATATATTATCAATTTTATTTTATTTTTAATAATTCCAAATTAACAGTTTCTGACCAAAACATAGCGAATCACAACATATATATGCATGCTCTTTATAATATTTTGTTTTTGACACTCTATATATATATATATATATATATATATATATATATTTCAAAACTGTTTCAAGGCAAGTGTTAATTTATCATAGGCTAAAAGAGATCGTAGAACAATATTTGTTTTTTTCACTTTAGAGATCATGCAGTGCCGATTTTGTATCTACTATATATGATTCTTGGCATACTATGATGATCAGATGGGGTCCAGCCAATTAGGACAATCTACAACTTGCAAAACATCTCATTGGCTAATTACAGCGAAGGGAATAAAAAGTTAGTTGCCTCTCTTCTTGATTGTTAGCTGTTTCAATCACTTTATATGTACATGCTCTTTATATTGCTTTGACAAGTAGCTAATAAGCTCATCATTGCAGACAAAATCAATATACTGCTCACCATCTTAGCTGCTGGGCTCTTTGCCTAGGTCTTAAGCATGAGCCTTTGATTTTTTTCTAACATGGTAGACATAGAAGAATAGTTTAAAAAAAGGTTTTTTAAGCTTTCTCTTCTCATACCTTGCAAGGATGAGCTTGTGCTTTGAAAGAAGAAGAACAACTGCACCACAAAAGCTAGCTGGCTGTGTGTTTATGGTGGATCATAATTGAAGTGGGGGGAAAGACCTATAAGATAAAAATAATGAAGCTTTGTTAAGGGAATCTTTACCTAATCCAAGACATGAAATGAAAAGGCCTATTGCTTTTAATGTCTAGTATGAAAGAATGCTGATGCATAAGGGGGAGGTCCACCAAAACTAGTTTATAACTGGGCAGACAGAGGGGCATGGCAGATCTGAACACCTTAATAGAAATATTGTTATAATGCACTGCTTATAGTTTCTAATATTAGACCAATAATACTCATTTAGCATTCAAGATATGCCTAGTCCATTAGTGTATATCCATTGAAGTCAGCTTTGTGGGATTATACAGCTAAAGGTGCATGGATTTAATTAAAGCATATAATAAAAAACCAGAAATAATTCAGATATTTATGAACTGGAACACATATGACTTTTGGAATGCATGGATGTTATTGTTCATTGAGTAATACTTAAGCTAGTAGTCGAAGCAAGCTTTGTTTCTAAAAACAAGAAAAGAATCTCTGAAATGCTGTCCCAACTATGGACAATCGTCCAAATTTCTTTGGTGGGATGACATTCAGGCTCCTTGCTTTGGCCATTAGGTATAGAACACCACTGTTTTTACCATTTTTCGTACATGACCTGATTTCTCAAGTTAATGACTTCTCATATGTCCTTTAAAGTATTTTCTGTAGTAAATATGACTTCTTCTTCTTTTTCTGGATGTGAAATGGGTTCATTAAGAAAATTCGAAAGATTTCACAAAAGAAGTCACCAAGGAGATGACTACCTAGCCAACCAAACAGACATATTACCACAAGAAAGGACCCTCCTTGTATATGAAGGCCGGAAAGCTAGCTAGCTGAAGAGATATGATATGGCAGCTAGCTAGGGCATCATGTCAAGGTACGTGTCTCCCAGCACAACAGTCTTTCCTAATAAATAAGGTGAAATTCTGTTCCATGAAATTAACTACTCCATCGTTTGACAATCATGTGACAAGCTGTGTTTAAAGATCAGGTTCACAGTCGTGGAGCATCATCATTCAATAGCAGCAGATGATCTTCTATATGCTGATTTGAAGATATTATTATTATTATTTATGAATAAATGTATCCAAATTTAGGAAGACTTTTTCAGTACTGCGCACTTGATATTCAATTTATTTCTCTCTACAACCCATCTTGATTAGATTTAAATTGATGTATTCTATGTTCTTTTGACCTGCATTTAAGCAATAATAATGCTTGTACATGTTTCTGATAAGCCGAAAGTCATCGATAATGAATTAATGATAAGATGCATGCCGTCGAGTCATCGATAGTGAATTAATGATAAGATGCCTACCGTCGAGCACTTCTACAAGAACAAAAATAGAAGCCTTATCTATCAAAAGACCTTGATAGTCTAGATCTTCAAAAGCAGGGACAAAACCAGTATGAACCTTCACTGATCAAAATATAGAAGACTTATCTATCTTTAACCACACCCACCACATTTTTCTGGTGGAAGACGTGACATTTTCAGCACCGAAAATAATAAAGAAGATGTGACATTTCCTTTGAGAGAGAAAATGGGTTATGGCTAATATAATATAATTAGGATGGTAAAACTGGTCCCTAATAATTTTCCTAAAAGCAGAAACATATCATCCAATTCGGATGAATCTAGCCATGAAAGTATTTCATTATCAAATAATTAGCTTTAATTTAAGCCTACTAATTGGATTTTTCACTTTGAACTTAATATACGCATCTCTATTTGCTATAAAGAAAAATCAACTGTGTCATGTAAAAGGGAAATGGCAGGGCAAAGCAATAACATAGCTCTCTTCCCATGTGGTGGGGAAATCGAACAGTGCCGTCGCTATTGATATATAAAACCATTGCTGCTCTACGATTAGAACAATAGGACAGGAAGCATATATACACGAAGTGCAAAAGCTAGCTTTACCTTTTTATTTGATGTGAGAGTGCATAACAACGATAAATGACAGCAACTTTAGTGACCCTTAAAGGAGTGTAAATTAAATAGGGAAAAAGTTAGGGTAAAAATTGTGTACTTACAAAAAAAATCAACAGCCATGAATGATCAGTCCTGTGTAAAAGAGAGGAATTCTAGTGTTTATCCATCTCACAATACTCAGTGTTGAGAATTGATTTCAGTGTAGACGACAATGATTCTAATTTTGAGATTTTGGTGTGCCAACGAAATCAATTTGCATAAGGATACAAGGGAAAGGATATGATTGCTTACAGATTATAATCTGTACTGACTCCCTAGCTCCTATTGCTTTGAAAGTAAGAGAAATGGAGGGCACAAAAAGAAATTCTCTAATAAAAGAAATGCTGGCAGACATGCATGAAAATGCAGTTGAAAATCTTGAAACTAAGCACTGCGCCCTTAAATATAAAATAAATAAATGTAAATCCCTTAAATACAAAGCTTTGTTTAGTTATTACTGTCCTTCTACAAGCACAATTTCTAATTATCTTATGAAATTAAAATTATTAGTTCTTGCTTTAAAAATAAATAATGCGCAAGAATGCATTTTTATTATTATTAAAACCACTGCTGTTTAATTTCCCCATGCAGTAATCGGTTTGCATCGATCTTTCCATATAAAAAAATAAATTTGATTTGAAAAATAATTCTCTTTATTGTCTCAAAACAAACGAGATAATAAAGCTGATCAATACCTTTAAAATAATTGAAATTAACAATCAAATAATTAATTTAAGAAATAAGACAAAAGTTACAGCACTATAGCAGTAGAATGTGCATCGGGCTTTATCAAATATTTTATTTTTGATTTAATATTCTTTAATTCCCACATCTCCTTCCACAGTCACAAAGCACAAGAAAATCTATAGCTTTTCCAACTCTTTCTCCTCTAAAGAAAAGCTATTGTCTATTAGACCAGACAAGCCAGCACCTATCTGTGATCCCAATTGTTTTCCTTTAAGCAAGCATGATTAGTGGAAATAATGAACATGTCCCCTCTAAAAGTGAAGGTAACAGATGGTAATTAAATACTCATGCCACTAATGAATTCAAGAGAATAAAGCGAAAGGCCATCCTTGATTGATTATTATTGAATTTGTTACAGCTAACGAAAGTTGAAGACTGGTGATCAGAATATTTATGGGTTGGATTAGCTGGTCACATTATGTAATTAAATTGGCCTGAATATGCAATCATGAGCCGTTCAATATCCATAAGAAACATGAGAGGTGGTCTACTAATAATGTGGATCGATTTAGGTCCCCTTTGATGTGTTCTTACAGCTAAGTTCATAAAAAACTAGACCCAACTTTTTTATCACCATAACGTTTCTTTACATTGTCAGAAGCTTCTGCAACCGGAAATTAGGTATGTCATCACAGTAAAACATTCATATGGCTCATTGAAGTCGAACCATCTATTATTGTGTTCTTGCAAGATTCATTTGTACATAGAAGAAAGATATATTGTTTCTACTATCCGAAGGAGAAGGGCATGAACATACTATGATCTGATTGAAAACATGTGTCAGCCCTAGAATGACAGGGCAATATTTTGTTCTCTTTAGCTCCCTATGGATCATACTTTTCCTTACCATTTAATTAGTTGCCCTCCCATCGAAGTTTGGAAAAGAAAATGAAGAGGGAAAAAACCCTAATCTCTTTGTGCGCTTCATACTCACGGGTCAAGTTGTAATTGTCAATCCCGACTCTGAAATATTAAGATGGGTTAAACTTTATTTGGCCACTCCAAGAGCAACTGTTCATGGCTAATTAATATGAAGAAAATACATTAGTCACATTTATACATTAAAAATCGAGATTTAGTAATATAACGCAAGTTCTTTTAAATGTGAAGCAAGTGTTATAGAAGTAAGCTCAATGGATTCTTGATTGGTGATGAGCTGACTATGGTCCAGAGTCCAATAAATCTTCCACCTATCATTATTAGCACTCGATTGAGTGCTGGAATTTGTGGTTTGAAGGGTTTTTAGGTGAGGGTTAATTCCAAACTGAGAAGGCAGTAGCAACCCTTGTGGTCCATAGCTAAAAAGCAAGCCTGAGTTAATTTGATCAAAGATAGATACCATACTCAAACCTGATTCATACACTACACAAAGATAGAAAAATAATAGTACAACATATTAATTTATATTGAACAAAAAACAGAAAAGCATTTCAATAGCAGACTAGATATCAACCTCATGAAAAAGAATCTGTAGGTCAGATGTTTACAAAAAGACTATTACTGTGTCAACCGACACAGTACAAACACGGATTAATGGGCGATCGAAAGATCAAGTGGTGCTCTTTTGATCATTTAATAGGAATTACTCCAAACTTTTATCCGATGAATCTTAACGTTGTCGGTAGGCAACCTGATGTGCTTCGGCTTTAATTTCATCTTTTGTCATCGTTTTTTACATCATCAATATTAAAATACATAATCCAATCCATAATATATATGTGTACACACACACACACACCCTCTTTCCAGAATCGTGTGTGTTTGTGTTCTTGAAAAGTGCATACCCGATAAATCTTTGTTTGTGTGGTCTCTTTTTGATGCAAGTGCAAAAGGAAGGACACTGCTGGCAGGAAGCTATGCATCCAAAATACTCTGTAAATTAACATGAGAGAAAATTCTGCAGTGATGTTCTATAAGTATTAGCTCTCTGTGAATAATAAAATAATGCACTTGTTAAATCATGAATAGATAAGTAAAAATGATGTCTGGTTAAAGAACGGAAAGCCCTTTAATTTGAAGTAGCCATATATCCCTTCTTGTTCTCCTTCAAAGCATGAAACTTGCGAGAAACAAGAGATTGAAAGATTCATAAGAATATTTGGAGGCATTAATTAGTAAAAAGAATATGAAAAAACCCTAAACTCAATTGGGATCCAAGAGATCATTCATCAAACAAAAAATTCAAGAAAGTTTAGATGATAAAAGAACTTATACACCGATCATTGATGCCGAGTCCGACGAAGACATAGCAACTTTCTTTGATCCTGTTTGTATCTTCCCACAGCTTTATTGAACCGCAGCAAAAATGAATACAATGTCATATGGTCATGGCATATCGCACAACAACATCAACATTAATCTAATAGGTGCAGTTCAAGAAAGCTGTGGAAGAATACAAAGAGGGTCACATACAAACACACCAAAAATATATTTAGAAGCTTCAAAGCTCTCCATGAAAGGGCTACATACAAACACACCTAAAAATAGATTCTAATAGCTTCAAAGCCCTCCAATGAACAAACCCTAGAAAGGTTTCTAAAGAGAAAGGTCAAGAGGGCTAAGGGAGAAAGAGAAGTCAAATAAAGAGATAAAAGAGAGAGATTGAAAGGAGGTGTAGTGTGTAGGTTTAGGGTGAGAAAGGGTAGTATTTATAGGGATTTGAGGTCCTTTTTACTGCCAATCCCAAGAAGAATATTGGGCCTAAGTTTACTGAAACATCCCACCAAACTCCATCGTTTTTTCTCTTGGAATCACTAACTTCTAGCCTTCTGCTACTATTTTTTTCTTCTAAAGCTGACTATTTTCTTGATCCAACAAATTGTTTTGATTAAAATATCAAAAAGTACATTATTATATGTGCGGTTCAGATGCAAACAGCCGGATCTGATGGTGGCGGTTGCCCTTGTGGGGGCACATACACGAGTCCCACTTCAGATCTGTCCATGCGTTGGAAGAATAGTCTAACCCCTACGCGCTTCTTAGTTTCTTTCTTTCCATCCTCACTCAGGAGAAGAAAGTCTAAAGATAGAGGAAAAATAATCCAACATAAATTTATTTCTTCCTTTTAATGATCAACAAAGAAAATCAGAAACTTTATATCAATTTTGGTATTAATTTGAGAGTCCTCGAGGAATACCTTGGCGATTAAAAGTTCAATTTTTTTTAGAATATGTATGCATCTTAGGTTTTACTAAGGATTATTATTAATTGAATGTTTTATCTTGATCATTCAAATTAAAAATGTGTAGACACCCACAAATTAAGTAAAGCTTGCTAGTGATTAATTAGAAGTGTTTTCAACATTAAACTCTTGATAATTAATTTAAGTTGAGAATTTATCTAAACACACTTTAGTAAAATATTTTGCATCCTAAGAAATTAAACTTGAGAGGTCGGGTGTTATTATCTCATGATTTGATATATAAATTATATTTAATTCATACAGAGTTTGTCTATATATTGTCTTGAGTTGTTTAATTTTTTTATTATTTTAGAAAAAAATAAAAATATTTACCTTGATTATTTCTTTAATACGTTTTAATTCCTTAATTTCTTTGTTTTATTCATTAAGAAATAGTTAATAATAATTACCATATTAATTTTAATATGTGGGAGACATAAAATAACTTTAATTTGATGAAATAAAATCAAGTAAATGATACACATTGAATTTATGTCTATGAAAAATGTTAAGTCTCTTTAAGTAAGATTTTCTTTTGATTTATAATATTGGTTTATAATACTAGGGAATGTCAATTATAAAGTCGTGTTTGTTCCTGCTTTTAAAAAAAACCACAGAATTAGTCTACATAATATTCGAGATAACCTTTTCTAAATCCTGAACTCTTAATTATTCCATATTTTTCCATATTTAACCTTCCAAGTCCTGGAGCGTTCCATGCATGTGTAAGATTTGAATTAATGTTTCGACAATCTCGTCAATTAATGTTCTTGCAAATCCCATTCAAATAATAATAAATAAAAAACAACTCTTAATTTAGTTCCAAAAATGATGTGATTTTTCTCTAATTGCGCATTAATATCGCTTCTTTTTCCCCCTCTAAATTAATGATATCTTTCATTATCACCCAAAAAGAAGGAGTGGAAGAAAATATTTAGGTGGGAGTTATTTTCTTTTTATTTATTTAAAATCATTCACAGTTCTACTTGGTTTCATCCAACTATCTCTGCATTATGAGCGCTTATATAATTTATTTAATTCAATAATTAAGTACATGAACATGTACAAAATAGGGAAGACAATATAGTAGAGACAAGACATGACAAGATTTGTTATAGGATATCTAATTCATACTTCAATTGTATTACTTTGCCCATGCTGTGTTTGGTTTAGATATATATATATACTAAAGACATTTTTAACTTACTATTTTTTAAAATATAAATATTTTTTAAAACACCCTTGTGCATGTTATAAAATTAAAACATGTATTTTTTTTATTGATATATGTTACAATAAATAAATAAATAAAATAAATACAGTTCAGATTAATAAAAACCCAAACCTTTGTACCTGATCATATTATGCATGCTATGGTATATATATGTTTTAGGAATTTTTTACTATAGTTTTCTAAAAACATTTTTAAATTACTATAGTTCTTCAAGTTAATTAATAGTAAAAAAATATAGTTTAAAGTGAAATAAATGCATAGTCATTATTGTATTTTTCTTGTCTTTGTATCTATTTTAATAAATTATGCATATTTTATATATAGTAATAAAAATATTTTTCCTTTGAAAAAAATGTTATAGTTTGAAGTAAAGAAATTAATGACATATCTTAATGTTGGAAATATATATATATATATATATATATATATATATATATATATATATATATATATATATTCAAGGAAAGATAACAAAAGAACTTGAAGTCGAGCATAAGAATAAAGCCTTGGCTATAGTAAGCTTAGCTCTAGGCTTAGAAGTTTGAAAATGAAAAGGAGTCAGGTGATGACTCATCCTTGTCTTCAATCTTGGGCACATCGGATTCTGGCTAATCATGGCAGAATCCGGCAAAACCCAACGGTAAATCCAAATTTTTTACATGTTTTTCATTAAAAAAAAACACTTACAAACATTCCTCTTGTTCTGCTAAACACATATCTAACTTCAAAAAATATTTTTAAATAACAAATTGATACAACATTTAAATAAAAAATTTTAAATCTGAAATTTTAAATACAAATATATTTTAATTCTAGAGATGTTTTCGTTGTTTGTAAAACTGGCCTGTAAATAGTTAGAAACTTTCTAACTCTTCTCCCTTGTACTCTCTTCTTTATATATATTGTTTTATTTTTTGTAATTTTTATTTATATATTTATTTATATTTCTTGCTTAGATAAGTGCAATAATAAAAAAATTAATTTAATTATGTGAAATAAATGGTTAAGATTGATAAGTAAACTTGGAATACTTTTGTAAAGTTTATAGGATAGTTTTGAAATAAAATTTCATAATATTTTATATCTTAATTTTCATGCCATATGTCTCTTGTAAAAAAAAAAACAAAAATCTTACTTCCAAACAAAGAAAAAATTAATTTTTCTCATCTCTGTAACCGAACACGATATTTTTTCATCTTCTACATGTCTTTAATGTCCTGTCATAGAGACTAAATTATGCAAGAAGAAATTAAAGCCCATAAAAATGAACATGCATTACATGTTAGAAATTTGATTTCAAAGAGCTATTTATCATAAAGACTAAATCCTATTTTTTAAGAAATCCGAGGACCAAATTACAAGCTATCAAATTAATAAAGACCAAAATGTAAATGAGAACAAAATACAAGGTCCCAAAACAACTTGTTGAGAAAATATAGGATACTAAAATTAAAAATTCATGAAAGCTAATTTAAGTTGTTTAAACGTTTTAACATTAAACATAAGAGTATAACAAATGTTATATTACATTACAACGTTCATAAGGTAAATGTTATATTACCCAAGGAGTGTAGCGTGGTGGCAAAGGGCTTGAGATCTGCACAGCAGGTCTCGAGTTCGAGTCAGGGCGTGCACCTCTTGTAAGAGCCTGGGACAGCCGGGGTTTTACTCACTCACCTGGGCCCACAAAGTGCGCTTTCCAGGGGGTGGGGTTTCCTCGAATCCAAAAAAAAAAAGTTGTACAAATAAACATGTTGTAATTTGTTTATGCACAACAAAGGTCCAAACATTACGTTCACTCCCTCTCTATATGATTACTAGTGCGTGAGACTCAGACACTCCAAAATTGCAAGTGGGATTAGTCCCGCTTGATCGAATTAACCCTAAATTAAAGTGAAATTAAGTGCAAAAATGAAACCATAAATAATAAATGCAGAGAAGATTTGTTCTTGTTTAAATGGAAGCATGTGAAGGTAACCCCACCACGGGAACATGTGTGGGTGTTGATGGAACACCGTTTCCCCGGGACGGAGGTCGCTTTGTTGGCCTGACCTGGCTTGTTGGACATTTCTTCATGTATTGTAATGCACTAGAAATTCTAGTTAACTTTGATCGCGAAATTCAGCTCGAAAATGCCTTAATTTTAAAAATGGTATCAAGTTAATATATAAATTAATTTATATATATATAACCCAAATATTTGTTTTTCTAATAAAAAATAAAATAGAATGAGACTTCACTCATAAGAGTTGATATCAAAATATATATCAACGAACTAAAAAAATAGAAAATAACAAGGTAGTTGGAACATATTACAACCATCAATATTTAGAGAGAGAGAGAGAGTGATTTTGATTTGTGATTTATTTAAATATCACAGTTTTCAATTATGATTTTTTAAATACTGCAGTGTAATTGTGTTTTTTTACTGGTTATACTATTTTTTTTCATTGTTATTTTTAAAAAAACTTTGTTTTAAAAAACACCCACAAATTAAAGTGAAGGTGTAAAGGCAATTAATTACTCATAATCCAAAGTTAATTAATTTGCATAAATATGTATGGATGGAGCTTGGAGTTAGTGGATTCGTGTTGGACATGTAATCATAGCTGGCATTCACTATGCTAACCCCCATCTTTTCATCACCAAACTTTTGATTATGTGATTTGATTTAACACCATAATAATGATATTTTCCATCTCTTGAAGCAATATATACTTACAGGGTGCCTCGCAGAGATGTGTATTTACACGACGAAGAAAGAACAAGATGCTATGATTGTTGTGGTTATTTCACTTCACTTTTATCTCTTGAGCAAAAACACAAACACAAAATAATAAGCCCACCATTGTTGGATGGATATAGGAGATATATGGTGATTCGAAACAAACACTAAATTAATATATATATTAATTAGCCACGTCAAGTAATTTTAACTAAAATGCCCTGCCTTAATTATAAAAAAATTATTTTCAAAAATTATAAGACTTCTTCTCATAAAATGATATCTCAAGTACGTCAGTTTTATTTGTTTTTTTTAAAAGACATTAAAATAATTTTATCCGATCTTTATTTTATTTTATTTTTAAATTAAGGCAGAGAATTTTAGTCAAAACTATGTGTCATATATATGTTTAGTATTTTTCACGTCAGAAAGTTTCTGAACTTTGGTAAATAAATAAAGATAGTCGATCGGACCAAATTGATTAAATGTAATGAATATATATAATTTTCATAATTAAATTAAATTAACTTCATAATTTCTCGTGATTAATTTAATTATATAGTTAAGTAAACTAAAAGAATCAACAGCAATTATACTAGTCAATCACAAGAGGATTTCCTTAGGAAATCCAATCAAAACTCTCATGATATTTTCGTTTGAAACCCTTCAATTAATTTCATTGGCATGCCGATGTTGTTGGTATATCAACATCCGACCACACTACTAAAGTGACGTGACTTTAATTGTGTTGTGTGAGATCCATATAATGGGTTTTGCTTTTTGGTGCCTCTCCATCGATATCACTTTTATTTCTTTTAATTATTTTCCTCTACCTCTTTTGACATGCTTCGTCCTCATTCGTGCTTTGGTATTATACTTGGTGCGTGTAAGAAAGATTCTGCATTAAAAATACATTATTAGGACAATTACAAGACATAAGAAAAAATGTTTAGCGTATACTTATATATTATATTTTTTAAAATAATTAAAATAGAGATATTTTAATTATTTTATTATTTTTTAATTGAAATTTTTTATCTATCAAATTCAATTCTCAATCAAAATAATTGTTACTTATTTTATTTGAAATAATTTATCTATTATTTTGATTATTATTTAATTTATTTGAGATAATTTATGAAATTATTTTTTTTTTCAATTTTATTCTCATAATTCAACTTTTTAATTTGTAAGATTTATTCCTCGTTATTTTAATAAACTTGAAAAAAATAAAACATTAATAAATTATTTTTCAGCTTATTTTCCATGACATAACCAAATACTGGAAAGTGTTTTTCAATTTGTTTTTCATTACACTACCAAACATCATAAAATAATTTACTTTTCTGGAATTTACTTTCCAAAAAAAACTACTTTCCAGCAAACAAACGGGGTTTTAGTTAACAAAGTTAATATATTATAAAATTATAAATAAAAATAAAAAACTTAAATTTTTAAATAAGATAAAAAATATAATTTATATATTATTCTCACCTTTAAAACTATGTGAAGTTAAATATAATTTTGAAATATTAACGTAAGGTAAATGCACAAGTTGACTTCTCGGAAGTGTTACCTCGACCGAGAATGAGTTGTTTCGTCAGTGACTAGCATCTAGCTACTTTTTTCCACCTCTTGTCAGCCATGATGAAAGCATAATATACTATATGATAAAATAATATTCATGGCCTGTATTGATATTAAAAAAAAATATTATTTGTATTTGTTATATGTTATTTAATGTTATCTTAAGGAACGGGCTATTGCAATCTGCAACCTTTCTTCTTTCTCTGTTTTGGGTTTCCATATTCACTTGTTTCCTATGGATAGATATTTAATATATTTTTAGAGTTTCTTCCATTTTCTTTTCTTTTTTTTTCCTTTTTAATTTGCATAAACATTAATAATATCGAAAACATGAATTATTATGAGTAAACTAATGGGATGTATGGCATGTGCATAAAAATGGGGACAGTTGCATGGAAATGCATGTTCTCTTTTGTCAGTATATCGCTGGCATTTTACTCTTTTCTCACAACACATGCCCGACACATTTGAAAGCAGGTTTGTCTACTTGATTTGATCTTTCCCATAAGTTTGTCTTTCCCCTTCCCAATTTTCTAGCTTGCTCCTTTTTGTTTTTTCAACTATATTTGTTGATGAATTTTCACATTATTTTAGTTATTTCTTCTTAATTAATTAGTTTAACAAATTATTATAACATTTGCTGCTCGCAGGTAACTCATGAGCACACAAGTCAAAGGAAGAATGCACATGTCTATTAACCAAGATTACCTGTCTTAGGGTGTGTTTTGTCCCCCTTCACTTAAGAAATTGTGTTTAATTAGCGCCTAACCTTGTGGCTATGATTCATTCTTCTTCAAGTGACTTGATCTAAGAACATGATCTCAAGGATAAATTAAATTATTACTTTGTTGAGTGTGTTAGACAGTATGTAATGCTATGGCTTTAAAAATAACAATTTAGATAGACTTTAGTTGACATTGGATGCAGCAACATTTATGCAAAATTTCGAATAATTTTATGGTAATTAGAGAGTAATTAGTAACATTATATTAGTTATTTTTATAAATTTAAATTTTTTTAAAAAAGATAAATACAAGTAAGAAAAAGAAAAATCAAAGTAGAGATATATATTCCTATCATTTTTAGGGCGTCGTAAATCTGATTCTTTATCTCTTATATGTGTTCGTCTTTTTTAAAAAAATAGATCCAGGAAGTAACTAATAAATCGTACTAGTTACTTATAATTAAGCACCATAATTATTTTTCAAAATGCCACTAATAGAAATTAGAAAGGTATTTAATGCGAGATTGATACATAATAAAATGATATTCTGTTTATCTTTTTCTAGTATTTCTAATTTGCGATGAGGGAATAGTGATTTTCCACGCTCAATTAGTTTTTTTTAACGAGTATCCAAGGGAAATCTATGTTATATTATAAAATGATATTCTGTTTATCTTTTCTAATATTGCTTGGATGCTTAACTTTTAAAAGGTAATTAATGCGAGATTTATACATAATAAAAGATGATCTCTTGGTATTAACCAAATAATGAAGAATTTTTAAAATATGTTTATTATCAAGTATTTTTGTTTTTACCAGATAAAATATTTTATTGTAAGCTTTCATTTAAGATGCATGTTATATATATATATATATATATATATATATATATATATATATCAAATATCTTGTATATACTCTTTAAAAAATATATTTTAAATACATATAAAATTAAAATAAAATATATTTTTTAAAGAGTATATATATTAGGTTCTTAAGCAAACAACTGGGTTGCTTTTAGTGTAGCTTGTATAATTAGCCAGAATAATGGCTGTACAAGTCAGGGTAATGGCTGTAAAGTTTATTTCCCCTCCAATTATAGCTATCTTGTTAGTTACTACAGGCACCGATTGGATGAAAGAGATCCTCTATATATATATATATATATATATATATATAGTCATGATGGCCTCAAACAGGGGACCTCTGTGGCTTTTCCTAGTTAAAGTCTTCACGCCCCCCCTGTTTTATGCCTAATTTGTGATGGTGAGCTGTGAAACTTAACATGCAAGCCACGGGACTAGCTGATGCTGCAAATTTCTTTTTGTGGTCCGAACGTTATTTTCAAAAAAAATATTTTGCTTGAATTTTTATTTTATTATTTTGAAATGTTAGTGCTAAAAATAAATTTTAGAAATAAAAAATATTATTTAATATATTTCCAAACAAAAAAACACTTTAGAAAACAATCATTGTTGCGATGTTAAATAAGCACAAAATCCTTTTCATTAAAAATAAAAAATAAAAGAGATGGGATTTTATTGCACCCTCTTCTTGCAAAAAAACTATTCCCTTGAATAAAAAAATTTTCTTTATTTATTTTTTTTAATTTTAATTTTATATTTCAACATCAAGTTTATTAGAGATTGAGTTTCATATTTTTCTCAATCTTTTTTAATGAGGTTATTTTAGACTCATGACCGGGACCGCGAGTTTAACAGGTTTACTCAAGTTTTTTCCACTTCTCTAATCGATTTTTTCTCTCTCAATTTCATCATTCAACACCGAGTTAATTGGAAATTAGACTTCGTAATTTGTTTTGATTTGCATTCTATGAGGTGGTCTCTACCTCATAACTCAGGTCATTGGTTTGAGCGAGCTAACTCGGGTTGACTTGAGTTTTTTTATGTCATTTTTTATTTGGTTTTTTAATTTCTATCTCATCCTTCAACAATTCAACGTCAAGTTTATTAAGGATTGGACTTCATAATTTTTTTTCAATTTATTTTTTATGAAATTATATTAATCTCATGATCCAGACCACATGTTTGACAAGTTAACTTGGTTGACTCGAGTTTTTTCTCTTTTTATATTTAATTTTTTTTTTAATTTTATCTTTCGATATTAAATTGATCGATAATTAGATTTCATGATCTATTTTGATTTGCTTTCTATGAGATTATCTTTGTCTAATGACTCAAGTTATGAGTTTGACGGATTAACTGGTGTTAACTCGAGTTATTTTTTTATTTACTTTTTCTAATCGATTTTTTTTAATTTTATCTTTTAACACTGGGCTGATTGGAAATTGAGTTTCATAATATATTTAAATTTACTTTCTATTAGGTTATTTTGGTCTCATGACTCGAGTTACAGTTTTGGATTGACGAGTTAACTAGGATTGACTTAAATCAATCAAATATGTTGATGTCTCAATATTTTTTAAAAAATATCACCTTAAATATTTGTTTTAAGTCAATCTATGCTTTTATTGGTTGTCTAAGTTGTCTTTGGAATCGTTAAATCAACCAAGTCACATTAGATCAATCGCCACATTATTTAAAAAATTTTTCTACTAGAAAAACATGAGCAACACATAGTTTTTTTTTTTTATGTTAAAAAAAATAATTTGAATTGTAGTATAGCGCGCGTTAATTTACTAGTCTTTAACTAAAACAAATAATAGAAACAAGAAAGTCATTTCATACCAAAAAACAATGTTATATATATATATATATATATATATAACTTGTAAATGGAATTTCCCAATTTCCATGTCAAATACTACCAAATTCTAGTAATTAGGCATAATAATATTTGATCTATTGTCAATAAACATCTACTATTATGGTTATTAAAATTGATATAATGGCTTTTATAGAATAAAAAAATTGCAATTAAACACTATATATTTAGCATTTGCTTGAAATGCTATTATAACATGTATTTATAATTATTATTTTTAAATGATGGTATCTCAAAATTATTTTTCTCTTTTTGGCAGTTTAGGTGGTGTGCAGAGAGCAATGAATTTGCCTTATATTGAATGGCTAAAAAATGCTTGAATACTCAAATATCAATCAAATGAAGGTATACATTTTATAAACCAAGCTCGACCTAGGGAATTGGTGCTCCCACTGAGTCAGCAGGCCCATACTACAGAAAAAATCTGTAGAGGGCGGTGTCTGGGGAACCCCTACCCTAACCTTTTGCCCTTGTTTGCCTGCACCATAGTTACATGCCCCCTCAACATGGTTATTAAATCCAGTTTCAGATTAACCCGGTTAATTAATCTGGTTAAATTACTAGATCTTAAATTATACACGTTAACTCAAATCAATTTAAATTTATTCAGGTCATCTTGAAAAAAAAATTATTTGAGGTTTTGATATAATTTTTTTTTATTTTACATTCAAAATATATTATTATATCCTTTTAAATTAAAATATTTAAACTAAAAAGATTGTTATCTCATATAAAAAAAATATAATTTCCTTCTTGTGATATGAAATATATATACTAGTAGGCTTTCAATTCTATGTTGAAAAAATAAAAAAAAATTCTGGTATTTATACAATGAACTTTAATATAAATTACTAATCAACCAAAAAAAATAATAGATTCACGTGTATAAAATTAGGTTGAGGAATCAAAAAACCTATAATCTCCCCTTTCCTGTATGCAAGGCAATGCCTATCCTCTCTCTGGATCTCTTTTCTATAGACTTGATCTTTTAGTTTGTTAAATAAAATGCTTGCATAAAAAAAAAGTTTATTACATGTTGAAATGTGGACATGTAAAAAACAAGGAAGGTCCCTGCCTTAAAAAAAAAAAATGGGTTTCTTCTCGGTTTTGTCAGGTCACTCAGGTTCTGAGTTGACCTGACAGGTCAGACGGTTTTCTCCAAACCAATTACAAGCCTTGGTTTTGCTAAATTTAGACCTGACCGGTGGTTGTGAGCAAAGACCAGTTATATCTTTTAAGTGGTTGGGTTCTGAATTGTAATGAACTAATATTAAAGAAATGAGGTTTAAATTTGGTTTTTTTTATTGTTTTATGATTATGGTTTTAAAAAATATATATTTAGTTAAAACTAGTGTGAGAATAATTTTTATATATAAAATAAATGAAAAGCAATTGTTTATAGAAAAAAAATATTATTTTAGTTTCTACACAAACACAACTACAATTTAAAACACATAAAAAATAAAAGTTATTTATTTAACCAAATAATTTTTTTCGTAGCAAAAAAAAAAAACAGAAACTACCAAAAATACCAATCAGTTCTTCCATAGTCACATAATCAATAAGTTTGAGTTGCTAGTGGGTTATGATTTTGCCCTTAAGGCCTTTATCATGCTTTATGCATTTAATATTTGTTGTTGTTTGAGTTGGAATTGGCTCCTTTTTTCCTTTTTCCACTCGATGAGTTAAATCAGGTCCAATCCATGATAATCAAACACAGATTGCATCACACCTAATTTGAGATCTCAATCATCTCACGAGACTACCATGTTTCTATTTTCATTTTGATTTGATTTGTCTTGGACCGCCACTTAATCATCAAAATAGATCAATTTTCCACTTCAAACTTGGACTAATTTACAAACCATTTGATTGTGCAAATAATTCATTAGGTAAATTTTCAAATAATCAAATCAATAATAAATCACCCTTTAATTGCTCACCTAACCCTCATAATCATCATGGGTTAGACTTTTTCTCATCTGGGTCATGGGTCTACTCAAGACACTCGTGAAAGCAACTCCATTTTCCAACGCCTTGTCCCAAGCTCCAAGCCCGAGTTGGGTTCGATTCAGAATGAACTCACTCACTCACTTACTCACGCCCCAGCTCTACAAGCCTGACAAGAGCCATCTCCTGGCACCTCCTCTCCTTGGGCTAAACTAGTGGGGGCTAGAGAGAACCAAGGCAAAAACCAAGAAATTTTGAAAAGTGGTGGGGTCCCTTTACCCAATAAACAAAAAAGAATCCATTAATTTTCCTCCTGTGGGCTACCTTCCTCACACAAACCCTAACCATGAAAAAGTCTCATTACACTCTCCCACGAACGCACTAAAGACTAAAGACAACACAGGCATGGCTAATGTCTTGTTGTCAAGTGTAAGAAAATGTGGGCTTTTGTGGTCCATTTTTCGGAGGTAACAAAAATAATTCTAATTTAACAACAAACCTCTTTGGACCCTTAAAGTCCAAAAATAAAAAATCTTCTTTCCCCTCTCTCTCACAAAACTTTCAAGTCTGTCTCACCCAACCAAACTAACCCTTATCTCGTGAAAGGAAGGAGGTCTGTTTACCCCCAATTTTAGGTCCAATTAGGGTTTCGGGTCTGGCTTTCAAGCCCATATCAAGATCACTCTGCAAAACCCTAGATCGTGCCTGAGACCCATCGGAGCTCTGTTCCTGGGCTTCTTTTAAGCTTAAAGATCGCATCTTTCCCTCGTTTCCACCGGTAAAAAAACCCTAACCCGAACTTTTCTTTCAGTCTTGCCTTGTCGTTGTGATTCTCGTGTTCTTGTTTGGTTTCGAGTCTCTCTGTTGTTATCATTCTTTGTTTGGTGCTAAATTGTTGAACTGGTTTACTTTTCTTGCTTGATTAAGGAACTATTGGAGGTTTTTTGAGTGTTTTCATGTTAAATTCGTTCCCTTGATGATTGTTTCGTGTTGAATTTGTTTCCTTTTTCATGATTAATCGATGGGTTTGCTCTTTTTCACATGGGCTTGTGATTTCTTGTTTTGATCGTTATAATATTTGTGAAAGGAGATGTGTTAATACTTTTATATTGTTGATCATGGCGGTGTTCCCTTCAATTTTATGTTTTTGTTCTGGGCTTGTTTTCTGTCTTCATGTTTGTTGAATTGTGTAGCCCAACAAAATCAAACTCTAGATCTGTTTTTCCTTCCTTTGAATCGTTTAAAACTGTTTATAATAGGCGAGAATACCTATTTTGACCCTGATCCATTTGGGTCCCTTTACACGAACTTTTGACGAACTCTTGGAAGAACCTTATATTGGACCTACAATTAACGTATGACTCCTATTTGGCCCAAAGGGTTCGCACATGGTCAACTTGAAAGCTAGCTTGGTGGCCCATAGTTCTGCACCCAGTGGCCTTATAATCAACTTATGGTCTGTGGCTGCTGGCACAAGCAGAATAGCAGATATGCATATCACATATGTTGTGGTCATGACCTTGTAGTTATTTTATAGGACCTTTCGCCTGTCCTTGCCTGGACCGGAGAGGTGGATTTAGTCTCAATGCTAAGAGTTGGTGCGAGGACATCACCTGGCCACAAAACCGAAAAGAAAGTAAGAAAGAAAGGAGTTTCGGAACCTGTAATATAATGTGGAAGTGTCTTTAATATGTTAATTTCTTTCAGGTTTTGCTTCAATGTTTATGTTTGAGAAGGTGTGCTATTTAGTTATTAATGGAATATTGGTATTGAATATTTTGAACATTTACTTTCCACGAGAGTTTAATATAATGATTGGAAATTGAGTTCACAAGTTTGTAAGCTCATGGAGTTCACACTTATTCGGAGGATCAGCCCCTGAAACTAAGGTTGGGAATTGAGGATGTTTTCACCATTCAACCATCTAAGATTAACACTTGTTGCTAAAGATGACAAAGGACATTTTTTGTTTCTGCAACAATGGAGTGTTATATCAAGGGTCAAGAAGCTCTTCCACTTTCCTTAAGGATAGAGGGGAAGGGTTGAGCATGCATCTTCTACTCATTGAGTATCAGAAAGCTATGACTTTAGATGGCAGGCTGGTTGTCTGTTAATTATTTTGTTTTTATAATACCATCACAATGACCCGGGCCTTATCAGATGACTTGAGCTAGTGTTTGCATGATTATACTGTGGAGGTGCCTTTATGTTTATTCTAGTACTCAGTTATCTCCTGTTACTTAGTTGGTCTAGTCATCATATAATTGTTTGTGAATGGTTGGCTTATTCCTATTTGTTGTCTTTCACTGGACTTTCCACCAAAGACTTCTAAAATAATTCTGCATTAATACATTTGGATTCAGCTTTGTTTTCTTGGGTTCATGACTATGCATCACTGTTTATCTGAACTACATGTTTTCATCTTGAATGCTAGTATAGCTCCTTGCGATTTAAGCAGCAGTCAAATTTTTTTATTATCATGATATTCTACTTTAGCTGTCACATCAAAATGATTTGTGGTTATCATTATATTGAAGTGAAATTTTTATGCCGTGGGAAAAATCATACACTAAATCTGCTGTTGCTTCTTATTTTACTGCGAAGTCACTTTCTGAGACCAGATGGCAACCCCTGAAGAGAATAATCAGCTGGTGATTGCTCCTGAATCTACTCCAGAAACACAGCCTAATAAGCGGAGGAAGAAGAAGTCCATAGTCTGGGAACATTTCACAATAGAAAATGTAAGCCCTGGATGTAGAAGGGCGAGCTGTAACCAGTGCAAGCAAAGTTTTGCATACAGCACGGGATCTAAAGTAGCTGGTACCAGCCATCTCAAACGTCATATTGCCAAAGGAACTTGCCCAGCACTGCTACGCAATCAATCGCCATTTACCCCTGGGATGAATGGAAATGGCAGCATGTCCGATCCACCTAAACGTCGCTACAGATCCCCGAGTTCTGCCTACATTTCCTTCGATTCAGACCGTTGCCGCCATGAAATTGCCAGAATGATGATAATGCATGACTACCCTCTTCACATGGTAGAACATTCTGGATTCCTAGCCTTTGTCCAGAATCTTCAACCCAGGTTTGACATGGTGAGCTTCAATACCGTCCAAGGGGATTGTGTCGCCACTTACTTGAGAGAGAAGCAAAACATTATGAAGTTTGTTGAGAGCATGCCTGGGCGTGTCTGCCTTACATTGGACATGTGGACTTCTAGCCAAAGCTTGGGTTTTGTGTTTATAACAGGACACTTTATTGATAGTGACTGGAAGCCTCAGAGTAGGATTCTCAATGTTGTGATGGAGCCATATCCTGATTCAGACATGGCAATCAGCCATGCTGTTGCTTGTTGTCTTTCTGATTGGAGTTTGGAAGGCAAACTATTTTCTATCACTTTCAATCATCCAGTGGGTGAACCTGGGCGTGAAAACCTCAGATCTCTTCTCTGTGTCAAAAATCCCCTTATCATCAATGGTCAGTTAATGATTGGGAACTGCAGTGCTCGCATTCTAAGTAGCATTGCAAAAGATGTCCTATGGGCAGGACGAGAGATCATCAAGAAAATCCGCGACAGCATAAAGTATGTGAAGACTTCAGAATCTCATGAGGAAAAGTTCCTTGAGCTCAAGCAACAGCTTCAAGTCCCCAGTGAAAAAAGTCTATCCCTTGACAATACAACTCAATGGAACTCAACTTTTCAGATGTTGGTCGCTGCTTCAGAGTTAAAGGAAGTATTTTCTTGCTTGGATACTTCTGATCCCGATTACAAAGAAGCCCCTTCAATGGAAGACTGGAAGCAGATTGAGATTATATGCACATACTTGAAACCTCTCTTTGACGCAGCCAATATCCTTACATCCAGAAATAATGTGACTCCAATAACATTCTTTCATGAACTATGGAAGATTCATGAGCTGTCTCGTGCAGTAGCAAGCGAGGATCCCTTTATCAGCAGTCTTGCTAAACTAATGCGAGAGAAGATTGACAAATATCTTAAAGAATGCAGCCTTGCTTTGGCAATTGCAGTAGTCATGGATCCTCGGTTTAAGATGAAGTTGGTTCAGTTCCGTTTTTCAAAAATCTTTGGTGACGAAGCTCCTTTGTATGTTAAGATTGTTGATGATGGCCTCCATGAGCTGTTTCTTGAATATGTTGCGCTTCCTCTACCCCTTACCCCAACTTATGCTGAAGATGGAAATTTTGAGAACATGAAGACAGAAGATAACCAGGGAACTCTCCTTTCAGACCATGGACTTACAGATTTTGATATGTATATCATGGAGACTACTAGCCAAAATACGAGGTCAGAGCTGGATCAGTATTTGGAGGAGTCTTTATTGCCTCGCTTGCAAGAGTTGGATGTGTTAGACTGGTGGAAAATGAACAAGCTCAAGTATCCGACCCTTTCAAAACTGGCACGTGATATTTTGACCATTCAGGTATCTACTGCTGATCCTGACTCTGTATTCGATACCGAGATCAAAGAGCTGGATTCATACCGGAGTTCTTTGAGACCTGAGACAGTGGAAGCCCTTGTGTGTGCCAAGGACTGGCTTCAGTATGGGTCTGCTGCACCTGCTGAAATTTCAAATGCGATTGTCAAAGTAGGGTCTTAGATCTAGTGTTTGTATGTGTATGATTGGAGGTTTATGTTAGATGCTGCTAGTTTTCTCATTCACATTAGGCTACTATGTGTAATTTATGTATCATTGAAGATGATTATCTGGATTGCTTGGACGTGATAACTTAAATTTCTTGAGTAGATTTTCGGGCAGTTTACTTTTCGTATGGTTTTAGTCGCCTGTAGAACGTGGATGTCCTCAAATTCCGCAGATTTGCTTCAAGGACTCAACTACAATTTATCATGGCCAGATGCTAACAGTCGACTACAGAATTGAGAAGTGAATGAAATATATGTAACTTGTATGAACAGAAAAGAGGAACAGCAATGGGGAGTAGTGAGATACAAGGTCTTGGCGCCTTAGCTAGTGGTGGAATTTACAGGCGAGCATAACAACTGTTGAGGAACATGTATATGGTTAATGTTTCTGACTGTTTCACTTGCAATTTGTTAAATAAATATATCACTAGCTCAGAACTTCTCAAAATTAGGGACATGCTCAAACTGGTTTGCTTGGCAGGATTTTGACTGAAACCTAGAACGGACCAGCATGAGGATCCTATGTACTTCACTTTGAAGACATCTGCCTCTTCTTTCTAGGGCTTTATAGAATTGATCACTGTGTTATGTACTGTATAGACTTGGGCCGAATCGCTCGGGAAAAAAAAAATACAATGAGGAAAAAACAAACCAATCCAAGTTGAAAAAAAATATAATGAGTAAAAACTATCTAGTTAAAAACACTCATTGATTTACTATCTGAGTAGACTTTTTAAGACTTAATCAATTAACTTGTTGGACTTCTTTTTTTAAAAAATAATTATTTTACAACACGACATCTTTTTTTTTTATTTTTAATTGAGGGTTTAAACTAGGTTAACACTCTTGATTTGCACTCCGAACGTTGCTCCTAATTAATCCTATATCTAAATCGGGTTTTATAACTTTGATTTTTAATAATGGAGTCGCACAAAAATTAGTCCTGGTCTATTGAGCAATTTTCAATTAGATCCCTTGACTACAACTTTTTTCAATTGGATTTCTATATATCAAAAGAAATTCCTCAATGGAGTCTTTTCACGGTTATTTTATGTAATAAATGGTGACATTTTGAAGAAAATCCAATGCTTTCAATTTAAAATTGTGATGAGTTTAGATGGAAGTATTTGATTGAAAACAATCTTTTATGCTAAACTTAAAAATAAAATACTTTGGAACCAAATTGAGAATCAAGCAAAAAATTTGAGATCTCTCTCAAAAAGTCTTTTTGTTTATAAAAGCGAGGAGAAACTTGGTATGCATCGAGCATCCACAAGATTAAATGCATGCGTGCATTTCACTCATGGATGGAAATCTTCTATCCTCGTATGGAATTTGGATGCCTACCTCTCTGATTAACATTTCTCCATTTAAGAAAAAAAGTGTTCTCTCTTAGAGTTACAAGTTAGAAATTGTTAGAAAGAATCTGTCATCAAAGTAATGGCTGATCCCAAGTCCTAACCTTAATTCATTGGATTCAAAATAGTGGCAATAAGAAAAGGAGGAATTAATCCAATTGTGGAAAGGCCTACCTTTCCTTAAACAAGAAAGTCCTAAATTCACACGTACCAATTCAAGATACGTTGGGCTGAGACCTTAACAAGTCCTCAAAATCAATGTAAAACCATCGATTAATTCGTGGGTTTTCTTCTGTTTTGATTTGTAACTTTTGTCCGAAATCTTCAACCCGGGTTTAGCATGGTGATCGACCCTTCTTTGACGGAGAAGCGAGACATTATGGAGCTTGTTGAAGGCATGCCTGGTTGTGTTTGCCTTCCATTGGATGTGATCAGGACTTGAAGCTAAAGCTTAGGTTATGTGTTTATAGCAGGACACTTCCTCAATGATAATTAAAAGCCACAGAAAAGATTCTCTATGTTGTGAAGGAACCATATCCTGATTCGGATACAGCTATCAGCCATGTTGCTCGTTGCCCATCTGATTGGAGTTTGGAGGGCAAGCTAATTTCTGTCATGATCAACCATCCAGTGAGTTAACTTGGGCGTGAAAACCTTAGATATCTTCTCTGTGTCAAGAATCAGCTTATCATCAATGGTAAGTTACTGCTTGAGAACAGCTGTGCAGCAGATGTGTTTTCGGCAGGGCAAGAGATTATTGAGAAGATCCGCAAGAGGGTGAAGAATTCTGAATCAAAAAATCAAAAGTTTCTTCAAGTAGCCAGTACTGAAAACAGCATGTCTCTCGACAACCAAGCTCAATGGATCACGACATATGAGATGCCGGTTGCTGCTTCAGGGTAGAAGGAAGCATTTTCTTGCTTAAATATTTCTGATCCTGATGACAAAGAAATTCCTTCCATGGAGACAGGAAGCGAGTTGACCTTATATGCTCAGTATTGAAACCTCTCGTTGATGCAGCAAACTTCCCTGCTTCCTGAACTAACCCGACCCAAAAGGATATTGTTTCACGAAATCTGGAGGATGCATGAGCTGTATAATTCTATTACAAGTCACGAGGGCTCCTTTTTATCATCTGAGGACTACTATCCCCAGGTCCTAAGCCTAATAGGACTAAAATGAAAAGGAAAAAACAATTAGAAAAGGGAAAGAAATCCTTAAAGTGGGCTATATATATCCCTCCACTACTCTCTTTCCCAATTCAGGAGACGGCGGGCCGAGTCCGTGTTCCCATAGGTCACTAAAATCAGTTGTATTTAACAAAGCTAGCCGTGGACCCGAAAGTCCAAATCTTAAGAGCTAGGGGTTTGGGTTTCCTTTCAAGCCCAAAATCTGTGTGTGCAAAATCTAGGGTTTCGCCGGAGCTTCTTACATGATCAAAGATCAAATCTTTCTCTCTTTAAAAAGGGTAAAAACCCTAGCCCTTATCCTAATTTCTTTTACTTTTATTTAGTTGTTGTGGTTTTTGGAATTTTACTCCTTTTTTGTTCTTGATTCTCTGCTTTGTTTTCTAGGTTTTTGTTTTGATTGTGTTAAATCAAGATTTTCTTGACTCTTGATTGATTAACCAATCAAGAAATTAATCGTTAATTTCTTGATTGGTTAATTACATTATCATTATTATGTGTTATTTTTTTTATTTTTGATTACATGCTAAATATGTCTCCTTTTCAATGATTAATCGATGGGTTTTTTCTATTTTGATCTGAACTTGTCTTTAATTGTTATTATTTTTAGTAAAGAGGAGGAGTTGTGTTCTTAGGCATGTTTTCCTTTCTGTCTCCTGCTTTGATCAGATTACTTTTTTTGAAACCATGCCAACAATGATCTTACTTCTTAGCCTGTTTATAAGGGGGTTGAAATACCCGTTTTGACCCTGAGACCATGCGGGTCCCTTTAAACAAAAGTCTTTATATTGGACCCACCTTATTCCATATAGAGGCATAGAGCCCTTATAGTGTTGAAGGCAGTTAACATGATACTGAAAGCTAGTTTATTGGGCCATTGTCCTTCAGCTAACTTGTAGGTCTTACAATCTGTTTTAGGCAAACAGGGAAGCCAGGCCCTTGTATTTATACAGGATTTATATGATGTAATAAGGAAGGCCTTGCTTCTGTTTGAGAGAGTTGGATATGTCAAATAAGGTACTGATGATGGTGAAAATTTACCATGAATTTGTTTCTGTAAAATCAAATGGTCCTCTCAAGGAGAGACAAAAATTTCCTGTCGTATAAGGATCAACGGAACTTGAAGTTGGTGATCTTGCATCTGCTGCCTGCACAATTTTAGGAACCTAAGAATTCTGTAATGCAGGCAAGTACCTGCTGGACTGGTGTTAATTTTTGCATGGTATTGCAATGACAAAATAATGATCCAGGCCTTCTCAAATGGCTTGAGCTAGTGTGTGCAAAACTTGGTATTACATTGACTGGTACAAGATAACGATGTTGTGTTTAGTTTGTATGCTTTCGTTCATGTTTATCAATGGTTGTCTCCATTGCATGTTGAACATGTTCTATATCAATGGTTTTCATGAAATTCATTTGCGATTATTATCACTACAGGGGAAGTCAGTTTTCTAAGCCATCGTCAAATCCTATACTGGATGTTCTGTCGTTTCTTATTTGCTGCATAAAGTAGGAACTCATTTTTTGAGACAAGATGGCAACCCTTGAAGAGAAGAATCAGCTTATTAGTACACCAGAAAACCAGATGGCAACACTTGAAGAGAAGAATCAGTTGATTACTCCTCCAGAATATCAGATGGTGACTCTTGAAGAGAAGAATCAGCTGGTTGCTGCTCTAGAATACCAGATGACAACCCTTGAAGAGAATAGTCGCTCGACGCCTGCTCCTGAAACACAGCCTAGCATGCGGAGGAAAAGGAAGTCCATGGTTTGGGAGCACTTCACCATTGAAACTCTAAGCTCTGACTGTAGAAGGGCATTCTGTAAGCAGTGCAGGCAAAGCTTTGCTTACAGCATGGGTTCAAAAGTATCTGGTACCAGCCATCTTAAACGTCACATTGCCAAGGGAACTTGTCTAGCACTACTACACAATCAGGGGAATCGACAAACACGAGGTACACCAACGATGAATGGAAATAGCAGTGTGTCTGATCCACCAAGACGTCGTTGCAGATCCCGAAACTCAGCCAGCATTTCATTTGATTTAGACCATTTCCGCCAAAAAATTGCCAGAATGATGATAGTGCATGATTACCCTCTTCACATGGTCGAACATCCTGGATTTGTAAATTTTGTCAAAAGTCTTGAACCGAGATATGACATGATGAGCTTTAATACAGTCCAAGGAGATTGTGTCTCAGGTTACTTGAGGGAAAAGCAAAAAGTTATGAAGTTTATCGAGTGTTTGCCTGGACGTGTTTGCCTTACATTGAACGTGTGGACATCTAGCCAAAGCTTAAGTTATGTGTTTATAACAGGACACTTCATTGATGGTGACTGGAAGCCACAGAAGCGGATTCTCAATGTGGTGGTGGAACCATATCCTAACTCGGATGCAGCTCTTAGCCATGCTGTTGCTAGTTGCCTATCTGATTGGAGTTTGGAAGGCAAGCTATTTTCTATCACTTTCAATCATCCAGTGGGTGGACCTGGGCGTGAAAACCTCAGATCTCTTCTCTGTGTCAGAGATCCCCTTATCATCAAGGGTCAGTTACTGTTTGGGAACTGCAGTGCTCATGCATTAAGCAGCTTTGCAAAAGATGTGCTGTGGGAAGGGCGAGAGATCATTAAGAAAGTCCGTTACAGTGTAAAGTATGTGAAGACCACAGAATCCCATGAGCAAAAGTTCCGTGAGCTCAAGCAACAGCTTCAGGTCCCCAGTGAAAAAGGCCTGTCTCTTGATAACCAAGCTCAATGGAACACGACATATCAGATGCTGGTTGCGGCTTCAGAGTTAAAGGAAGTGTTTTCTTGCTTAGATACTTCTGATCCTAATTACAAAGAGGCTCCATCCATGGAAGACTGGAAGCGGGTGGGCATTATGTGCACATACTTGAAACCTCTTTTTGATGCAGCCAACTTCCTTGCCTCTAGAACAGGCCCAACCCAAAATACATTCTTTCACGAAGTCTGGAAGATGCATGATCTGTATCATTCTATTACAAGCCATGGGGATCCCTTTGTCATCAGTCTTGCTGAAATAATGCAAGAAAAGATGGACAAATATTTGAAGGAGTGCATCCTGGCTTTGGCAATTGTTGTAGTCATGGATCCTCGATTTAAGATGAAGTTGATTGAGTTCAGTTTTCTGAGATTCTACGGTGAAGAAGCTGGCAAATATGTAAAGATCATTGATGGTGGGCTCCACGAGCTGTTTGTTGAATATGTGAGACTTCCTCTCCCTCTTACTTCAGCTTATGCTGAAGATGGAAATTTTGAGAACAACACGAAGACAGAAGAAATTTCAGACAACGGGCTTACAGATTGTGATGTGTATGTGGAGACTACTAGCCAAAATACGAAGTCGGAGCTGGAGCAGTATTTAGAAGAGTCTTTGCTGCCTCGCCACCAAGAGATGGATGTGTTGAAATGGTGGGAAGAAAACAAGCTCAATTATCCAACTCTTTCAAAAATGGCTCGTGATATTTTGACCATGCAGGTATCTACTGCTGAACCTGACACTGTATTTGATACCGAGATCAAAGAACTGGATTCGTACCGGAGTTCTTTGAGACCTGAAACAGTGGAAGCCCTTGTGTGTGCTAAAGACTGGCTTCGGTACGGATCTGAAGCGTCCACAGAAGTTTCTAATGCGCTTGCGGAAGTAAAGGGTCTTGGATCTTAGTGTTTACATGTCTCTTAACCGTAGGATTTTTATTAGACTCGATTAGTCTTCTACTTCTCCATATCAGGCTAGACATCTGCCTCAACTGCAAAGAATATATAGATTGCTTGAACACAAGATGTCAAAAATCTATAGTATCTTTTCTGATTTCACGAGTCCCTTTATTTTTGTTTGTTGTTGTTTTAATTGACTAGAAGAATTGGACAAGCTCATGGCACACTAGCAGCAGTTATCTATTATCATCGCTAAACATATACAGGTGCTTGGGCTAGTTATTGATGTCTAGCTAACCACACAACACCATTGAGAAGCTAATGCGATACCAAACCGGTAACGGCAGAAACAAAGGCTCTGAAGATGGTGAATTCTGATAATTAGTTTCTAACATGATGGTGGGATGTACATCAGACCATAGTTCATACTTGTATATCCTAAATCTTCATTACTGAAGCTTGATTTTTATTTTATTTTTCACATTTTTCTTTGCTTTTTGGTTGAGGGAACTGAGCATATGTAGGTGGGTCTTAAAATGAAATGGATCGCTTGACTTCACCCCGAAAACAACTATCCAAAGCTGATTCTATATTTTTTGTTTTCTGGTTTCCAGCAGTTGCTTAAGTTGGATTACTGAAACGAGGAAGTAGTAGTTGTTTCTTAATCATCATCGACATTTTCAGTGATTGCGGTTGTATCTAATGATTTGGAGATAGATTTTTGCAAGAGTCAAGGTATATGAGCTTAGTCCAGAACAGAGAATTGATCAAACAAGTAGATGGCAGAGATCTTATTTAATCCTTCCCCCTTCAATTCCTTGCATGATTACATTAACTAGCAAACCACAAAGGGAAGCAAAGTAGAGGGGATATATGGCACGCACGTACAATAAATACCCCAGTACCCAAACCACCACCAGTCCAGCCCTTGACTCTATTCTGACAAAAATTCTCCTATAACTCAATCTCAACTACATGAAGCTTGCCCTCCTCAGGCATGCTATCCAAGCAAAGACTAACCAAACTAGAATCTGAATCATACACAAATTCGACCACATTTGCGTCCACAATGCACTTCCTTGGCTTAGCAGATGAGTAAGCACCAAACTTGCCGCATCCTTTAACCTCCATGCTAACTTTCCCTACCAATTCATCACTATAGTTTTCCACCCTCTGTTCACTCACACAACTACTTTCACCCTTATATCCATCATCAAGATTTAATAATTCAGCACCACCTTTCACTTCATACTTCAACCCCTCAATGGCTCCACCAGCATTGAACATGTTGGTTAGCCCCAGGGGTGCAAAGCTGAACCCGGGTGCCAAGTCCTTGATGGGAGTGACTGTAAATATGTCATGCTCAAGGACTTTGAGTGACATTGGCAATGATGCATTGTATGGGAGGGTGATAAGTTCTCCAGTCCGATGACAATAGACAGCACAGTTACCATCCCAGTTGGGGTCCATAGCAGCTTCAGCGATGAGATGAACATCACGACCCCTAATGGCGCCTGTCAGTACCTCATTTTTGGTTTGGTGGAACGTGTTCTTTCTTTCAGTGCTGTTCCATGCTGCTCCTTGGCAATTGTAGACTCCTAGGACCCCTGTGAACTTGTTCATGTTCCATATTTTCAATAAGCTGCCATCAGAGAGATTTTGGTTAAGAAAAATGCCCAATAATTCAACATTTCTAGGATGCAAAAAATAGCTAAAATTCAGATTTTTTTTATCCATGTTGTGCTAGTTAGCTTAGTTGATAAAATTATTACGGAATAAAGATAAAGGTTACCTAACGCCGTCGCGGGCTGGGTCGGAAAACAAGCAGTCACGGGTGGGTCTGCCAGGCAAACGGGCTCGAAGAATTGATCCATCAGGAAGGATCAATTTCTTTAGTAGCTCAAAGTTGTGCTTCCCAGGTGCATCACTGTTCATCAAAAATGTTACCACCACCCACCATTTAGCAAATTATAGAACACAAGAACTCGATCATTAGTGACTTGCATATCTTAATTTTACATGGTAAAACTGAATGATGATGATGAAGGGCTATGATTCATTACCTAACATAGATGGGTCCACCACTAATAGCCCTAGCAGAAGCATGATATTCAGCAGCTGGATGTAGAGAATGGAACATGTCCCAATCAGGCTGCATGAACTCTCCCAAGAAAACACTGTTATACGCCACCGCTGCTATATGGATGGTGTGTGATACTGGATCGCGCGGGTAGAAATCATCCGATGCTCTCACCACTGCCGTTTGTTTGGAGCTGCACCATAACATTTCAAAGCACCACATCACATCAGATTAAAGCCCCAAACTCACAAACAAAACAAAAATAGTGGTTTTTAACAAATTACCAGTACAAAGCATCAGTATTATGGCTCATGCAAGCAATGCAGCCATTATCAGGGAAGTTCCTTGCGACAGAAGCATCAAGGGCCTGATGGTATTGCCTAGTCAATTGAACCCTACCACCCAAACCAGCACCAAGTGTCTCCAATATACATTGAACATCCACCTTAACCCCATCAATGCCGGCAGATGCCAGATAACTATGCAACTCGTTATAAAACTTGTACACATTTTTTGGATTCACCAGCCCTAATCCCTGCAACGCCATGGCATCATTTTTCCATGTGGGCTCATTCTCCACCACCCCCTTTGACACCATTGGATACTTCAGCGTTGAACCATATTTCTCCATTTCCTTAACTTCTGGGCGAACCCCACCCCAATATCCAGTAATAGCATGCCACACATACACATATTTTAGCCCGTGTTTTTCCTTTGCTACATTCACTATGCTCTTAATCCCCGCTGTTGGATCATCTTTCTTTTGGAACTTTGCATTTTCTTTAATCCCAGTCAACCTAAGCAACGGTTGCTGATTTTGTTTCTTCTCATCTTGATCATTGATTTTCTCTTGTGGGTCACCACCAACCGATTGCCATCCATCATCAATGATCACAAACTTTGGTGGGGTACCACCAGAAGCCAGACTTTCTAGCCCGGCTTCCACCCCTTCTTGTGTAACTTCTTGATAGAAAGCATCCCAGGTACACCAGCCAAAATAATCAACAATTCCAGGCAATTTTTTCTCGTACCGTTGACGGAAAGTCTTCAGATGCAACTTGACGGCTCTAACAGCCTCCGTTATAGTCCTAAACGGATCCGTCCCAGCATGAATGAACACAGAATGAGAAAATGATGTCCTTTTAGTCTCTGCATCACCACTTTCCAGACAGAGTTCAAGCTCATCGTCAACATTCCCCTGCAAACAGGCCCTGAATGATCCTTCAATCAACGGCAGGAAAACAGTGTATACAATCTGATTCTCTTCATCTCCACCGTCTGATTCAAGGTGGGAACCGTCTTTAGTTTCCACCAATAAAAACTGTGTCTCTAGAGGAATATCTCTCCCTTGATCTCCCATCTTTTGAGCCATCCACCATAGCTTAAACCGGAAACAAGCCATGAACCGGATATCACGTAGAGCACCCAAAGAAACCACATGTCTACTATTTTCTTGATCGAAAACAACACCTAGAAACACTCCATCGACCGGACCTGAACTTGAACCGGATGTTGCCATAACATTGTCTGGTACACCAGTCAATATCGTCCGGTCTTTAACGACCAATTTGCTTTCCGAAATTCGAACCGCCGGTTTGATCGTCATTGGTTCCTTTTCCTCTTCCTTTCTTAAAGGGGTTGATGGGATTTCGCTCCTCTACAATTATAAATACATACATTATTAATGCACAAAAAAAAGCTTCACAAAAATCATCAAAATCAAAATCTGTATAGATAAAGGACAGCTAACTAGCTAGAAAGAAGATGAAGAACTTACCTGAAATGCTAACAAAGAGAGTGATTTATAATTCGAAGAATACCTGCAAACTCCAAGAGACGAGAAAGGGTGCCAGATTTTGTTCAAATTTTCTCAGAAACCCAAAAGAAAAATAAAAATAGCAACAAAAAGAACGGATGGTGAATACCAGAAAGAGAAGGCTTTTTGGTTTTTGCTTTAAAGAAGTTTAAAGAGAACCCAGTAGAAGATGAAGGCAAGTGAAAACAAGGTCTGCTATTTATAGTGCAAGATCGTACATTAATACTGCGGTGACAAAATTTTGACAACATTTTTTTTCTTCTCTCTACTATGATCCTTGTCGCTGTCAGTTTCCCGTCCCTGTAAGAAATAAGGAATCCTTCTTTCTTGAATTTTTTTAAAAAAAAAACAGCTTCGATTATTAATTACCACGTCGGATCCACGATGTACCAATCCATTAACTCGGTTTTGAGAACATAAATTATCATTCTTTCACATGATAGTTCACGGTTTTTCTATGGGTTTGCGGCTAATAGATTGCCAATTGTAAGCGTGTTTTAATGTTTTGGGTTTGAATATAGATGTAGGAACACTCGTAAAAGATATTGAATCATTAGAATATTAGATTAACTATAAATTATTTTTATTAAAATAATATTATTTTATCATATTTTTCAAAAATTATTTTATTTTAATTTAATTGAGTTAGAATGAATCAATAATAATCTAGTCAATTGAATTTTTGATGTTTTTTCCAACTTAAAACATGATAGAGATAAGTTTTAGATTATGAACTAAATTATTGTCCTGCGCCACACTGTTATGCTAAATTAAATTTTGTAAAAAAATATTCATGTATTAATAATATGTTTTTTAACAGGAAAAAAATTATAACTATATAAGCATTGATCTAATATTATTTTTTAAAAAAATATTAAAATGACAATATATAACTTAAATTACTATCTTTTTGTAATTTATCAAATTTGTTATTCATGTCATGAATTCATGATAAGTAATAACTCTATAGAAAGCAAATAGAAAAAATTTAATTTAATTCTTAATTAACTTAATATTAAAAACTATATTGAATTAGAAAAATAAATTGAATCAACTTTATTAATCTGCTAAACTTGAGTCATAAAATATTATAATTTTATAAAAAATAAATTGAAATAAATTATAAAATCTATCATCTAGTAAATTTAATTTTTTAAAATCAAAATGAAAAAAGCCTTGTACATTTCATTGTGCATTGCTATGAAATTGAAATTTTAGTGTATGTTAATAATAATTTATGATTCTGAGCGTTTGACCTGTTTTGTGGAGCATGGAGCGTGCAATGTATCGGGTATGGGTTGAGTTTTGTTTCTTTTTAAAGTGCTGATCTGTGTCCACGTACTCGGTTTTTGGCGTTTTGTTCTTGAAAGGAAGTTAAGTTGTGGCTACCACTGAGATCATACCACGTGGATGGTAGGAGTCCGAGATCATCCGACGGTTGGAAAAAATTGCTTGTTTTAGTTAGCGTCCTAATAATCTCTAACTCAATTGCCACATTAATGTTAAGCAAATTGTCAATTTGACTAAGCATTTGATGGTTGTGTGTGCAGGTAGCATTTGACTAGTCGTTGATGCGTGTGAAGATTTTAATACTTCCAATTTATTGAATTTTACCATGTGTGTAAATATATGAACAATCATCTTGTAATATTAGGTTAGCGTGTGGGATGCAAAATATTTTTTAATTAAAAATATTAATTTTAGATTTTTATTTTATTTTATTTTTTATATTGACATGTCAAAATTATTGAAAAAAAATTTAAAAAAATCAATTTAACATTTTATTTTATTATTATAATATTTATGAAAGATATAATTGTACAGAAAAAGATTTATGATGTTTAAGCTATAATTGTTCATATTTATTTTATTCAATAAAGAAAAGATAGAAAAATATAAAAAAATCATATTCAGCTCCGTAAAAAAAAAATTTATCTATTCAAAAACTATTTCTAATCATTCCATCATTCTTACTTTTATTTTTTCCCAAGTGTCAAACATTTCAATTTAATTACTATAAAATTTGTCGAATTTAATTACTATAAAAAGTAGCCAGCCGGCCCCTACTAGAACGAGACCCCATGATGTGTAATCTGGCCAGTACTTGAATGTGTTCTTCGACATAAAAATTATCATGTCACACGTAGCAATTGTCTTGTGGGCAATTCCTGTCTTGATACCGATTAAATTGTTGTTATGTAAATCAATTATTGGGATTCAATGATTCATGCATATAAATGGATAATATATCCATTGATTGATGAGGTAAGATTTTACCTCATGATGAATTGATATATGAGATATTTAGTTTAATTTTTATTCTAAATTCATCTATTATTGAAAAGGTGGCTTGTGGGCTATATTTAATATCTAAAAAACAATAATAAATTATTACCCTGTTAATTATTTTTTAAAATAATATATCCAAATAAAAACAATAAATGTCTTTACTGTCATTATCATCTATAGACACTGTCAGTGGCGGAGGGAGGGGGTTAGCAAGGGCCCCGGCCCCTGCAAAGAAATGTCTCTTCCTTGTAAATATTTAATAAAAATAATAATAAAAAATTTAATCCCTCTAATTTATAATTTGACCCTTCTAATTTTTTTATCTTGCTCCGCCCCTTCACACTGCTACAAGTTTTGAAAGAATGATGGACACCTTCGATCAAAAGTTTCACTCAATGAGGCCAATATATGCTGATCAGAGGACACCTTGGATCAATTATTGATTAATGTTTGAGGTTAGAATTAAAGAGTTAATAGTCAGCTGACTGATCAAACCTCAAGAGGTAGTCAGTGATTGAATTAAAGAGTTAATAGAAAAATTAAAATTAATCACATCACCACTGCATCAAGATCGCCTCGCAATTAGCTTGTGCAGGCCAGATAATTACCATGCAGACCTGCGTTGGTTACCTTCATGGTCAGTCTATTTTTTATTTTATAAAAAATAAAAATAATATTATTTTTAAAAAATAAATAAATTTTGATTGAATTAATCATATTAGAGGTTAATTTGTTTTCTTTTTATCATGTCACAGTATGTTAATTCCTCTTTTTTTCTTTGTTGAAATCTAGTTTAATTTAGATTCGTGTTAATCTCCCGAGTCTAATTTGTTTGATAATTTATCATAAAATTTTAATTTTAGTATGTAAAAACTATATGGGATTTATTCTATTATTTAAGAATGCAGTACAAACTGCTTTTTAATTTTTTTATTAAAAATTATTTTTTTTATGTTTTGGATCGTTTTGATATGCTGATTTTAAAAATAATTTTTAAAAATTAAAAAAATATTATTTTAATATATTTTAACATAAAAAATATTTTAAAAAATAACAACAATCATACTACCAAACACATTCAAAACAAAATAAATAAATAAATAAAATGATGATTTTGGGTCAAATCTACTACGTAGCTGGCCTTAAAATATATTATCCCACGCGTAGACTCATAGCCTCCTATTAGATTTTTTTTCTTTCAAGAAAAATAAATCTTTTAAAATTAGTACGCAAAACTTATAATCTATTTAAACCATCAATTCCTATCCGGTCCAATATATTAGCATTATCAAAATCCTTGCAACAAGGAATCATGTATACTAGTAACATAACCCGCACTATACCGTAAATTAAATTTTTTTATAAAAAATTTAAAATCTAAAAATGTTAAGTTTTTCTGTAAAGTTATATTTAAGAATTTTGAGTTTGGTTATGACACCTGGCCCGAAAATAATGTTTATAATAATAATAATAATATTAAATTTGCATGACCTAGTAGATCTAGGTTTAGCTCTAATACCAGACTCAATAGCTTTGGATGTGGATTTAGCCGCAAGGTCATATCATAAAAGTATGATAATTAAATAAATTAATTAAAAAGAAAAAAACCAATAAAAAGAAAAAAACTAATGAAGAAAAAAAATATGAATTAACTGAGTTAACCCGTCAAACCTTAGATTCGTGTCGTGAAAGTTTGATAACTAAATAGAAAAAAAAAATGACAGATTAACCCAGAATTAACCGGGCTAACCTGTCAAACCAGGTTCCCTATAAAACCTGGGATCTGTGTCATGAAAGTCTGATAACTAAATAGAAAAAAAAAAAGCATTAACAACCTAAACTAAACGAAAAAATTTAATTAAAATAAAATAAAAAAACAAAAACAAACAAAAGACATAAGCTTGTTACTAATGAGGAAAAAGAAAAAAAATCTGATTCAACTGAGTTAACCCGTCAAACCTGGGATTCGCGTCATGAAAGTTTAATAACTAAATAGAAAAAAAAATTGATGGGTCAAACGAAAAAAAATTAACAAACTAAACTAAACGAAAAAAAATGATTAAAAAGGAAAAAAACAAAAAAAAATTCAGGTTAACTCGTTAAACCAGGTTAACCCGTCAAACCCGAGATCCATGTCATGAAAGTATGATAACTAAATAAAATTTTTTTTTCACATTAACAAACTAAATTAAACAAAAAAAATTCATTAAAAGAAATAGAAATAAAAGTGAACATTAACAATCTAAACTGAATTAAAAAAAATTAATTAAAAAAAACAAAAACAAACAAAAGACATAAGCATATTACCAATGAGGAAAAAGAAAAAAATCTGAATCAACTGAGTTAACCCGTCAAATTAGGTTAACCCGTCAAATCTGGAATTCGCGTCATGAAAGTTTGATAACCAAATAGAAAAAAAAATCAATGGGTCAAACGAAAAAAATTAATTAAAAAGGAAAAAAAAAATTCAGGTTAACTCGTCAAACTCGAGATCCGTGTAATAAATATATGATAACTAAATTAATTTTTTTTTATATTAACAGACTAAATTAAAAAAAATTCATTAAAGGAAAAAAAATACAAAAAAAAGCAAAAAAAAAAAACGCATAGGCAAAACAAAAAAAATGATAAAAAAAGTCAAGTGTTTCACTGTGCAATGTGTGCACAGTGATACATTATATGTAAAAATTAGAAGAAACAAAAGCGAAAAAAAAAATCCTGCTGCTACAATGAAAAACCCACGTGTTTTAGAGTATTCTATAATATCTAATTTATTAATTCAGTTTTGATCTATATGCGATAGAAAATTGATTCAAAACTCGAGTTATTGGATAAATTACTCTATTTAATTAAAATTATTTTTAATTTAAAATTATTTTATTTTATTTTTTAAAATTAAATTAAATTTTAATTGAATGGATCAATTCATTGCATTAATTATATCAAAACTCATTTAACCCTCCTGCCAGGAAGGTGAGGCGACAAGGTTTTAGATGAATCCATCGACTACTAACCATGGTTAATATCCTTAGTCACCATCTGTGCATATTCTCAACCAAAATATATGATTTAAGTTTATATTCGAGAGTTATTAATATAAAAATAATTAAAAATTTATATAATTATTAATTTTAAAATTAATAAAATTAATTAAAATATATCCAAGTTAGTTCAAATATTTATATTAAAAAAAAATTAAAGGATTAAACTTTCAAGAACGCAATCCAAAGCATCTTCGATAATTCACAACTGAAGACAAGAAATTGCCGAGTAGAATGGTGAAAATCACGTGGTAGTTGCTAATTCCCCTCGTATAAAGTTTCGGCATGTGCGTCACTAACTTGTTTTAACTCTATTACGAAACATGATTGCTTTTTATATATATATAAAAAAGGGTTAAAAATGAAGATTTCTAATTTCTCCCGCTTTTTTTGGACGCTTACGCCAAGACAAGATCCTCGTCTTATCTAAAGCTTACCGTGCTGTCTTCTTCCGAATTACTTGCTTCGCGCCATCGTTTTGCTGGCTTATCCTAACCCACTCCTTTATTTCTTCCCTCGACCACCGTATCGTCACTGCCTTGGAGTCCAAATCATGTTGATCGCGACACGAGAATCAATGTTCGTGTTATTTTATACGAGAAATTTTATATGGTTCCGAGAGATAATAACGTAGGAGTTTTCAATCTTAATTACAAAGAATTTGAACATATTTTTTTAAATATTTCTTTTTGTAGATATCAATTAAATCTTTCCTGATAAATTCTAAATTATCATTAACGTTATTGACGAATAAAAAACACTCCACCAACTGTATACAATTCACAATTTCATGTTATCATTTTTTCAGGAAAAAAACCATAGATGATTAATTAATTAAAAAAACATTTCTATCAGTTATATATATAATAGAACATGTATCGAGAAAAAAAATTAATACTTACAAACATTACATTAAATTGTTCTCATTTAAAAAATTCACTGCATAAAAAAAAAGGCACCCTCCATCATGGGTTTTCCTTGTATTCATTATGCTATTCAAAATATTATATAATATGGTTCCGAAATCAATACATAATAATCACGGGCTGTAAACTAATTTTCAATAATCAAAGGACTTGCGCGAAAATTAATAGACACGTGTACGGTTAAAATGGTCACAGACAAAAATATCTTTCAGACACGAGCTCCATAATGCAAGGCATCAGTTCCGAGAGTGGTCCCACATAAGACATCGTACAGGAGACAAGATCTTGTCACTTTCGTCGACGGAATAATTTTAGCCTCACGTGCTTGTAGCCGTAGGATGCGCTTGGCACGTACTTACAAGTAATCTAATAGCGTATAAATTGACACCTGGTGTCTTTTACGTGACTTCCAGTAAAAGGAAGTGGATGATTGTCGGGTTTGGTGTTTTGAGTCCGGAACAATTACTGGGTGCTTCGCGAAACTTGGACGTGCAATGGTGTAGATTCGTGATGAAGGGTGTGGATCAGTCTGGAAGTGTAAAGATGGTGATTTTGCAAATTCCGAGGGTTTTTTCTTGGGAGGGGTGGCCCAGAAAGTTCCGGTTTTTTTTTTTTGTTGTGTGATGATTGGTGGATGTGGGGAATAGTCAATGTACAAACCTTTATTATCCATGAACTTGTACACTTTTGGCAGAACCTCGGAAAATATCTTGTCATCGCTCGCTGTTCTTGCAAGCGTGCAGGGAAGCATGCCAATTAAACTTAACTTATTTATTTGAATTGACTTTAAAATCTTGAAAAAATTGAGATTGAGACTTGATTCACATCAAATCTCGAAGTTAAACTAAATGGGATATTAATTTGATAAAATTTGTTTTATTTGACTAGGTTTTTAGTTATTCGATAATGTTATCTGAACTAAATATGATAGAATTAACATTAACAAAAATAAAAAAAATTTTAATTAAAAAAATCAATTGAATAATTTAATAAATTTGATAAATCTGGTATTCTAAGCTTTTTTTTATATGTTAATACCCGGATTGAGTTTGACAATAAATTTACAAATAATTAAAGTTATATCATCACAATTGTTATTTAATTTGTGGTTTCTCATGTTCAAGTCAGAGCAAGAATTATACATGCACATATACAGGGTTCGACCTTACAAACCTCAATTTACAAACAACACAGTACAAAGTAGAAATGTGAAGTGTGAGCCTAAATCAACTAGCCTAATAGTATCTAATACTAGCCATTAGAAATTATTTTTGTATTTTAAAAATACTTCTACACAAAACTGAAATATTTTTAATTTTTTTTAAAATTAATTTTTTTTGATGTTTTTATTGTTTTAATGTATTAATATTAAAAATAAATTTTAATTAATAAAAAAAATTATTATTTTAATATATTTTAAAATAAAAAATATTTATAAAAATAATAATTATTATAATATCGTTCTATAAGCTGCCTTATCAGCGCAGGTAGAATTCCCAGGGAGAATTCCTTGCCCCTTGCTCAATACCAAGAAATACAATGCATCTTTAAAAAGTGTCCTGGCTTAAAAATATGATCTTCAGCGCATTTTTTATTTTATTTTTACATATATATATATATATATATATATAGAGAGAGAGAGAGAGAGAGAGAGAGAGAGAGAGAGAGAGAGAGAGAGAGAGAGAGAGAGAGAGAGAGAGGTTATTATTATTTTTTAAAGTATTTTTTTCTAATTTATTTTTTAAATATTATTTTTAATATCAGTGTATTAAAATAATTTAAAAACACTAAAAAAAATTAATTTAAACAAAAAAATAATTTTTTTTTAATTTTTTAAAAATAATTAAAAAAAAAACATGACAATGCTAATGACAAGACATAAAGCAGTTGGAGCTGATTAGTCATGAGAGAGAGAGAGAGAGGAACCCCTTTCCACCTGAGCCCTTCCCTCTATAAAAAAGTGTGGGATAGTCGAACAAGAAAGAGAGCACTAAAAGAGTGGATTTCCTTATCAGGAAAGTAAAATAGAAAAAATAAAAATCATAAAGTATTTCCCGGCCCAAGGACAGAAATATCAAGCTAGCGAGACAGGCCCAATCTTAAAATACCCGCCACGGTACCTGCGTATTCACTACGCTCCCAATTCTTGGCGCGAAAATTGCACCATCTTCACAGGAGCTCAAAATAGGGTTGTTGTTTTTTTTTTTTTTTTTTAATTTTTTTAACCCATTTCTCCCTTCACTATCCTATCAATCCTTCTCAACAATGTCAAGTTTCTGTAATCAAATAGAAGAAATAAAATCCCTAATTTATTCTAACAAATCACTCGCTTACTCTACTCTTTCACACTTACAAGAACAATCAGTAAATGATCCTTCATTGCTACAAACCCTAGCTGACAATTCTCAGGATTTAGTCTCTTTGATCACAGTTGACATCTCAATTGATGATGAAGAAGTGTAAGTGCTGAAAAGTTTAAAGCTTTACTTGAGATTTTACATGGGTCTTCGATTTAACGTGAGGGTTCGTTTTGTTTCCATTTATCAGTGCTGCACAGGCTTTAAAGTGTTTGGGATTCATGATTTACCATCCTTCTCTTGTTTCTACTATTCCAGGTTAGTGAATTTTGTAGTTTTGATTATTTAATCATGTCATTAAAGCGTTCTTTCTTAGTTTTTTTTTTTTTTGGATTGTAGTTGATGATGCTAATTTGGTTTTGGAGGCATTGGCTAAAGTAATTATGAGCACAAAGATAAAGGTAAATGTGGAAAAAATGAGCAGTGATGGTCTTTTTGGGGTAATCTGTTGTTTATGCGTAATTTAACTTGCTTGCATTTTTATTGCAGTCGGTTTGTAATTTAGGAGTTTGGTGTATATCCATGCAACAATTTGAAGCATCAATTCTAGTTGGCTGTTTCAATTCAGTGTTGCAGGCGGTTGTTCATGCTCTTGATAATCCGATTGGTTCTTTGTCTACGACATTTGAGGCTATGCAGGTAGAGTTACTTCTTAGGATGATAGGATCCTTTACTTGTTATCTTGGGCTTCACAGCTGAAAGCTTTCTTTAAACTTGAAGGCTTATAAGTTTCTTGTTTTGAGTTGCAATGCGTTGTGAATATGACTAACGTTGTGTTTTGCGTTATCTCTTCTGGTCCTGATGGTATAGGCTGTGATGAAGTTAGCAGCTCAGTTAAGTGAGAGGATGAGAGAATCTTCACACATATGGGCTCCTCCAATATGTAGGAGACTTCTCAGCACTGATAAGAGAGAAAGGGATATTTCAGAAAGGTGTTTACTGAAGATTAGACCGACAATAATTCCTCCTCCCCCGGCTCTATCCAAGGTTTAATTTGTGAATAATTTAGTTTTTCTTCCTTGCTTTCCAGGGCCAACCTTTATTTACATGTAGTTTAGTAAATATTGTAGTGAACAATGCTTTCAAATATGATGATGAGACTCTTCATTATCTATTTTAATCTTTATTGCTTGTTTTGATTGCATGCCAGTCTTAATTTTTTATGCAATGAGTGGGAAAGACTTGATGTAGACTTGAAAGCAAAAGACTTGTGGTACTTCTACAATATAAGTATAATGCTTCCATATTTCTTCAACAGGCACTTGCTGAAGATATGAAATTGAAATTGCTTACTGTAATGAAGGATCTTCTGAATCAGGGCTTGAAAATTCAAACGTTGCAAGCATGGGGATGGTTTATCCGCTTACAAGGATCTCATGCCATGAAGTATAGGCATTTAACTAATGACATGCTGAAAGTTCCAGAGAAAACATTCTCGGATCACAATCCACAAGTCCAGATTGCTTCGCTGGTATTTCATGTAGAATTGCTTGTATTAGAATCAGGTTTTGCTGTTGTGGCTTCTATTCACCTTTTATACTCATTTACCCAGTTGCATTTGGAAACGTTGCGAGCATAGGGATGGTTTTTCACTTGGCTTGGTCCTTTATTCCTTCATAATTTCACTATACCAGCTGTTAATTTTTTCAAGGGGACCTTGGACCTGCTAGCAATAGCAGAAGGATTAAAGCTCATTCAGAGATCTGTTTATGGTTGAAAAAACTAGAAAAAGAACAGCAGTTTGATAACTTTGAGTTTTCACCAGACAATAATAATTTTCGTGATTCCAGTGACTGAGAACATCCTAATTGCTAATTACTTCGTGTTCACTGCACTGCATGCTGGTATTTGTTAATTTAGTTTTTAACAAAATGAAAAGAAGACAAGCTTAGTGATAAAAGGTTCTTGTGCCTTGATTTTGCAGGTTGCCTGGGAAGGTCTTGTTGATGCTTTCATTCACCCTGCACTCTTAACTTCTGAGACTATTGAACCCATTAAGAATGGTATTCAACAAGTGCGAACTTCTGGTGGGAGTAGTAGTCAAATTCAAGCAAGTGGTTTTTCAAAAAGCATAAAGCTCATAATGACACCTCTAATTGGTATCATCTCGAGTAAATGTGATGTATCTGTTTACTCTTCATGCTTGAATACATGGTGTTATCTGCTGCATAAGCTTGATATCTCTGTCAACCATCCATGGGTGATAGAACTGGTGTTGGATCCCATTTTTGGAGCTGTTTTTCGGTTTGGGCCTGATGTTAAGACTTTCTGGTTGTGGAACCTGTGCCTAGATCTGCTTGACGATTTTATATTAGCAAAATGCAGGAACCTAGACCATGAAACCAGTAGCCAGGTAAGCCATCATTCAACATCAAGCAAATGGTCATGGAAACTGCAACCCATTAAATGGTTGCCCTGGACTATTGGTCAGCTGGATTTCCTTGTAAAGATGATGGATATTATCATCAGCCATGCATCAATTGCAACAATCACCCCTGAAAATAGAAGTTCAGCATGTGATGCTGCCTTGAGGATATTTAGATCTTTTTTAAAAGGGGTCCAAATGGATTTTAGAAGTTCCTCCACTAAATACAATGACATTATGTTGTGTTTGACCACATTATTAAGGTTCATAAAGAAGATATGTGAAGATGTAACTTCAGAAGGTGGCGGGAGTAGTGAATTGCATCATACTTCCCTCCAATTTCTAGAGGCTGTTGTTCAGGACTTAGAACCTTCTATATTGGGATCCCCTCTTTACAAGGTGTCTTTAAACTTCACATGCATTGAGAACCTTCAAATGGTTGACAACATTAGAAATGTAAAATATCTGGGTATCAGCTCTGTTGCTTACATGGATATGGTTTCGCCATTGGTTTATCTAAGTGTACTCTATGTCTCTGTAGTGATCCCATCAACTCCTGCCACTCGGGGGATGGAGCTACTTCTTCAGGGACTTCGCAGATTTTTCAAAACCATACTTTTATTGTATGATCCTGTGGAAAATCTGTCTGTTGCTGTTGGTTTATTGTATAAACACATGGAGTTTAGGCACCTAGATATTTGGACAGCGATAGCAAAAGGTTTGGAAGATTTCTTCAATGGTCTAACTGTAAAGGATCTTTCACTTTTGAAAATGGACTCCAACAGGGATTTTCCTCGTGCTGTATGCCACCTCTTATCCTACCCTTTTGTGGTTTGTTCTTGCATTTGGCCAACCCAAAAGAAAGATAGTGGTTCCTTGAAAGAATCTCTTGTTTCACCAGAAAGAAAGCTTAAACTTCAACAAGTAGCTGAAGTGTGGAAATCACTGTATGGAGCTCTTTGTGCCTCGAAGTTTAATAAGTTCTCTGAAACAAGCAGTTTAAGTGAAGAGCTTTGTTCAATGTTAAATGGTTGTATTGATCAAAACATCAGCATGCTTGACCATGGTACTGAGCAATATTTTCATCGTGATGATATTGGCCTCACTTATTTATCTGGCACTGCTGTGACATGTGTCATGGAACAACAGATCCTGACTTTGGCAGCAAGTTCAGTTGGGAACAATGTGGAACATGCTCGTGACCCTAAGACATTTAGTGGCATAAAAAATAGCTTGGAATTTTCTTCCAGGTAAGTGAAAATACCATTTGCTAAATGTCTAATGAAATTCATCATGTACATAGTAAGGTACAAGAGTTCATCTCTTTGAAAGTGAAGCACATGGAATTTTCTTAACCAAAATATTAATGTGGTCTGCATGAGACATGATTTTATTTCTTTAATGTTCTTGTTTCACCAACCACAGTCCCTTATTTTTCATTTGGCATTGTACAGATTCTTGAACCTGTCATGGTCAATGATGGAAGCAGATCCTTCCACTATTCTCTTTGTAACTTCAAGGTCTGTTTATACTTCTATATTTTTCTCCTTGTGCTCACGGTTCCCTGTTATTTATAATGACTGCATATCTCATCTCTTTGAGAACTTCAGGGTCTTTTCTGTGCTAGTATGTTTTGTCAGATGCCTTCACACCAAGCCATCTATTCTTTCATTTATTGAGGTATGTATCTCTCTTTTTTAATTTACTGTGCATACCTTGTTTCTGAAATTTATGTGTCTGGAGATGGGGAAAATCTAACCTGTTTTTCACAAACGCTTTAAACCAAGTATACAATGGCTTTTAGTTTATCACCAGAGTACATAGCTGCTTTAACTGTGGCAGTTTGCATATATGTAATTAAAAATAAGCAGCATCCGTTCTTTTCTTTTTGTTTCTTCAAGAACAAGCTCATTAGGAAATATAAAAAACTCTTCTTGTTTCAAAGAGAGAATAAACAAAGATAGACACGAGTCTTCTTTTTGTAGTAAGAGAAAGAGTTGCTCTTGAAGTCCCCTTCCATCCTTAAACACTAGAAAGTGGAGGACCATTTTGACGACATTGATTTGAAACATTTTCCATGGGTTGGTGATAAAGAATTTGATTTTTTTTTCCTGACATTCCATTGTTAGAATACTGTGGTTCTGTCCAGTACTTAGTGATCTGCTTATACTTTATTGCAGACAATAAGTCGGCCACTACTTCAGTGGCTGTCACATAGAGAAATACAGGAGGCAAGCACCAATGAACAACTTCACCACTTGTGGTCCGAAATCCTTAATTGCTTAAGGAGGTGCCAACCACCAATAGTCTTTGATTCCTCTCTCCTAAAACTTCAGGCACCACTTCTTGAAAAAACTCTTGATCACCCAAAATCCACCATTTCAGAGCTTACCGTCACCTTTTGGAATTCAACATATGGTAAGCAGATCAAGTTAGATTACCCCGAGAGTTTACTTGACATCTTAGACAAGCTTTCAAGAAATAAAAGAATAAACCTCCAAACAAAAAGTCTGCCATTCCTGGTAAAATGCCATTCAATATCAGAAGTAACTGCTCAGAGATCCAGGGTGACTGCAACAAACAGCAGGAACTCTAAAAGAGTAGAGTTAGTGGAGGATACGGCGAATCAATTTGAGCCAGAAAATAGGTTGGGTTCAAGTTCAAAAAGAAAAAGGGTCGGACTTACCGAACACCAAAAGGAAGTGAGACGTGCACAGCAAGGAAGGGGAATGGATTGCAGTGGTCACGGTCCAGGGATCCGGACATACACTAGTGTTGATTTTTCACAAGGTAATGAAGATTCACAAGAGAGTCAGGAAATCCGGGATCCTGAATCTATCTTGGAGCTGCTAAGAAGAACTGCTTAATTTGGATTTATATTGTTCTTGGTGTCTGGGACTTGAGAGCACCCATCAGATTGGAAGATGCATCCTGGAAGTTATTTAATAGTGGATTAATATCGGCAGTGGCAGTGGCAGAGGCAGAGGCAGTGCCCTATGATAATGTTGTACTGTTGAATATTAGTGTCAGTGTATCTTGATTGTCTGTATAAATTATACAACAGAACTACAAGAAGTCTACCACCATAGCGACATAAAATGCCCAGTACTTTCTCTGTAGATGTTTCAGCAGCTTCCTTTCCAGTCAGATAGCCTTGCCATTGCCATTTACGACAACAATCAAAATTGGTTCAGACCTAGCCCAACTGTAGCTTTGTGGTTCAGATACTATTACCAAATCATTGCTCGTCGTCCCTGTTGTGATCAATGTCCAGGAGATAATTTGTGTGACATCAAAAGATAAAAAGCATGCCTATAACCAGCCAGGTCGGCTGCTTACATCAACCCGCGCCTGGGGAGATTAAAGTTATATTTACTTTTTGCTTTAAAAACATTTTTGAAAAAATTTAATTTTTTCCATCAAATTAATATTTTTTAAATATATTAATATTAAAAATAATTTTAAAAAAATAAAAAAAATATTACTTTAATATATTTACAGTGAAAAACATTTTAAAAAATAATTCAATCACATTTTCAAACATTCTTTAAGTTAATTCTAATTTTTTTTTTAAAAATTAAAATAATGTTATTTTAGATAAAATAATAGGCCTAATTTTTTAATCCAGATCTTAAATATGATTACGCTTTCTAACACTATACCAATACATGCTATAAAAAAAAACCACTAGTGAATAAATTAATTGGTTAGATTTTAAAGTTTATTTTCTAGAAGTCATTAACTTGAGTCTTATAAATATTAAAACCACTAAAAATTTATATTATTATTAATTTTAAAATTTATATAATTAATTAAAATACACGTAAACTGACCATAAAAATCCATGTTAATAAAAAAAAAAATGCTATTAAAAGATTAGCACAAATGACAAACTTCTCTCAACATGTACTGAAAAAAAGCCTTTTGCTTCTTCTGACAATAGTTTCATAATAACAGGTGGTACACACTAGAATAAAGTTGGAGGAGCATGCCCTGCCAAGATCATCACCCATTATTCTCCCTTCCCCGTGCATCCATCAAAAGTCCTTCAAAGTTGGAACCATCCCTCTAAAAGTAGTCCAATCCAACCCAAAAATAGCCCATACCATAAACCAAACCTGCCCATCACCTCGTTCCTTGCTAGGCACTTCGAAGTTCAAACACTAATTTATGAAAAAGGGTAAACTTTATTCCACTCCCTATAGATTCTAAAATGTTCAAGTTAATCCCTATGGCTTTAAACTTCTTATTATCTATCTCATAGTTTTCAAAAAGTCTCAATTTGACCTCCGTTGTTAAATCAGCAAGCACCTAGAAAAACCATTTTTTGAATTTTCTTGTTCATCATTTTTCCCCTCACTCTTGATAATTTTTTGAATGATAATATTATATATAAAATTTCATAGCAAAAACCTCTTGGTCATTTGGTTGATCTAGAATAATTATTTTTATTAAAATAATAATATTCTTTTTTGTCTCGATCTAAGTTTAATTTGATTAATTAGGTTATTAAAATCTTGATCGGGTTAACTGGTTTTGCCCTATTAATTTCTTGTCCAATTAACTAAAAACTTGATCTTAATTAAGTTTGGAATCATGAACTAATCCGCTGGGCAAGATTTAACAAATATGTTTATGTGTCTTTATCTATTCACAAGCAATTACAATATTGAATTATTATCAAGAACTCAAACTTTATAGGAGCTAAAATAAAACATTGTTATATTAATAGGGATTAAAATATAATTATCCTAAAAAATTCAATCAACACAGAAAAACTCAAAATCAAAAAACAAATAAATCATTCTCACAGTTACTCCTCCATACCTAACTAAAATTCCCTTGCTCAAAAAAGTAACTAAAAAACCCAGCTTTTACCCTATCACATTTATCATCTCCTCTCTCCCTCTTTGCAAACTGTCCTTGTTTGCAAAATCCACAAACCCCCGGGGCTCTTTCCGTACTTTCACAACTCAAAAAAACTAAAAAAAATTCGAGCTTTGTTTCATTTTTTTTTTAAATCTCAATTTCCATAAGTTAGGGTTTTTACATTTCCATACAGTTCAGTCATAATTATACATAGATAGATTAGATTCGATAGCGAGAGTTCTCAAAACACCGGAAAAAAGAAGAAACAATTCGTGACCATTTGATTTTTTTGGATCTGATCATGGACGCACGAGATTCCACATCGAACCGAGACGTCTCATCGAGCCCCGGCGGCAGCGGCACCACCACCGGCGGTGGAGGAGGAGAAGACGACCCTATCCTTTCCGTCACCGCCGCTCTCGCCAAAGACGCTTGGTTTCACTTCAACTCTCGCCGGTTCAATGAGTGCCTCGAGGTTCTGTATCAGCTAAAGCAGAAAAAAGAAGACGATCCGAAGGTGATGATTGCGCAAATAACATTAACTCACTTAATTTCTTTTTTTGAATTTATTCATTTTCTTGGATTTTACTTGATTAGAGATTAGGTTAATTTCGGGTAAAATGCAGTGATGAGCTGCTGTTTTATTTATTTATTTAAATCACTTAATTTAGTTGTTTTTTTTTTTTAATTTTAACATTTTTTTTTAGATTAAGTTAGTTAATTAACATGAAAAGCATAATTTTGCACTTGATTTTGTTAGTTCAAATTTAAGGACAATATCGGGCTGGGCATGTGAATGTTGAAGTTATGCAATGTGTTAGGGTATTCGGAATATGTAATTGACGTGGAAGTTTTCTTTACTTTTTCTTTTTTGTGTTTTTTAAAGTTTTTAATGTGCGGGTATTGTTTCATTAGGTACTACATAATATTGCAATTGCGGAGTATTGTCGAGATGGTTATCCAGATCCAAAGAAGTTGCTTGAAATACTTTATAACATTGAGGTATGCTGTTTTTGCTATGTTTTTTGGAGTGTTATTAGTAATTTTTTTAACCTTGAATTTTAAATGTTAGATTTTGAGAGCAAGAGATTGGGAATGAAATTATTGAACTGTCTAGATGTTGCTGCGGTTTGTACGTTTAGTTCATTGTCAAAGGATGCTATGCACAATCATAGGAATTAGTTCCTGCTTTCACAGTTTTGTCACCGCATTTTTATACATCCAGCCATCTTCATCCAAGTTTTGTCACTGTATCTTTATACATCCAACCATCTTCATTCACTTGGTACTTATCTTCAGTAAATAACGCCAAGCTGGTTGCTGTTCTCTTCTCAATCCTGCTGTCTGGTGCATGGTTGTTGTCCTCGTTTGTAATTTTTCCATCTTATTTGTTCCATAATGCTCACACCCAAAAGACTGGTCTGCATTGTGTGGTTTGCCCCTTGGTATAACATCACAATCATTGCATGAGGCCCCACGTTCTCTTTCTCATGAGAGGCTTATTACGTTTGTTTCATTCACTTTGAAAGATAATCATATAGATTATTTTTTGTAAGATGGTATTGTTAAAGAGTACCAAGTCCCAAGTGAAAGAAATTCTATATTCAAAATTACATCCTGTTCATGCTTGCACATTCTCTTTTCAAAATCACTCGCTATTGCTTTCCACATGTTTACTAAAAGTTCTCCAATAAACATTTTTTTCTTCACAAGGCTTCCCCTGATTGGCCGGTGTATTCTTGTCCGATGTTGTAGTCCAGAACAACATTTCCAGTGACCGTCCTATGGGATTGCACAACATAATTAAATCTTACACACGATTGCATTTTGATGAATTCTCTACATGTAAGTCTTGTACACAGTTTCTTCAGAGACTTCATGCCAATCCTGGTGCCTGCATCCATCAATAGGATTTGCAGGGGAATTCTATCTTATTGATGTAATGATTATTTCTGACATTGCTATGGTGAACACTTACTGAATTGGCATGCTATGATTATTTAAGAAGTCTCTATGGTTATGTCCTTTGGCGGATCATAAATGATGAGCCAAGGTAGCGACAGAGTACATGATGGTCAAAATGTGGATGATAAAGATAATGCTGAATGGTGTAAATGGTTTTCTAGCAGGGGCCACACAAAAATTCGTTGTTATAGTTTGTACATCTCGTTTCTGAGGTCTTAGTTGTATCTTTATTTTTTGATTTACTATCATGTAACAACTGAGTGGAGTATGGACATTCTGTAAGAATTTTGTTCACTATGTGAAAGGTTTGCTGCATCATGTTTTAGTTCCATTTTTCGGGTTTGATTTCTTTCATAGTGTGACATTTTCTTGTCTCATTTGTTGGTGTTGGTTTAGAGGAAAAGCAAAGAGCTTGCTTACACCTCAGGAAAGCAGGTAGAGACTGTTAGCAATCCTGGGAACAAAGTTGTGCCAGGGTCTAAAGGAAGTGGTGCAACAGTGCACCAAGCATCTGCCACGAACAGCTTGCCTGTTGCTGACATGGATGAATTTGACCCAGCTGTAGCAAGGCTAAACATTGTAGGTTCTCTTGATATATTTGTAGTTAGCTTTATGAATTGCTATTGATTTTTGTTTGCAATCTTGAGTGACATGATAAATCTGGCCTCTTATAGGCAATCATTTGGTACCATCTTCATGAATATTCAAAGGCATTATCGGTTCTAGAACCTTTGTATCACAATATTGAACCTATAGAGGAGGTATGATTTGCTAATCAACAGTCATTTCTCTCCATCGTTGTTTTCTTGTGTTCTGATACTCTACCTTTTATGTGCAGAGAACTGCTCTTCATGTCTGCCTTTTGTTGCTAGATGTTGCACTTGCCTGCCAGGATGCATCTAAATCTGCTGTAAGTGCCGAGTAAATTAGTGTTTGAATATGTTAATTAACATGTTGCAATACCCATCAAAGCTGCTTTATAGATGACATTGTGATCCTCATATCATGTTTGTTGCTTCTATTTCTAAAACAATCTTGTTGATTGTATGTTGAAAACAGAATGCTGCCACATGGTAGAGATTTTCAATTAAAGAACTGCATATTCCATGGTGACAATATGGACTAGATATTTTGAAAAAAAAAAATGATATAAAAGCAGTTCTTAAAAATGGAAAACATAGGAGTGCCATGCCACCAGCCATGTGCTTAGAGAGGAGACCACAAATGTTCCTATAACAAAAGAACATAAAAGAAAACAAAAATCACAAATTGTAGCTACTGAAATTTGACTGAAGAAATTCAAGTGAGAACAGAGAATTAACTGAGAAAAACCGTCTTTTTCTCGACTTGTTGCTTAACCTCTGTTGGAGAAGTTTCTTCTCTTCAAAGTTGTGTATATGCCTTTCAAATGAAACTCCTTGTTAAACACAATACTTTTTCTGTGTTTTCTGAAGCCAAAGATTCCTTTTGATGTGAGCTTGAGCACATTGTCAGCATGACCACATTTTGAAATGCTGTGTGTTTGGTTTCAAAAAATAAATTAGACACATGGACTGGTCCACTGAACTAGGTTTTGACAATCTACAATTGCAGGAGAATTAATTACTTTCCCTCTGGCTGCACTTTTTATTTATCTATTGGTGACAATTACATTCTCTGCATTGTGTACCTCCTTGAACTAAACTCGGGATCCTCAACAAGCAATTGGCACTCACTGCTGGTCATCAAAAGTCTCAGTGCTAGCTATATCTTGATTCTTTAAATTTTGCAGTTTCTACAAATTTTCCAAATGATATCCTTTTCTTTAGTTCAAAAGAAACTTTTTCATATTACCAACTCAATTTTTCACCCTCAATTTGATGCATTTTGTACCAAACTTCTGAGCAGGCAACTTATGGTATTAGGAAACAAGTTTTTGGGCTCTTTTATTGGAGTTCCATCTGATATTTATGTTAAAAGAAACGCCAACAAGCAAAGTGACAACTACAAGAGGGACCTATTTAACCAATGTTGAGGTCAGGGGTTTAGAAGACACGCAATTGCCTTGGACTTCGATGTGCATTCAGTTTCTTTTCAATCAAAATCTAACCCCACTTGTGTGTCTTCTTAACCTCTGACCTCAGACATCAGACCTCAGCATTGGCTAAATAGGTCTTGCTCATAATATGCTTCAAATAAAATCTGTTTCAATGGTTGGCCTATCTATAAGGAAGGGCTAATTCCCCTTTCCTTAAGCCTGCTCATCCTGGCGTGGTAGGAGCTGAATAATTGAGTTAGCTTGTGCCCTCTTGAAAATCTGGCTTTGAGGCTGCTAGAGGAGGTTGAAAAGCCTATGATTTAGTAGAGAATGAGATCTTAATCAAACTGGTGAAAAGGATCATATAAAGATTGGATGAAGTAACCATAAATAAAGAAAAGAGCCACCTGATGAAGGACGTCAATGAAAGGAATGAAGGATGATGACATGTTATAATCAATTTGGTTTTCATTAGTCATAATCGTGAATTGCAACTTATTAGGTAAAGCGTTCTTTGATTTTCTTTCATTGGTGACCGATTGAATAACATGATTAAGTGAAGCCTCCGGGCATGGGCTCAGGTGGTAGAAAGTTTTGGGTTTTATCAATCAGAAACAGGAAGAGAAGGCTTGGGTTGGATTTCTTTTCCCAATTATCTCTGCTACTTTCTGGTGGCTAGATTTTCACTCGAGATGATCTTAGATTTTCTAGCACTTGTGATTGGAAACCCTAAACCTTGCATTCTGTTGAAATTTGATAATTAAGTCTGTGTATGGTAATTTCAATGAAGACTACTGAAGCCATGCATTACACGTAGTCCAGAATGTGGCTGTTCTGCCTTCACAACAAAATGACCTTTGTTGTTTGTCTGTACTGCAATGTGTTGTTTGATTTACTGGAAGTGGAAAAAGAAAAGGCTCTTAAACTGGGCATTCTTTATTGACTTGTAACGTCTTCCCCATTTTCAGGATGTATTACTATATCTAGAAAAAGCGTTTGGCTTTGGTTCTGTGGGTCAAGGTGATAATGGGAGTGCAGCACAGCAACAATCGACAAATCTAGTTGCAAAATCTTTGACTGTTCCTAGTAGTTCATCAGGGATGGATGCTAATTCAGATTTAGCTCCTAGTGAGAATGCTTTGGAAAATTCTTTATCGAGAACTCTATCAGACGAGACACTTGAGTATGAATCAATGTTCTCACTCGACATAAGTGGGCAAAACTTAGCAAGGCCTGTGGGTCTTTCATCTTCAAATGACCTTTCAAGGACCCCAATTGATAGGTCCTTTTCTCCTTCTGAAATGAAGCTTAAGTTGCACATTTACAAGGTTCAATTTCTACTACTCACCAGGAATTTGAAACAAGCAAAGCGTGAAGTCAAGCTTGCTATCAACATTGCACGTGTGAGGGACTCGCCCATGGCTCTCCTCTTGAAATCTCAGCTTGAATATGCTCGTGGTAACTACCGTAAGGCCATTAAGCTGTTAATGGCATCAAGTAATCGGGCAGAGATGGGGATTTCAAGCATGTTCAACAACCTTGGGTGCATTTACTATCAGCTTGGGAAATACCATTCAGCATCTGTTCTCTTTTCGAAGGCACTGGCCAGTAGTTCATCTATTTGGAAGGACAAGCCACGAAAGTTGTTAACTTTTTCACAGGATAAATCTCTCCTCATTGTATATAACTGTGGAGTGCAGCACTTGGCTTGTGGGAAACCCTTACTGGCTGCTCACTGTTTCGAAAAAGCAAGTTTGGTTTTCTACAACCAGCCTTTATTGTGGCTCCGGCTTGGTGAATGCTGCTTGATGGCTTTGGAGAAGGGACTTCTAAAAGCTGGTCGGGTTCCATCAGACAAGTCAGATGTTACCGTTCATGTTTTCGGCAAGGGAAAATGGAGGCATCTTGCAATTGAAAACGGTATTTCAAGAAATGGATATGTGGATTCTGTTGAAAAGGAAGATTTGTTTTTGGGTAGTGATGGCCATCCAAAGCTCTCCATGTCCCTTGCTCGGCAGTGTCTCCGCAATGCACTGCATTTACTGGATTACTCGGAATTAAATCATTTGAAACCTGGTTTGCCTTCTAATATATCCTTGGATGAAAATGAACTGAGCGAAGAAGGATCTATGAAGAGTTCAAACCACAAGAATTTAACTGGCCTTGATTCCAAAGCATCTACTGTAGGCTTAGGTCAAGTTAATGCTAACGGGGATGCAAAAGAACAGAAGGGAGGGACAAGTCAGGAGATCATGCAGAAGTCTATCTCTTTCCACGAAGATATTCGCAGGAGAGAAAATCAGATGATCAAGCAAGCGCTTCTCGCTAACTTAGCATATGTAGAGTTGGAATTGGAAAATCCTGAGAAGGCCTTGTCAAATGCAAGGTCTCTCTTGGAACTTCCAGTATGTTCGAGAATTTATATTTTTCTGGGTCATGTGTATGCAGCTGAGGCTCTCTGCTTGCTGGACAAGCCCAAGGAAGCTGCTGAGCATTTGTCAATTTATTTGTCTGGAGGAAATAATGTGGAGTTGCCCTTTAGCCAGGATGACTATGTGCAATGGCGAGTGGAAAAAGCTTTTGATTATGAAGAGTTAAATGGAGGATCAATCACTGCAAAGAATTCCTCCCCAGATGAATCACAAGGTATCGTGTTCCTCAATCCCGAAGAGGCACGCGGAACCCTTTACGCAAATTTTGCAGCCATGTATGCAGCACAGGGTGATCTTGAGCGAGCCCACCATTTCGTGACACAAGCTTTATCCCTCGTACCTAATCGTCCAGAAGCTACTCTGACAGCAGTTTACGTTGATCTTATGCTCGGTAACTCACAGGCAGCGGTTGCCAAGTTAAAACAATGTAGTCGGCTCAGATTTCTCCCAAGTGATGTACAATTGAATAAGTGTTGATGGTTGTATCATTGGCTTTTCATTCTTGTATGGCCCACATCTCAGTTCTAGTTAGCAGGTAGATCAGCAATCCTTCAATAGAATCTGTAACATATATATAGTCCGATTCAGAGAATAAGTTTTTCAGTTCATTTTTCCTTAATTTTTGATATTTAGGGTTCATTAATTGGTGCGGCTGAGTGTTTTGGATAGAGTCGGATGCCCACGTTTGAAATTAATGTTGTGCTTATCCAGACCAAAAACAGAAGAAAAGGAATTGATTCATCGATTTCTTTCATATTTCCTTGCTCCTTGGGTGCTTTTCATTCGTGCAATGCAAAATGATTTCGTCTGCCATTTGTTTGTATCTTTGCTACAAAGTATAGTGGAAAATGAAAAGGTTCTATCATCTCTCAAGACTACTGCAAGAATTTATAGTTGCTTCTCCTCATTCTTTGTTTTCCGTTTCAGAAAAAAATTAATTTTTTTATTATTTTATTTATTTTAAATTAATATGTTTTTATGATTTTAAACATTTTAATATGTCAATATCAAAAATAATTTTTTAAAAATTAAAAAGAATTATTTTAATATATTTCTAAATGAAAAATATCTTAAAAACAATTATAATCATACTTTTAAATATAATAATTTTGTCATTAATTATTATGGCCGCCACATCACCATCGTTACCATCTTAATTATAAATATTATCTTATTATTATTATTCAAAAACCATGAAGTAAATATAATTTATTTCACATAGAAATATTTTTCTTAATACATTCAAATAATAATAAATAATTATTTTATAGAAAGATATTTTCTATAATTTTTTTTTAGAAGAATATTTTTTGCAAAATAAAAGTAAACTTCGTCTCAAATCAACTTTAACGTTTCAGACTTTCAGGTGGTATGGTGTAGTTGGCGTTTAAAGAGGCTATAGCCATCCATTCCCCTCAAGTTGGCTCTGTCCATCTGTGCCTCAAACATGTGGATTGCTTTCTTACCAGTATCATCTGATTATATGTGAAATCAAGCATGCTTGAACCCTGGATCTTAGGTTTTGGAACAACACCACCAAGACCCAAAGAGCATATATATTAGATGTTCTAACTAGGTTCAAGTTCATATACAGCATGCCCCCACAAAAAAGCACATATAGCAGTCAAATCTGTTTGTTCGAGATAAATTATTTTATTTGATGTGCCATTGGTGGTATAAATAAATTGAGTTCGGTTTTTAACACTCAGAAAAAGGTTAAGATCTGGGCTGTTCGTGCATAAGTTGTAAATCTCGTTATCAAGGATTTGTAATGTAGTGGATTGCCGAAAGGCAGGATCCATGTTCCTTGCACATTGGCTATTCAAAAGGCTGAAACCTGATGCAGGAATGAACTTGCATGTAGATACTTGTAGGGACGAAGCTTTTTATTTACCACCCAACAAAAACAAACCATTGAACATAGATTAGACGAGGTCCATAATCTAACCCAGTTTAGATCCTAGATTAATCGAGTTATTGAGTTAATTTATGGGTTATCAATTCATTTTTAGTTTAGTTTTTTATATAAGTTTTTTATTTTTGATTTTGACTCGGTGAAGTTTGATTGAGTTAATCTGCTTATAAATTAACTTGTGGGGCATCCACCAAATTCAGCTCCTTCAATGTTAAAAACAGATTAAAATAAAATACAACACGAATTAGTCTCCAAATTATCAGAACACAGGGCCGACTGGTCAGGCAAATTGTCTAGGTTTAACAACAACCATGCCATATACTTGTCTTGGTTGAAAATATTGTGGTGGATAGGTGGTTAAGTACGCAGATACAGAGTTCAGAAAAGAATCCAAAGAAATTCTAAATCACAGATACAATTTCTAAGATAAATATTTACAAAATCTTATTGGAAGAAAGCCTGTCTCTTGACGTGGCCCATATTGTTTGCATAATTGAGCTGTGAGGCAGACGAGGCTGTCAAATAGGTTGACTTAGTTAAGAGAATTGTGATATAGTCTTGGAATTCAAAGAGAAAAAAGATAATAACCCTCCAATCATAAGCACGATTTTAGTTCGGTCTTGGAGGAATTGTTTATAATTAGGGTTTCATTCTATAAAAAATCTTCAATCCGAGTCTTTTCATCTAAAATTATTATATTTTTTACAGAAAAAATAGTTGAGTTCTCTTAAGAAAAACCATTTCATGCAGTTTGATTACATGGAATTAAATACACAAAAATATATAATTTGGTTATCTTTGTAAAGAAAAAAAGACTAGATACACCGAGGAATCTCCTAGTTTCAGGATAGGAGCCCCATCAACAGATGCCATACATTTATCTGGAGAAGAGAAGACAAAGTAAGTTCATGTGCATTGCTTAAGGTGGTCCCTGGGTAGCTAATGTTAATGATCATATGTAAGAATTTTATAGGATTTTCATGCGTACATGGAGATCTCAGAGTAGCCAGGCAAGAGATAAGAAGTATGCCACTCTTGTCCATGGCATCTAAAACCAGTTCATAACAACAACAAAAAAAACCAGCTTGTTTGCAATTTGATTTTCACACAGGATGATTCCTTGTCCTTGATGGACCCCTCATCAACGTAGCTAGTTTTTCATATAATAGGTTCATGCATGCCACACCAACTCTTCAGGATATTTGACTGATTATCTATCTGCTTTATATTCTGTCATGTGGTATCAGATCAATGAGTTGACGGCAACTATACCAATGATTAATTAGCCTTAATCGTTTTTAATGCATGATTACTGTTCTGCGGCAGAAAAAACGAAGATAATTATCGAAACTAAAAAAAGAAGAAGATAGAAATTCATTTCAAAACTATTTCAAAAACATATTAATTTATTTTATATTTCTCTAACTAAACACACGATTCTATCTTTTGAAGCACTAACCAAATTAACATGATATCATTTCTTTCTTTGTGGGGTTAAAAGGGAACATTTTAACGGGTTTCCTCCCTTGATCGAGATTAATTATTATAAGGCCGCATCAATAAGCATCCATGTCATTTTGCAATCTCTCTCTCTCTCTCTCTCTCTCTCTCTCTCTCTCTCTATATATATATATATATATATATATATATATATATATTTAATAGTTTACTAACATTGCTACTTTTATCTATATTCTAGACTTATCCTTCAATCATATATTCATAAGATATGTTGCTTTCAAGTCTATCAAAAAAGAAGAAAAGAAAAAAAAGAAAAAAAAGGGTAAAAGAAAGCATGTCATTCACGTTCAAGAGTAACATTTATCTATTTAGAAAGCAGTCTCCCCTGACCTAAAGTTAAGTTGTGAGAGGAAATTGAATAGACTAGCCCATTGGAATCCTGAAAAACCAGCACCGTTCCCCTTCCCATCTCTATCTACTATCTATTGGCAAAAGAAAATATAACACTAGAGGTAAGTAAAAAAACCAAAAAACCAAAAAACCAAGAAAATTAAAAAAAGATAATTAAAAAAATCGAACCATAAAAAAAACCGATTGAAATTATAAAAAAATAGACTAATTCGGTTTGGTTCGGTTCGGTTTCTATTTTATAAACTTAAAATAAAAAAACTGAATCGAACCAAACCGACAATGATAGTATTATAGTAACACTATCATCTTCTCCTTTAATTATCCTTCTCCCTAGCTCCTAACGTATGGTTTGATTTGAAGTACCGGAGACTTTCAAGTTGAAATTCTTAAAATATTAATTAATTAAAATGAAAAAAATATTAATTTAAATTAAATACTACCAATAAAGAAATTATATTGTTGAATTCATATCTTTTAATATGAAAAATAAAGTTCCCAAGCAATTTATTAATTATAAGCAAGTCGGATTACGGGAAAATTAATTATTTGGAATTTCCATGCATGTGTCATGGAAATGTATCGGATATATGCAATTAATAACTCACATTGGCTACCTAAATGTACTAACGAAAGAGAAGAGATGCACAAAACAAATGGGTATCTAACAAATTGAGAACCCAATAAGGTCTTAAATTGAGAGAGAAACATTGTTGATAGCTAGTTTCTTGTCTAAAAGACAAGCCATACATAAAGCATTAATCTTAAAGAAGAAGAAAAATTAAATGGTGTACAATATTGACCAAGAGAGAAAGGAAGAGGGCTCGACATCCTCTCATGTCGAATCTTTCATCCATGGATGATCAGCTAGCTAGTCTGCACATACACACATATATAGATATATCATGAGCCAATTCCTGTCACTATTTACAACTTAGATATGTAAAAACATTATAAAGCAAAAGAATCCATGCAAAAAGAAAAGAAAAAACTTTTCTTTTTTTTAATATTTAGGTCTCTCCCCTAATTGAAATTGACCATCAAATTACAGTCACGACAATATTACGAGGATACATGAGAGCCCATCTTGTTAATTCTTTGTTAATTTGATAATTAGAAGCTAAGCTTATTCATCCGATTGTTTGCAAATAACATGAAGATTGTTTGCACTTAGCAATGTAAAATGGTGTTTTTCTTAACAATATTTTTAAAAATATTAGTTTGTTTTATTAAGAGAAATTAAACATGATGTTTTGGTTTTAAATCTTCCAATTACCCTTGTGGTGCATGTTCTATCGATTATTTTTGGAACATGCATATGAATATTTAAAATGATATTGTTTTGAGATGTTTTTAAAATTAAAATAATATTATTTTAAATTAAAAAAATTAAAACCAAGTTTGATTGGGTTAAATCTCTCGGGATTAATCATGTCAATTTTTATTTGATTTGTATAAACCAAACCCAACTCAAGTCCTGGATTATTTGCCGGGTTTAATATTCTGATTTCAAAATTAAAAAATTAAAATGCATTAACATTCAAACACTACTAGCTAACTCAAGATATTGAGTTTACCTATATATCAACTTAATTAATCAAATTATTAAACAATTTAATCAGGATTTATATGGTTTGAGTTTTTTAGGTACGTAAGGTGTATTACGTACTTAGCTTGGATCTAGAGAGAGCAAGTGTAACCAGGAGGCGGTGTCTTCCCACAAGTAACAAGGAGCTGAAGAGCAAGCGGGACGTAGATGTTGAGGTTAAGAGCTTTGATTTTGAGAGTGGTGCACAAGCAGACTGCAGCTTCAAGTTCAACAAGTCCTTTAAGAACTGGGCAGCACTGGTTCACAACTGGATCACCAAGGCCAACGTGCACTAACCCACCAAGAAGATCCACACAAGCACCAAGTTTTAGTGTATCGATAGGGCATGTATCCTTGGATGAAGGAGGCGGTGGGCATGGCTTTCCCTTTGGTGGATTTGTAATCACTGGAGGAACTGGCAGCACTGGAGGAATTGGCAGAGGAGGGAGTGTCACAGGAGGAACTGGCAGCACTGGAGGAATTGGCAGAGGAGGGAGTGCCACAGGAGGAACTGGCAACACTGGAGGAATTGGCAGAGGAGGGAGTGTCACAGGAGGAACTGGCAGCACTGGAGGAGCTGGCAGTGGAGGGAGTGTCACAGCTGGTGGCTTAACAATCGGAGGAAGTGGCAGAGGAGGGAGTGTCACTGGTGGCTTAACAATCGGAGGAAGTGGCAGTGGAGGGAGTGCCACTGGTGGCTTAACAATCGGAGGAACTGGCAGAGGAGGGAGTGTCACTGGTGGCTTAACAATCGGAGGAACTGGCAGTGGAGGGAGTGTCACAGCTGGTGGCTTAACAATCGGAGGAACTGGCAGAGGAGGGAGTGTCACTGGTGGCTTAACAATCGGAGGAAGAGTGACTGGTGGCTTAACAATAGGAGGGAGTGTAATGGAACCTTTAGGAGTCTTAGGGTGTTTGTTCTTTGGTGTGCCACAAGAATTACATCCAAGAATTGAGGTGGCTGAGGAAATAAAGATCATGCAAATGAAGAGGAGAGCTGAACTTTTGGATGAATCCATGTTTACTCTCTTAATTCGAGTTAGAAAGAAGAGAGAAACGCAATCAGAGTGGTAAAGTTTGTGAAGAGAAGTGTTGTTATATAGGATCGAATATATAGTGATGGATGCAAGAAAACAATAACCCTAGAAGCAGAATCACGTGAACATGGGGCTTATGGTTCGAAAGGCAGCTGCCAAATTTTGCTAGTTGGCAGCTACCTTACAAATGCATGGAACCATTATGAATTTATATTCCTGCTGTAATTACTGCTCCCTTGTCTTTCACCTGCGTCATTGTGGTAGTCAATTCCATATGGGAATAGATTAAAAAAAATTACTTCCATTTCCTAGCTAGTAGCTACGTCTGGTGCTTTTTTAAAAATAAACTAATTGAAAATATATTAATTAAAATATTTTTTTTCAGTTTTGACATCAATATATTAAAAATATTAAAAACAAACCCTAAAAAACAAACACTTCAATCAAGATTCTCAATTTAAAAAAACTATTTTTGAAATTACTTTTCATGAAACAAACGAGGTAATAAACTAGATCATTGCTCGCGCTATGTTGCGTCTTGGATTAATTTTTTTAACAAAAAAAATACTTAGATATTGTTAACAAGTTTTTTTGCAAATATATATATATATATATATATATATATATATATATATATATAAAAGAGATTAATCTGATGTGACTTGATCGACTTGACAAATTCAAAGACAACCCGAATGACTGATAAAAATATAATTTAACTTAGAAAAAATTAGGACATCATCGTTGTTTAAATATTAAAACAACAACATATTAGATCGACTTAGATTAACTCGAGTTAACTTGTTAAATCTGCAACCTTGATCATAAGACTCTGATAACTCTATAGAAAAAAAATATTTTTTTAAACTCAATTCTCAACCAACTCAATATTAAATGATGAAATTAAAAACAAAATTCAACTAAAAAAAATCGAGTCAACTTGGATTAATCTGTTAAACATGGATTATAAGACCGGGATAAGTGGATAATCCTATAAAAAATAAATTATAAAACTTAATTTTCAATAATTTTCAATAACACTGAAAGCATGGAAATAACCATGTGAAAAGAAAAGTATGGAGGTGGAAATTAACCATTGTAATGGCTTTCAAATGGGGGCTACTTGCAAGTGCTTGCAAAATCACCAAACCCTACATAACGCTGAAAGCATTAGAAAAGCAGCAAATTTCTTTCATGCTTTTAGGGTTTTCCTTTTCTTTTTGTAACATTGAGTGAAGTGAGGGAGTGATGGCATATGAAGACAGATTTTGATGCACTGAAGACATCTGTAGTAGTCATATGCAAGTTTTACTTCAAGGTGATTCGAGGCAATCATGCACATGCTATAAATAAATGCATATATTTATATTATATTAATTAGGCATCTGATTTATTGTAGTAAAGTTTTTGCACGTGCAAGGAGATTATATGGATTTAAATGTTTTTTTATAGAATATAATTATATTTAAAAAATACTCTATTATAAACGAAATCACGTTCGCTTATCCCTTGATGAAAAAAAAAAGGGGGAGAAAATCACTTCTGCTTTTATCTCTCTCTCTCTCACACTTGTTACTCTTAAAAGCACTGTTTTCCTGTTAATTTTAGTGCATTAATTTCCGAGTAATATATATATATATATATAGGTTCTCCTACCCTTATACACATGATCAAATATTACTCAAAATATATTTTTTTATTCCTTAATTTTAGAATTTTAATATTGCATGCCAAATCTTTAAGCATGCGTGTGGATCATGTGTTTGATCATATAGATTATTTTTGGTCATTTTGGGTTTTTTTTATTATTATTTTTTCTTCTTGTGATACAATTATTAGCAAAAAAACAAAAGAAAATCCTAAACCCGAGCTATAATTTTTTTGGTTTGGTTTTTTTAAAAAATTAAAAACCATCAAGATTTTCAAAAACTAAAACCAAGCAACAATTTAGTTGAGGTTCTGCGTAGTCTTAGTTGAAGATCGAGTTTGATTTTGGCTTCGGATAATTCAATTAAATACAAGAAAAAAAGATTAAAAAAAAATTGGAACTAATTAAATACATATTCTTACTTTAATTAGCATCACATTCATACTAAATCGATGCTTCACTAAACTTTCCATTATATTCACGAGAAACATCTGGCTTTCCCCATGATCGATCTGCTCGGCAATAGCTTGAAACTTAAATGGAAAGTCTACAGCTTCTTTTGTCCATTTTATATCTGAAATCGATGTATATATGATGAAACCAATTATTGGTTCAGTCCAAAATCCTACGGCAGCATATATTTCTATTTTTTTGACACAAATCAATCAAGAAGTATGTGTGCCCCAGAACGAATTGTTAGACAGATGCATGAGAAAAACACAGCAAGGCAAGCATGTGTTCGTCCTTGGTTAAAATCAGTATGGTCACAAACAGAATGGAGAAAAGAGAACATTGACACACACATGCGAGAGAGAGAGGGGGGGACATGGTGTGTCATATGAACTATTGTCTCCTGTATCCTTTTTTGAATGCTTGGCCATGGTTGTCTTTGAGAGGCTGGAATCTTTTGTAATCTTGTGGATCCGTGATTCTACTTTACTCACTTTTATATGTGATTGGTCTTTCCTCTGCAATTTCTCTTGTCATTGCCATATTATTGTACTTCTCTTTGAAGGTCTAAATTAAATTAATAATAATAAGAAATGGAGAGGGGAAAAGGAGAAAAAGAAGAAACCCTACTTGAAGCTGTTGGCCAGTGATGTAAATAGGGCACATATGATGCTAAATCTACTGTCAACTATAGTCTATCTAGAGATGTTTTTTGGCTTTGATTGTGAGAGGGATCTATCAAGGCTTTCACCATAACTTGGCTAAAATGATGAAAGGCTCAATCTACCCTGGTAAATATGACTCCATTTTGTACGTTAATGTCACTCAAAGATTCAATTTTTATTACCGAGGGAATATTTTTTCATCGTGAAAGGATTTAGTCTTGCCACAAACAAGCTCAAAGATATGGATCCTATAACATCTCTAGGGACCATTTTTTTTATGTATAATATATAGATCAAATTAGTACTTTTGATTTTGAAACGTGATATTTTTCATGTATATAAAATGATTTCTTAAAATATGATTGAGAGAGGTTAGAGTGATCAAATATTGAAAATCTATTTGTAATGCTCAGACTATGTTTGTTTTTCATTAGCTTTCATGTTAATGGTGAAACAAACATAACATCATGTTGGTATATTATAAACTGAGTTTTATGCTGTAGGATATACTAAAAAATTGAGTTTAAAACATAAGTTTTGTACAGTAGTTTTTATATGCTTTTTAAACTGAGTTTTGTAAATGTTCTTTATTGTTCTTCTTTTTACTATTTGTAAAAAAGCCAAAACATTTTATTTAAATATTTTATACATGTTTTTTTACACATAAATTTCAATCACAATTTTTATCAAATACGTATCTAAATCCAATTATATATAACTAAAAATATTTTTCATAAACTTACCTTTTTCAAGTAATAACCAAAGTATTGAATGAAGTCTTACTCCTTTTAATATATCTTCTTAAAATCAAATTTGACGTTGTAAGAGTAAAAAAATTAAAAGAGTTTTGATTAATCAAAATATTTATCATTGGCTCCGGGGCCAAAATGAAGGACTACTGGCCTGACCGGAGAAAAGAGGGGGGGGGGGGGGCAAGGAGTTTTTCAAGATAAAATCTTTCACAGAACAGTAAACACATGCAGATATCACCTACAATCTTCTTAACCACACCAGATTTCTAGATTTCCAGTACATAAATCAGACAAAGGAACCTATTTATTAGACATTGTCTTGTGTGATGTCTCCATGCAACGACTAACGATGGCTACAAAACCAAACCCAATGGCTCAGATCTTCTCCTGGAAACGAATGGTTCACAGTGTGTAAACAGTTCTCTGTGCCTATATTAGATTTGTCTGGTTGCTGTGGTTTAAGTATTGTTCAGGATCATATGGAATATAAAGTCATAGCCATAGCTTGTTTGAGATCAAGAAAAGAATCTAACCAGGATATAAAACAATCAATTCATGAACAAATGAACCATTTGTTTGACGGTGGATAGAGGGATTTTATTTTTATCCTCGTCCCTGAATTTTATTTTATTTTTTAAAAGTAAAACTCTAAATAGATGTTTGTTAAATAAAACAAATACTCTTTATATGATTAAAACCATACAATTTTCGTGATCCCCCGAACAGACTAATTTTACTCGAGTTTCAAATTAAATTATATAAAAATTATTTCAACATGACTCGATTAACTTGACGGGTTAAAGGAAACTCGGATGACTGATAAAAACTTAGTTCAAATATTTTTTACTTAATTATATAATAAAAAATAGAAACTCACAAAACTGAGCACCAACTCATTACCGAGATATTTTTTTGAGACAACAATAACCTCGTAAAAAATAAATCAAAATAAATTATGAAGTTTAATTCCTGATAACTATATTTTTTCTGGAATCATTTTTAATTTAATAATATAAAAAAAAAATGCTAAAAAAACTAAGCATCAACTCAATGTTGATATATTTTTCTAAGATTGCGATAACTACATGGAAAGTAAATATAAATAAATTATAAAGACAAATTCATAATAAATAACAATTTTAAATTTTAAATAAACCTATTAATAGATAAAAAAAAACACATTATTATTCTAATAAACAATAATATGCGAGGAGGCCTCCTCTTTCGGTACATGTTAATAAAAAATACTGCATTTTTTAAACTGAAGGTGATGAATTTTGATTATATTTTTAATTAATTTGTACATATTTAATTAAAATAAAGATGATAATATATTTAAATTATTTTATACATATTTAATTAAAATAAAGAAGCATATTCAATTAGTTAAAAAGAAGAAGATAACATTCAGTTTTATATCAAAACTATAGTTTATAATATAAAAAAATACTTTTCCTTGACTTAGAGGTAGCAATTGAATCTAACCTAATGAACACCGAACACAATTTCTTAATCGAGATATCGATAGGAATACTTAATACAAGGTTTTTGCTTCTTTGTTCATCTCTTTTAATTAAATGATATATTTTTAGTTGTGAATATTTACCAAATACTTGTAATATTTATTATTAACTGTAATATTTCTTGAAGCATGATTTTTTTCTTTCATACATAAAACTTATTTATCAAATACATTTTGAATTGGGAAATCATTAGGCAATACTTTGGGCTTAATTGTGACATCCACCCATTAATGGGCCAGACCTCTTTCATGCCCACCAAAACCAGTCCAACCAAATTCAGCCCAACTTCATGTCGTTCATTTAAAGCCTAAAATTCTCTCCCTTTCAAATTGCAGACTCCACCCTGTCTCTTCATGCCAAAAAAGGACCTGCACAACTAAATTTATCCCATTCAAAACCCCAATAAAAATTCGAAATCCCATCTCCATTACCACCCTTTAGAACCTTGTTAGCCATTAACACAAAAAAAAAAAAAACCTCTCTTGCCCTTCTCTTTCGGGGTTGGGCAAGAGATCATAAAGAATAATACATCACAATGGGGATATTGTATGGCATGGTGGCAAGAGGTCTTGTGGTCTTGGCAGAATTTAGCAGCATTGCGCAAACAAATGCAAACACCGTAGCAAGGCAGATTCTTGATAAAATCCCTCGTGGAAATGAAGATAGTAATTCATCGTATTCTCATGATCGTTACATTTTTCATGTTAAAAGAACCGATGACCTTACCGTTCTTTGCATGGCTGATGATGCCACCGGACGTAAGTAAGCTTTGTCAGGATTTAATTGATTTAGATGAATGCCTTAATCAATCCATTCATGTATAATACATGTTATGTTGTTGTGTCATTGCTGTATCAAACAGGTTCTTGCCGTGTAAAATTTGTAGATTTTTTTTTTGTCATTTGTAAGGTGTAATGATCACTTGAAATTTTGTGCAGGGAGAATCCCATTTGAATTTCTCGAGGATATTCATCAAAGATTTGTGAAGACATACGGCCGTGCAATTCATACATCTGCTCCCTATGCCATGAATGAAGAGTTTTCCAGGATCCTGAGCCAACAGATGGACCATTTTTCAAATGATCCGAATGCGGATCGATTGAACCGTTTACAGGGTGAAATGAGTCATGTAAGCCTGATCGCATTTCTTTGTCAGATGGTTTTTGATCAATTTGAAAAATCATATGTATGTTGCGCTTAACACATTGCTGAGCACGGGATGGGATATTATCTGCAGGTAAGGAGTGTCATGATCGACAACATTGACAGGGTGTTGCAGAGGGGAGATCGGCTGGCGCTGCTAGTTGAAAAAACTTCCACATTGCAAGGAAATACAATTCGCTTTCGGCGACAGACTCAGCGTTTCAGAAATACACAGTGGTGGAGAAATTTCAAGCTCAAGTAAGTTAATCAGCTAGATAAAAACATGAATGTTCTTGCATAATTGGACTTGTTCATGGAAATAGACTTTGCACTTGCTTCGGATGCGCATTTGTTGACCATGTTGTGCTTAAGAAGGAATGGAATTTGCACAAGGAAAACCTGGGTTTCACACTGGATTCAAGTTATCTGCAGATTACTAGTTCTCATGGTAGACAAATGGAGGACATGTTTTCTCTGTCTCGAGATTACAAAACTCTATGTCTTGTTTTATCATCTACGTAAATTCAAGATAACTCTAGTACATATCCTCTATGTGGGATTAGAACAACGCCCTGCTTCCTTCAAAACGTTTCAAGCTTGACCATATTATGACAATGTCCTTTGTAACTAGACCTTACTGTGGCATTGGTCCATTTACAACATCTGCTTCATTCATTTTTATCGAACGTCTATTATACATGTAAGCACAGTTGCCTGAATTATGTGCTATCCGAAGCATGAAAGAGTTGTGCTATTTTCATTTTGTCTTGCAGGGCTACATTGATACTTTTTCTCTTGATTTTCATTTATACTGCACTCGCATTGTTCTGTCATGGTCCCTCACTTCATTCCTGCTTGAAGTAAAAACGCACAAGATCAGCTGCAGCTGCTGCTGCTGGATGGCTTATTATTACATATTCATGGGTTTGTCCTACTTCTTTCACTTTGTAATTCTTTTATTCAGATGAAATTCAGTGTTGTAATTTTCGAGCAATCCTCAGGAGATTCAAATCTCTTGTACATGTACGAAGGATTCATAAGAAATCCTGACACATAAGTAAGCGTGCATGTACTCTGTTACTCTGTTCCAACATTTTAATGCAGGGAGTTGAACTGAGATGATCTACCATTGTAGCTATTCTACCCATGGCTAAAATATAATGGTTTTGCTAGACAACCAAGGAAATTCAATATTTTTCTTGAATACAAATTCAAAATAATAACATGATGACAAGTCAACAAATGTGTCGATATTATTCAAATCAAACTCATTTATAAATTTCATTTCAACTTATAATCACATTGATTAGATCAGGATTCATCGGTATTTCTTAAAAAAAAAAAAAATTTTTGTTACTCAAAGCCCATTTTTTCTTGCAACGGGCCGTCCTTGGAGAGGATCTGGAAACTAGTATTGGACCCAAGCGCAAGGCCTTTATATGTGTGCGTGTCTAGCGCCCAGCTCCTTGCACCTGCCCTGCACCCCGCGTCCTAGGCATCACGTTTGAGCCCGTTTGAGCCCAGGCGTTTGGCTTGTGCTTGATGCTTGTGGGCTGGGGCAGCTCGCCTGAACCCAGGCATGAGGCGCTTGCCTAGCGCCCACGGGCCCAGGTATCACACCTGAGCCCAGTTATAAAATAAATGTTTTGACCTTGCATTATGGTCCGGACCCAACACTTATTTACTTAATAATTTTGTTATCAAGCACAATATTTTTTTTTTGCTTGGATTATACTCATTGTACACCTTTAAATGTACAAGAAAAAAATCTCTCTGTTATATTTTCATCTTATTAATATTTATATAAAAAATATTTATACCTTGTTAAGATATATATAAAAAATATTAATTTCTTATTAATACTATAAAAAAAAAAACAACTCTTTAACCCCTCTACTCAAACAAAATGATAAGGTTCGTGAATTGTAAATATATTTTAAATAATATGAATAAAAAATTTATAATTTTTTCATTCTCTATATATTATTTGGAGTCTTTCTCTCAAATATTATTATATTATTTTTCTATAAATATACTTATTTAAGAATTTAAGAATTCTCTAATTGGAAATTTTTAACAAGTATTTGACTTTATACATAAAGCCACTCACCCATCCTAGCTAATAATGAATCAAATTATAGGAATTAAATGATTAACTAATTATCAAACTAAAAAAAACTTTATTTCTAAGCCTTTTAGATTTTAGAATGTCATCAATTATTTAAATTATTTATGTAAGTTTATCTATAACGTAAGGTTGATTCATTTTTATAAAAAAATAATAAAAAATCAAATCAAACAATAATGAAAACTTTGTGGTGCTGACAGAGTTATTAGTTGTATATTATTAGTTACTTTCTACACTCGTTTGGAATGGAAGAAAGAAACATATATATATATATATATATATATATATATATATATATATATATATATATATATATATAAAATCCATTAAAAGTCTTCAATTAAGATTTCTTTCTTTTAAATATTTGTATCTCTTTGTTTTTAGAAGTGAGTTTAAGAAAATAACCACTCCACAATAATTTCAACCTGGATTCAGAATTTTCATGACTAAGAAAATCCAAAGCATCACTGAGCAGGTAAGAAATTGTAGTTATAAGATTCAATACGAGAGTTAAGTTGATATGTGGATCGACATATTAATCCAAGTTATATTTTTTTTTTAAAAAAAAAATAACACCGTTCTTTCAAAGTTCTGGTTTAAAGACTGGTATGAAGTAAATTTTGGCCGGTCCATGCTCCAAATCAACAAGATACCGAATTGACCCGCGGGTCGGGCTGAGCAGGTTTTATAGCACTAGTAGAAACGCCATCGTCTAGCTAAAAGAGAGGAAATGTCCGCAATTGTAGCAGCATATCCTTTACAAAAGGCGACGTGTCGGTTCCATGACAAAATATCTTGAATACACAAGTGACACGTTTTAGACTTCAGTTGATTAGATTGAGCTGACCGCACCAGCGCTAACGATCCTCCTCCTCCTCCGCCTTTTATCCACTGACTGACAAACCCTAATAATTTAAAAATAATAAATAATAAATAAAGCTCCCAACAGTAATCCTAAATTGTATGGCACTGTCTCAGACTCCCGATTTCAATACTTGAGGAGGTAAACACTTCTAAACCATAATTTAGAAAGAAAAAAAAAAGAAGCTATTTTTACGTGCTTTTTTATATATAAATATCAAAAAAAATTTTTATTAATTAATTTATGTTTACACTTCTAAATTGTGATTTTTGTTTATATTAATTTTATTTTTTGATTTATTTAGTGATTTATGTTTGATTGGGCATTGATTGAGTTTGTTGTTTTGGATCAGGTTTTTGTAATGGCGAGATGTCAGAGAGAATTTTCAAGGTTGTTAGGAATTTTTTTTTTTTTTAAGTGAAGGGTTACGGAGGGTTGAGGTTGGGATAAGGTCTCCTTTCTGAAGGGTTTTTGAACACTTGTGTGAAGAAGAGAAAAATGTTGCAGCCTGTGGAATTTGAAGGGAATAATGATAATAATGTGACTGGCTTGTTGAGAAAGAGAAAGCTGGAGCGTGGCACAGGATGTATTGAAAACAATAGGCCATTTCAGAGTAATGTTCAATGTGCTGGTGGTGGTTCTTTGGCTGTTGGCTGCCAAGACAATTTTGGAGAAAGGAATCGGGTTCATGGGGATGGGGATGTGACAATTGGGAAGGAAACAGGAGTGGTTGTTGGAAAATCAGGACATTCTTTGGTGGAGATGAGTCCTAAAACCGGTGGTAGTTATGTTAATGTCGTGGTTGAAGGTGGTCGGAGAAATGGATCACCGGTTGATGAAATTAAGTCACATGTTGGGAAGTTAGCTTCAATAGTTGCTCAGAAGCTCTGGGATGGATCCCTTCAGCTAAATTCCTCTGTAACTGTGTCCCTTGTTGCCTTCTTTCAAAGGTTTTCTTCACTACTTGCTATAATTTTACTACGGATGGTTCAATTAGTTGGTCACTTTTTTCCATGAAGATGAATTTGTTTTTTTTTTGCATGCACCATTTTGTATTTTGTAATGAATCGTGTCTATGCATGTATTATATGTATGTGCCATCTTTGTTTGTTGTTTCCCAGTTGTAAGGATTACAATGCTTCACACCTCCAAAACCACTCGTCCCAAAGCCCCTGATATAAAGGCATAGAGGTGATGAATGCCATTACCATGTGCTCTATACACATCACTAGATTCTGCTATTTCTACATTCTGCTATTTCATATCAGCTTTAGTAGCAACAATTGCAATCACATTTGGACATTCAATCTCCATAGTGATTTGTAACTCCATATTCCAAGCTTACATGCAATGAAACAGAAAACTTGTGAGAAAAAAAGAAATTTCCACTGTGCTCTTGACTGCTCATTGATTTTACATAATAAAATTACTACAGCTGTTCTTTAGCTAGGTGTTTTGTTTAGAGAAAAAAATACACTCTAATGCCATTAGAAATATCCCTTCTATTGTCTTCAGAAGGGAAGGAAGAAACAGACAAGAGAAAGAGAGAGGGAGAGAGACACTGACCTTTAGCAATGTCTCCACTCTGAACCCTTTTTCTTTTTAACATACATTGACACTGATTGTTTTTCCTCACTATCAATTCCTATCTAATCTTTACTGGCCATTTCAAACTTCATACTGGCAGCTTGTTTTCTTCCCACTTTATAAACTTGGTATCACAGTAAGACATTGTTTTCATTATTTAGTACTTCTTTTCAACCTACTTCTGTTAGAATCTTATCAGTTGCTTGGGCACTCACACTCTGTATATGTGAAGGACAGAATTGTGAAAAATCCTTGTTGTTCACGTCCACCATAATGATTTTCTTATGTAGTGGTGAGAAGATGCCTGATCTCAAGTGGTCTGAATTTCTAGAAGTCAAAGGCAAAGTTAGACTAGAGGCATTTGAAAAATATGTTCAAGATCTTCCTCGATCACGCAATCGAGGGTTGATGGTAAGATACCATATTCTCTACATGTCATTATTGAATAGACAACTAGATTTTACAACTTTATTAACTATACTGCTTATATAAGTGATGTTTTAAGTGAATATCTACATGGCATGATTACAAGTGGCCTTATAGAGGGTTTTCATTTACCTAGTTGATTAAAGTCTTTTTAGTGCATGCTATCTGTTATTGTGGAAGAATAATTGCACAAGTTGTTCTTTTTTGTCTTCCAGCATGTTGCCTCTCTGATAAGATGTCTGGACCATTTCAAATCCTTCAATTTTATTTTTGTCATGTAAACGATCCATGCATGACAGTTATACTTTGAACACTCTTCCTTGAGCATTTTCCCTTATGCTTCTAGTTGAGTAATACCTTGAACTTGACTTGTAGGAACTTTGGTACTGCCTTGCAACACTCGAACTCAATTTTCTTTTTCATTAGCTTGTTCTCGTGGTTCTCTTCTTGCGAGGACTTCATGTCTGGTCCTATACACCACACTAGCCATGTTTTCTTTTCTTTTTTTGGAAAAAAAGTAAAACAAGATCTTAAGTTTCACTTCTAGAAGTGTATTACTTGCAAATCTATTAAATGTTGTGTCAGATACATGGGTTCATAATGATGAGTGAGGCAACCACACGTGTCAGGTACTTGTATGGAATAAGCCAAAACCAAGGCGTCAATGCCACATGAAACTTGAACTAGTTCTTATTCTAACAATTAATTTCGTACTTCTTTCCCATGGTCTGTCCATCACCAACTAATTACCTTTTTCAACTGCACTACTACACAACTATCATCATCTCCCACCTAATCCTAAAAACTAACACAGTGTTTAGACGCACTTCCTAACAGCTGAAAGGCTTTACTAGCTGTTCTGCTATAATTCAAATGTACTTAAGGTTAAGAGATAGTGGAGGAATTCCTACATATCTTCACCGACTCCAATAAGAGGAAGCACAAAGAGGTTATTAAGAAAGTAAACCTTTTCCTAATATGAACAACCCTTAAAAAATCTTCACCACTGACTTTTTAGGCAAGTGCACTGCCAAACAGGCCCTCTTGTCTGGCAGATTTCATCCTTAGCTGCTTAAATGTAAACTAGTTGGTAGAAACATGAGCATTGTGACACCTCATTTCTTTAGTTCAATAAGTCATATTTTGGAGAGATTAAGAACCAAAAAATGAAAAAGAAAGAAAGGAAAAGGTTTCTACAGGTATCGACTAAATGAAGGATGAACCTATTGCTACAACATTCAAATGTTTTGTTAAAGGTGCAACAAGATACATAAACAATGATGACGTTGATGAATCTCATGCTTTGGTTCGCCAACTGCATGGTTTCATGGAAATGATGGAAAGAGAGATGATAGGTACTCTACATTACAATGTCAAAATCCCACCAAACCTAATCATATTGTAAATGAACAGAAATTATTAACCAAATACTGAATTTCCTACGGGTCTTGTGGATTCATTGATTGTTTATTTATAGCAAAAGACACCCAGGGGCCTGGACATATGTGCCTTATATATATATATTCCTGTATATTTTGAAACAGATATTAGCTACTTAGTGGAGAGAGTGATTAGTGCAGTTAGAGAGGAGGGAGGTTATTGGGAGAAATATCAGTGGTGACCCTAACTGGGGAGCATTTGAGAGTTAAGACTGTGAGGTCCTTATCAGTTTAGAAACAGAGATGTTGCATCATGGTAAAGCTTGATGAAGACTTGAGTTTGGTTCAAATCGGAATACTTTAATAGCTCTACCAAAGTTTTATCTCCTTTTTTGGAAACTTTGGATGAAAACTCTGAAGAATCTTCCTTTGGTTTGGGTGAGCTCGGACACATTAGAGACAATCTTCTGTTTCTTGCTGTCCTAACATATTGTCGAATCAATTCATAACTATACATGCCATTCATTAGAGACATATGTTATTTGTTGCTATCCTTTTTGCAGCATGTTGCTATCTTTTGCTATATTATCTGCCTTTCTGATTGCATGACTATCACCATTTCCTACACAATCTTCTGCAAGTCCTCTGGTTTTACTTGAGGCATTATCTTACCTTGTTGTTCTAAGTTATATAATTGCTGAATACTAATTAGAATTATCTGAAGGTTCATGTTCCATTGCATCAAGAAGGCAGTGATGAAGGATTGAATTGATATTTTAGAACAAATTAATTTACAGAGATTAAATAATTCAGGACATTTTGACATTATTCTATGTTAGGCTATGCTTTTGTCTTGTTCCCTTGGCATTTAGATGGGACTGAGGTAAATTCTGGGTTTGAAAGTTGCCTAGTAAAAAACACTGCTCTTTTGCATGGTAAAAAACACTTCTCTTATAGCCCAAATGCAGAGTTTGCACCTACACAGTAAGCTTTGGCTGGAATATGGATGCCCAGGGAAACACACCCACAAGGTGGTGAAATGGGCAGATTTATGCAACGACCTGTTAAAACATCGTTGAGATTTGGCAACTTTGACCAACTGCTTCTGGCTAATGAAGAATCAAATACTTTATATGGATTAAGACAAAGAAAAGTTACTAATTCCAGGGTCACTTTGGAAAGTTACAGATCGCCTTTACGTATTTTAAATCTTTAAGAGAAGCTGAGATGGCAGGGTGAGAGTCAAAATCAATAATTGAAAATTGAAACTTATAAAATAATAAGTAAAATACTAAAATCTTAGTTAAAAGTCATAAAAGAAAAAAAATAATGTCTGACAAGTAGTATATAGGTAAAGCGCAGCTCAAATCAATGTTGTCAAACTCCCTCGTAATTCTTATTCCATTGTTGGGAGCGAACAAAAATTAATGGAGTTTAAATAAATAAATTGAAAATAGGAGCAATTTCCTTGATCCAAAAAAAGAAAAGAAAAACAAAATAAAATAAAAAGAAAATAAGGGCATTCTTCAGAATTTCAAGGTAATATTCTTAAATCCCACCAAAATTGCTTTTCTAGACTCCAGATATCTTGTTTCTAAAGAAGCCTATAGCATATATGGTGAAGGGCTGTCACATTGCAAAACCAACGGTTGTAGAAACGATACCTAAAAGAATGGCACCAAATCACTGATTGAACTTTTGCCGGTTTCAATCTATGGCTAAAAGCTTGGCAATGATGACTTTTGGTCTAAAAATATCACACTAAACCCAAAGAGAAAAGAGGACTACAATTTGAGCTAACTTTTCCTCATCTATACCTAGACACCGCAGGCTCTTGTTGCGGGATGGATGCTTCCTCTCAGAGGGCATCATCGCTCATGAGCTCCATGCAGAAAGGAAAGCCTGCAGCTCACGCTATAAACTATTGAATATTAGAGTATCACCTTTCATTTTAAATGGGGCCCAAATCTCTTGGGTCAAAACTGGTTTTGACTAAAAATTGATTAGTAATATGGATTGTGTTCAAATATATTATAGTTACATCCAATGTGGCTATATAAAGATATATGAATATGCTATGTAATTATCAACAGTATCAGATTTGTCCCAAAAGAGGGGGAAATATAGAGAACTGTAAAATGATACTTATTAACATGGTACTACACGCCAAAAGCTTGTGCACTTGTGATAACCAAAAAAAGAAGAAGGAAAATCCACATCAACTTGTTTATAAAAATGCAGGCAAGTTACTACCAAATCCTGTAAAATCATAAGAAATACTAAAAGGTGTTGGGGATTTATTGTGCAAAATGCATTGTAGATCCCTTCATAAGATACTGTGGACTCATGGTTCAAGTGTTTTTTTTTTCCATTCCTTTTCTTTTTCTTTTTTATTTAGCTCATATTGGATCAAATTGTAGTCCAATTTAGGCTAATTTGTGAGGAGAGGGTGAGATTGGAAGATAGGGGATCAAAGTGAAAAAAAAAAACAAAGAAAATAGATGGTATTTTCAAACTTTGGGATGAAATACCTATTTTTCCCTTAAAAAAACCAAGAAATCACTGTTGGGGTAAATCAGTAATTTCACAATGGTTAATTTGTCATTCCAAAATTTAAAGGGGGCAATTATGTCTTTTTTTTATCATGCACAATAAAAAGACTCATATAATTGGATTCAAAAAAATTTAAAGCTTATGTTTAGGGGTGTTTTTGTCCTTTTCATTTTTAATGAATAGTAAGATGACCTGCATGCCCTTGGAAGTGGATTTTTCATAGCTTATGTTCAGGGGCATTCTTGTATATGCACTTGGGTTTTTTTTTTTGTAATTATCAGGTTGGTTTAAGGGCAATTGTGTAATTTAATATATACAAATATTATTAAAAAAAGGTTGTTAACATGGGTGTTGCATGCGTCATCTCATTAAGGGCTATTCGGTTGTCAAACGTCGCCTTTCGCGGTAGCGTTTGAATCGTCTTGGTGTCGCCTCCTCTGGGAGGTGACGTGTGTGGCCAAAGACCGCCTAGTTCGGTGCCGGTAACCTTTGTTTTCTTTTTATTCTCTCTCTCATCCTCAATTTCCATTCCTACACCTTCAAAGTCTCAAAGAAGCCTTTCAATTTTTATTCCTCTCAGATTTGGTTCGTGTTCTTTTTATTAATATTTGTTTTTTTAAAATAATTTATAAAATTAGAATTCTTTTTCAATCTCTTCCCCTTTTAATTTTTTTATCTTTTAAATTTGGTCTTTATTTTTTTATTGTTATTTGTTTTATTTGAGATAATTTTTAAAATTGAATTTTTTTTATAATTTCATCTTATGTTTTTTTCCTATCAAATTTGATCCATATTTTTTTTATTGCTATATGTTTCACTTTAACAATTTTTTTTAAATTTTTTTTTGTTCAACCTTAAATATTAAATTGGTTTGGAATTAAGTTTCTTGATTGAGTATAGGTTTAAGATTTCATGAGTTACGAGCTTTAGAAATTAATCCATGTTTAGAAAATTTGTCCGGGTTATCTTGATTTTTTAAAATTGATAATGTTTTTTCTTGATTTCATCTTTTAACATTAGATTGTTTTTTTTTTAGTTTCGACATTCAACATTCAACATTCAACATTCAAGATAGGGTTATTTTATAATTAAACTTCATAGTTTTTCTCAATTCACTTTCGTTAACGACTTTTTTTCTTACTTTTTATTGGTACGAATAAGTGTTTAATTGAATAAAATATTTATTCTAGGAAACAGAGTTATTAAACACGATTGAGTATATGACCATGTTGCCAAGTCAAATATCTTAATCTTAGTTATTTCTTGATCAAATATCGATTTAATTAATTGGATGTGCGTGTAAGCATTTTGATTTATGATTGAATTTCTTTTTTATATCCAAAAATGCATTGAAAAAGCCTGTATATTAATTTTTTTTACTGAAATAAATTACCTAACCCGCGGCGAAGCACAAGTCAAATAGTTAGCTTAAGCTATTCAATGTCCCTGAAATGCTAAACAAAAATTGAGGTGTTGGAATCATAAAGATTATTATTCATGAAAAGATAAAACTACTGATAAACCTTTCAGAACCTAATCATGGAGTTGTTGGTGTATCGATTAAATTGTTAATAACAACTGTCAAAAATTTTAGAGATTGTAAACTTCTGGATAATTTTGAAGAGTATTGTTATACTCTGGATATCTTGGGATGTTTAGGTTTGGGGAATGCTTTTGTTTGTTATGATGACTGGCCTCACACTGGATCCTTGTTGATGGGAACCCTACAGTGCCACTGGATTGAATCCCCACCACACAGCCATGTATGATGCTAGTATGTATAAATGAGAATAGAAACTGAAAATTCAGATCATTTACAATTGTACTTACAAGTTCAATACGTGTTCTAGTTCAGCAAGGTGAGTCACAAGCTGAAACGTTGAGAGCTGGTTCTAAACAGTCTCCACTCTGGACTTCTGAGAAACTGTAATGTGGGAGGACAGCTGCTTATTTTGCAAACTGACTAGGCAGAGATACAAAAAAATTTGTAGTCTGCTTCAGAGAAAAAAAATTTAAACAGCTTGTGCAATGAAAATCATGCATGTTGACGTATAAAGTGATTTCAGACCTGATAAGTATCAACTAAGTTTAAAATGCGCAATCCCCAGCTCATTTATAATTGTTGAAAGTTGCATATATTTGTTTCAAATGAAAAAACTGACAACTGCATGCATTCATCTTCAGGTAATCTCACTTCGCTGTAAAGAAGGGTCGTCTAAATCTGGACTGGCAGGCATGAAGGAGGTTAGTGGGTTTAAAATAAAGAGAATATTAATGTTATGGTATGAAGTGTTTAATGCATTAGAAGAATTTTTTATCAGTTGGTCTTCTCATGCTCTCGTCCACACCTACAGGTTGCAAAAGGATACAAGAAAGGGATGAGGGTTGGGTTTGTACAGGTCTCTCAGGGTATTGATCTGTATGTGTGTCCTCGCAGTGATAGCATAATCACAATACTTGCTAAACATGGGTTCTTCAAGGGAATGGCTGCTGTTGAAGATAACCAAGACTCGTTGATTGGCTGTGTTGTATGGCGAAGAAATCAAGCATCTTCAAGTTCTGTTCTTAAGAAATCTGAGAGAAAGCACGGTTCCTTGTCTGAACAGCCTCTCAAGTCACCTTCAGACTCTTCAGTTGAAAGGGTAGATCATAAAGCTTTGTCTTGTTGCATCCAAGTTGGATCAAGAACAGATTGCACAACTCTTGATGGTGATGAAAATAACAATGTTGAGCACAAGGATACTGAGACCAAACAAGTACAGACTGAACTGCGTATCACTTCTTCCACCATCAATAATCTCTTGCTGACATCTACGATTCTCAGCAATTCACCATCCATGTTGAACGGACTTCAAACTTCTTCAACTCATGACTCTGCCTCTTATTTGCCTGCTATGGGAAAGTTCTTGCAAGTCGGGCCACTTGTTATGAATAACTCAGAAGAGAAACCTAAAACATCAGAACTTTGTAAACATGGTTCACAGTTGTCAACTGACATCGCCAAAAAGCCACTGCGTGCCCCATATGATGATGATCTTCCAGAATTTGACTTTGGAACTGCTTGTGGTATTTTACAAACTCCAACAAGCAAGCCGTTGCATGGGGTAATGGCTGACAACAAACTACCAGCTGAAGAACTTAAGAAAATCCTCGAGTCTTTGCCCCAAATAACACCAACTGTACAGTCAATGCTGGTTTCCAATCAAAGGGAATTAAGAGATTTCAATCCTCCCAGGCTTCCTTTGGATACCCTTTTGAAGATGCCCGTGCAGAGGAAAATTTGTGTAGATGGTATGAACGTTCTCCCGCCCAATTTAGAAGAAAAGCGTATGCCTGTTTCCACTACTTCAGCTCGCCCCTTGAAAAATCTTTTTGATGATGATGATGAGATGCCTGAATGGAGCCCACCAGACTTTGAGCTTCTCAGGCAACATGTTTCTGATACAACCAGGCCATCAACAACTTCTACTTACTCTAAAGTACGAAACTTGATTTTTGAAAGACTTCCTCCTGGCTGTCCTAATAACCTGCTCTCTTCTTCACCAAGATCCGCCTATGCTCCGTTTACTCCCCAGGCAGGCATCAGTGCATCTCATCAGCTGATGAGTGATAATGGGAGACCAGCACAGCCAAGTCACTCCAGTGAATATACACTGCATGGTCCAAATTCATCGACAGTATTCAATCCTAACCCTCTTCCTCGTTCAAGACCACCTCATGACCCATTTGATGCCAAGCTTCGAGTCCACCATGGTGGTTGGAATCGTCGGAGGTGTTGATGGTTCATTAGTGTTGTAGACTAGGGAGTAAGTTAAAACACTGTACATATCCATCTTCAGATAGACAGAAACACTGAAGAAATGCTGTTTTGATAGACATGTGAACCTGTATATAATCGGCAAGTGAATATTCAGAGTTATTCCTGGAAAGTTCAGTTTTATCATCTACTAATCAAGCTGTTTTTGGTTTTTAAGATGTTAGCAAGCATTCCTCAAAATGAAGCAAGTACTAGACATCTCAGGGATCCAGTTTAAGGTCACTCTTTGACCATCCTGAGCAATGCAGTTGCTCCAGCAGGCAATTGGTTATGCAGTAGTGTTTCTATTTATTAACTTGTTGGGCCATAAAATATGCTGGCAAAATGCCCCCAACATAAAATGCACGCTACAGGTGGTTTCAAATTAATTACTTGTGAGTAAAGAGATTTCCTATTAGCATTTATGATATAATTTCGCTGTGTTGCCAAATATGAAATGAAAAACATGAATGAGCTGATTTAAGTCGCCAAAAACCCCAGGATTTATTCAAGCTTCATAAATAGTGCCCGAACAACGTTCAAATCGTCAAATTGGTGTGAGATCGCAGGAAAAGAAAGTTGTTCTTTGAAACTGTTTTTTTTTTTTATTATTTCAAATTAATAATTTTTAATTTTTTCAGATTGTTTTGATATGTTGATATTAAAAATAAATTTTAAAAATAAAAAAATATTATTTCAATATATTTTTAAATAAAAAATACTTTAAAAACAATTCCTACTACGATACCAGACAAGCTCTTCATCTCCATGTTAGGAGAGAGAGTCTTTGTTACATGATCTCACTGTCTTGAGTCTTAACATTCACCACCTTCACTGATCACTGCTGTGACTGACCCAAAAAAGAGTTGTGTTTTGTGTAGTCATCTGCTGTCGAGCTTGGAACCTCACAAAGTTAGTTGCATGCATGATTATTTGAGGAAATGGAGATTTCAATGCTTTAATTACTCTTTTGCTGATCTGAACTGGAGATATTCCACAACCCAGAATTTATATCCCACCAGAAATTCCATTCATTCCATGCAACCCAATACGATAAGAATGATTACAAGTTGATCTCTTGTCATTAACACAATATTAATCACAATCAGAAGTCTTAGGTTTATGCATGCACTTCTCTCAGATTAGAGATTATGCACACAATCCTAAATGGTTTGCATCAAATAACGCAACAAATGTTCAATAAGATAGTTGAGAAAATCCACTCGAGTTATGACCTAGAAAATTCCAGTTCTTCACTCAGGCATATAGAATAGCATGATAATACATTTGAATAAGACGTACTTATAATAACTTGAATATCAATTAAGAACAAAGACCATTATGTAACAGGTTGGACTCCATAAGTATAGACACCAGAGGGAGGAAGAAAAAATGACGAAACTTATGTAACAGGTGGAATTCTGCAAGTGCAGAAACCACAGGTAAGAGGAAAAATGTAGAAACTTTACAATAAATCAGCTATCAAACAGGCTAATCATATTCATCAACTTTATGCCAGTCACTAGACTCAGCATCCGAATCTTTATCACGAGAAAATGACTGTCTTGCCTTAGGTGGACCACCCTGAGTGTCAGAACCTTCATTCAGTTGGATCCAATCACTGGATCCACTGGGTGAAGGAGCCCTAATGCTCCGTGCCTTCCTAGAAGCTGATAATCTTATTGAAAAATCACTATCATCATCCTCTAGATCACTGAATGACACATCCTGTTCATCTTCAAGCTTTTTCTGGTTATCAATTGAAGTGCTATTGTCAATTTTCTCTTTTGAAAACTGTCTAGAATTCTCTTCATTAATTTTTAAGCCTTCAGTAGCATCTGCAATCTCAGTAATCTCTTCTTGAGATGTTGTAATCTCTCCTTGTGTACCACTCTTGGAATTCTTGGAGCTTTCCACCTTAACATTCCTCTTGTTTTGCAGCTTCTGCAAAAGTAAATTTCTTGTTTCAACTATCTGCAACAAGCCAACAGTTGATGTGAGATTACATGTAAGAAGAATGAAATACAAATGTCACTGCAAACAAAGGTCTGTTGCATCCTGCTCTAAACTGTGATCATTATTGGGATAATAAAGTTTTAGTTTATCAAGTGACAAAAAGGTAAGAAATGAGTCTCAAGTTTCATGCAGGACATGTTATCACATGAAAAAACCAAGCAATAGGCCGTTAATTCCCAATTAAGAGATATTTGAAGATTCAGTCTCCAAAATTTCCTTTGAAAAATCAATAAAAACTGAATCAACAGTCCTTATCACTTGATACATATAACTACCACCGCACAATAGCTCACTTAGGATTAACAAGATCATTTTCCCAATATCTCAGATGTCTGAAACCTCAGAACTTCAAAACCAAATTCAGATGAAACACTTTGCTCTAGTGTCAAATTATATTACATCAATTTCATCGGAAAGTGCAGCAATGGTTGGTTTTTGATAAGGGAAAAATTAAGTGTACATATATTACTAAAATTTGAAGACCTTACACTTTTGTATTCCCAGGGGTGAGTTTTGATGTATAAGAGAGCATGATTACCAATTACTCACAGCTACGTTTCATTCTGCATATTTGCAGAATTGTTAAAAAATAACCATCCCTTTCCCACCCCTCTTCTAAGATGAGAATTAAAAAGCATGCAAGTGCCATCATCCTCACATCTTTCAGTTCCGGTTCTCAGTGTCAAGATTGAAGAGGATAATAATTCCTCAAGCATCTAGATGAGTAGATTGAATGCTATAATTTCAATTGCAACTTTACAAGAACATAAAAGAAAATCCAAGTAAGAAAAGACAGCTCACAGCAAGTTATAACAGATTATGATCCCATCAGATGACAGAAGTGAGTCACCTTCTCAAAACTTTTCAACAGCAAGGAGATCAATTTTTTACACACGAAATATCAGAAACCAATTAACCTCCAAAGTAATGGCATGTAAATTGCAGCTATGCAAAATGTTTTACTAACTGGTATATTATCTGCTTAAGCTTGCTAGATGCCTACCACTAGAAGATCAACCAATGCCTCCCCTTCCCTGAGACATATCACACTGCCAGTAAATTTGAGGGATGAGATTAATAATGCAACAAAAAATAGCAGTGTATACTACCCCTTCAACCTCTGCTCAACAAGTACAGAAGTAACAGACACCAATTCTGGTTTCACCAGCATTGTGGCTAGAAATAATTGCACTTCAAAATGGTGCACAATGTGTTATCTACTAATACAATATCTAACTATGCTCACCGGAAGCTTTAACATGCACTCAGACTATGCTCAGTTGAGAAAAACCATAAAGCAGCAAAACTAGTATCACGAAGTACCCTTCGGCTAGAACAACAATAATAACAAAACCCCCCATTACAATTTCACTACTATTGCAACTAAATTGACCTGAAAACTACTCTTTTTTTTATTGTTTCAAGGACTTAATGCCACAGGAAAAACAAACTTATACATAAAATGAACAAAACATAAATCATATCAACACAGAAATCTTACCTGGGGAGTCGATAGAACCTCGAAATCATGTTCATTCAATCTCGGAATCAACAATATAAAATAAACCATCCAAAATCGGCCATTCCCCATTTCACTCTGAAGATTATTTCTAAGTTGTGCCAAACTAGGAACAAAATGTTCAACATTCAACACATGTTCTCTTTGAGCATCAGTCATTCTAAAATCTGCAAGATACAAAAATTCCTAATTCATCTTCATCCAAAATTAAAATATCATTCACATATAATAAATGATTTTCGCAATTGAAAATCCTGCAATTCGTATAAAATCTATAATAAATACATCAAATTTTACGCCAATTCAAAAGGGCAAGATTCCTATAAAATATTAAAATCTATAATAAATACATCAATTTGTTTTCCTTTCATATACAATTTTTTTTTTTACTTCGTAATTAAAAAATAATAACAAATATTCACTACTGTTTTTTTTTATATAAAAAAAACAAGGAAATAAATTACCGTTTTGGAGTGGTAAAGGAAAATCAATCCAGCATTCAGGTCTCAAAGAAATCTCCTTAACAAATCCAATCACTTCCTCATTAATCCCCGCCACCTCGACACCATCACTGTTCTTACTGTTAATATCTTTAAATTGCAAGAAATTGGAAGTGAGTTTAGAGAGACCAGATTTTAAACTGTCACCAATTTCGGCAAGATCGTTGCGAATCCCAAGGAGAGCTTGTGATGATTGAGAAGAAGAATCGAACGGTTGTGGTTTGGCTGCTTGGGTATTGGACGGCGGTGGAGGTGGAGGCGGAGCAAGGAAGTTAGCAACGCCACGTAATTGACGGCCGATAGAATCACCGATGACCAGCAGGTCGTCTTGAACTGACGGAGAAGGAGGGTGCGGTGGTGGTGAATCCGGATCGTTGGATTGCAGCGAATTGAAAAGCCAAGACATGATCTTTTTGTTTTTGTTTTTTTTTTTAATGTTGTTAGAGACAGAGCATTTGAGTTGAAGGGTGAAGCTGTCTTGATGAGTTGGTGGTTCTTTCTAGTAGTTTTGCTTTTGCTATCTGATTTCGTGATTAGTTTTGATTGGGTAATGATTACAAGATTTTTACCTGGAGTTAAGAGTTGTGGATTTAATTAATCACTAATCTTAATTAAATTGTACTTAACTGACTCATTTTTCAATCTATAATGTCTCTTTTCATTAATTATGTTTTGACCCTTTGAAATCGTGTGGTAAAAAGTCAATTTAGAATTGTTTGGACGGTGGATTAACTTGTTATTTAATAAAAAAAATTAATTCATTTTAAAAAAAAAAACACTCATAACATATCATTTTAATCTATTTTCTTATAAAAAAATTATTGATATAAATTAATCCAAATTAATTCATAAGATCTATGACTATACCTTACACCGAGTCATGTACTAACTATGATTAGAAGAAAGATTATTGTCATTTTTAATGAATAATTTGAAGCATGGATGGTTGATTTAAGATCTAGAAAGTAAAAAAATTTAATTTTAAAGGTAGAGAAGCAACATATTATAACGTAAATGAATCTTAAATTTCTTATGGAAATTGGAAATATTTGTTTTGATGTTTAAATAATATATATTGTGATACTAAAATAATTGGATATCGAAAGCAATTTCATCTTGAAGTGTGCATAAGATGTAGAAGTTTTTTAAAAAAAAATTGCAGAGATAAATTTAGGCGATAAGAAACACATTAGGAGAAAACTAATAACGATGGCTATAAAAACTGGTTTGGTTCATGAATTAGTCTAGATTAATTGGGATTAATCTAAAATAATATTGTTTAAAATAAAAATTAAATCTCACTTCAATTTTACTAGATTAACTCATTGAGTTAACTAATTTTAATCAGATCAACTCTCAACACAGTTCGATATAAAATCTTAGTGGACAAGATCTTGGATTAAGAGATTGTCGGCTCTCAAGAAGAATCCACCACCACACATGAATTGATAAATTTAATTTTCAGCTTTTTTCTTGTATTCACGGGCAGCAATTATTCTACCAGGCAAACAAAAAGAACAGGCTGGTTTTTGAGGCCCATGTAGGGATGTGCCATTTCAGTCTTTATTGCCACCATACCATGCCAACATCACTGCCATTTTCATTTCATTTTCAAACATAAATTGAGCCACCTTGCTCACAGAGCCAGAGGGACGAGGTACTCATGGACCGACTCTTGCCAGCAAAGTTCCGTCTTCTATCAACCAACCATGACACAATAATTTCAGACATTATCTATGACCATTGAAGTACTTAAACCAACCTTAGTTTTTACATGTAAGGACTTTGAATCTCCTTCTCACCTGGTACCTCACCTGACAAATATGGATAAGTTCCTTCATTGATGTAATAATACATACATAGAGACTAAGGAAAGCTTTGGATTTGTCAACACAGCAAGATAGACTCCGTAGTTCTACTGCTTGACAAGTTCAAAATTGCTGAGAAGAAACTGCGGGACAAATAAGAGATGACTGAGAACAGTCGAGTATTATTACAAGAGCCAATGAAATCCACGACAAATCAAACTTCGTTTTTTCTTTTCTTTTTACATAAATGTGGTAATAATCACAGAGATTACATATCATTCCTATCATCTATAACAAGGTATGAAATACCTGCTTAAGCATCAACGGCAACGAAGCAGGTTGAAAAGGCTGTAGTAGTCTGGAAAACATTATTACTAACCTTCATCGCAAATAATCACTACTCAACAGCCCTTTGTCTCACAAGTTATTAAAGAAGAATCTCATTCTGACTGACTACTACACAGGCACAACATATGGTACACAACTATCGAGTCTTCAAGCATTCCAAATCTAAAAAACAAAAACGTACTGATCTCCTTTGTTTTATTCTTTTGCGTGTTTCCATAAAAAGAATGTTCTGTGTAAAGCGTCTAAATTCAGCCCGAATATGGATTGTATGCTTGAACAGGTGGCATACCTGAGCCATAGGGGTGGACACTGCTTCCATAAGTGTTTCCAAAATGATTTGAAGGTTGCTGTTGTTGCTGGCCCATCATCATCATCATCATCATCTGCTGCTGCTGCTGCTGCTGCTGCTGCAACATGAAAGCTTGCTGTTGGCTGGCCATTTGGGACATTTGCACTGAATGTGGTGCAGCAACTGTGTTGGATGCAAAGAAAGGATCATGTACGGCTGTTTGCATCATGGGATTAGCCACTGGGACTGGCTCCCAAGGATTGTAGCTCACAGGCTGATTGCTCCTTCTAATTGCATCATCATAGAGGCTGTCTAATGTAAGTTTATCGAGCCCTCCAGCCTTCAGTATCAACACAAGTAATAAAAATCAGCATAAAACCAGAAAACTACCACATATCTTGCACATATGAACAATCCAGTTTATGGAAGTTGACAAATTGGTATTATTTTAGTGAGACATCAACTGCATACAGGAAACAAATGGTAGAATTGTTACCAGTTTGCTAGCAGCAGCGGTACTTTCATTTGAACTAGGAGCCGTGACAAGCGCCAGCTCCCAGCCTGTAGTTCCATTTGCATGTGTTGGGACAGGAGAACTTTGTTGTTCAGCTGCAATAATAGAAAACAGTAAAACTTACTCTGATTCACTATTGCAAGCAAACTACTGCAAAGAGACTTGATCCAATAATTTCTACCACCATGGTCTTCATTCTAAGTTTTAATGGTTTGAGGATTCGATTAGAGGGTTTGCCTTCCATAATGTCAAATTTCAATGTGTCTCAGAACAGAAGCTATACATGTTGATTTAGCTTTTAAAATGAGTTCTGAAAACTTATGAGCCATAATCCAACAGAACATAAGATTCGACCATCATAAAAAACTTACCAACTGGAACAATTGCAAGAGCCAGGGCATTCTTCTCATCTAGCTCTGAAGCAACTGGAACAGGATCATCCAACCCCTAGACAAAAAGGAAGGAAAAGGCAGCTCATAAGGGAACCAAAAAAATGTTCAGAATCCTCAGCAAGAAACGCTACACCCAAATTAAATGAAACAAAGGTTATGAACTTACCAACAAATCAGGTGGTTGAGCAACAGGCTCTTCCACCTTTACTGGTTCAGGTGGAGGTGGTGATGGTGGCTGTTCCTCCTTTACTTCTGGTTCCTTCTTGTACTCTATGGCTAAGATTTCCTTAGGGGCAGCAATTTTATTATCAACGAACTGCAAAGTTGAAGATTACATTGTCAATAATAATTATTGCAAGATCAAGGCAAAAACATAGCATAAAACACTAATGAAAGATGTACAAGTATTAGATATTGCTAATTAGAAGGGAAAAATAAGAAATTTACAAACCATTACAGAGAGTGGAAACATTAAAAATCTAACACATTCACTTCAGAAACATATGCATTATTTTTTTACGCCTGATTCATGTGAATATAGATTTGATAGAGTTTTATAGCATGCCTTGGCATGTGGGATTCTTCAGTAACATCGCATGCATGGCAAATTATAATAGTGTACCCATGGTGCACAGGCAAAAGCGGTAGATAATCCTTTAGGGAAATTCACTCCATTGTCAGTTAACCAATTGATAGCAATTTCTTTCCCACAGCAATAAGCTAATTCTCGACATAAATGATATATGGTGCCCTTTCACTGCTATGTTCTTCCCTCCAACACAAATCCATTACGCAGAGAGCATTTCTGTACCTGATCCTTCAGAGCTGTTGTCACCCTTGGAGCATCTCGCACATACTCTTCCATGGTTTGTAGGAATGATAAAGGAGGCTTCATTATCAAAAAGAAAAAAGAATTAATCAACATAGATAACAGAGAAAATTCTGGAAAAACATATGTTCCCAAAAGACACCACAGACAAGAATGCAGACCTGCTCGATCTTTATAAACTTTTCTCCACGCCCAATATACATGCTTTTACATATCTCGTAAAATTCTGAAAGTCTCTCTGCCTGAAATACGCTGAAAGTTAAGAGTACACCTATGGAATACATATATAACAGCTACCCTAAGAGATTGTTAAACTGTCATTTGCACAGCATTCAGATGATATTACCTGCTGACAAGCCCTTCTATAAATTTCCAGAGCCTTTGCAGCATCAGAGCGCTGCATCTCAAAGAACTGCCATCCGTAAATGGTATTGTGAGTACCTAATTTTCTAAATAGCCTAGCTTCTGATGTGAAGAACAAAAAATGATTGGACAAAAAATATGGTCACTTACCTTGTCAACCAAATTGGCAGTAGCATCATTTATAGCTTGATAAACTCTAATGCTCTCGGAAGCCACCTATTATTGTGGATGACAAAAAGCATAATCTGGAACGTGTAAATACCCCCTGCATACCAAATCAGCTATACAAAGAATATGCATGATTTACAAAGTCCACTCACCAATTGGAGTGCCAACTGAATGACAAAGTTATTGGCTGCTGCCCCTTGTGGCTGCACAAAAAGGTACAAAATTGTTTGCCCATGTTAAAAAAAAACATGCACTCATGAATAACTGTATCCTAAATCGAGAAACCATTATATCTGTGCATTGAGTTGAGAAGATCACTTACCTGACAACCAAGAATGCGGAAAAGAAGCTGTTGCAAAGCTGGCAGTTGCTCCAGTATTTCAACTGTGTCCAGATCTTTGGTCCGCTGTATAAAAGATTTATCAATGAATTTTTCTTGAGAACATCTAGCACAAATGTCAATGCTTAGGTTTTGAAAAACCAAAAAAAAATTATACCTAAATAAAAGAAAAAATCAAATTTATATATGTGATTGCTTAGATGTGGTAAAGTCCACATAATAGTATTTAGAGTGGTGAAAGGGTTGAAATAATGAACTGTAACAAGGATTTCAATTAAAAAATCCTGAATAAATTGAGAGCCAAGATGGGTCACGGTAAAAAGATAAGTTCTCACAGGTCTATCCATCTCAACATCATACTTCAACACGCGAAAGCATTCCAACCTCTCCTCCAAAAATAAGGCATAGGTGCGAACCCAGGCAGAATAATCCCATGCTGTTCAACACATAACAATAATCATCATAAACAAAGTTTTAACCAGAATAATCACTTCACCAAGAAGAAAAAAGATACCATTTGGACTTGAATCATCTTTGAAATGGGCCATGTTAAGCATATGGCTTCGGCTTCTTCCATAATTAATGATCTCCTCGTGGAACGTCTGGTCCACTTCTCTCAAAGCCCGATGAATAACGATTAAAGTTTTCAATGCAACCTAAAAACTAGCAGCAAGTCAAACAAATTGCAGGAGAAAAAAATGGACAGATAAGAAATACACATATGCATGCATCAATAATATGGACATCAAATCACTCAAAGCATCGACTTCGGAAAGTACCATGGATGAGTTATCCATGAATCATGATAACTGCTTTCCATGAAATGAAACACGGGATTCATAGATATAGGAAAATGAACTACAGCCACTTTGACATGACGTGCTTAACTTTCACTAGCGTAAACTTCATTTATATTTTTCTGTTTCAGATCTAAATGGCTGTAAAGGCAGGTACGGGAAATTTCAATCAATCCTGTCCATAAGTTTAACTTGCTTATGAAGAAACTTTCACTCATTTGTTCGAAGTGACAAATTATTTTTTGATGCTTCCTTCATTTTGAAAATGGTAAAGCAGAAGACTACAAAAACATGGTGCTGCAATATAAACTGTTTCATAAACATAAATGCACTGACCAACAAAGACCACAGAGATGTCTATTATTCCATCAGGTTGAAGTTCATATGTTCATCGGATTTTCTAAGATATGAACTATAAAGCTACATGATACATCAAGTGTCTTTAGTCATGTCCTCAATAAGGTTATACATCCCAGAGGGTTAGTGTTGCTAAGCAGCATTTCATGCACTACTGTCACCTAATTGAATTCCAGTGCAAACAGAATTCTCCGGCAAAAATTTGAGTGCCTTGAAAAAAAGAGGAAGCTAATATAGATTTGAGGGCTCCTGAAAGCCAAAACAAAAATTTTGTTTCCAACCAGGGCATGAAGATTTGCATATTTAGATTGACAGAATAGTAACATCACTTCATGCCTCTGTATTCAGAGCTATCTAGTCACATAAGATTTCAAGTGATGCTGATGCACATACCGCCCAGTTATGTGTCCTTGATAAACGCCGTGCAAGAGCATGGATGCAGTATGCAACATCAGCGCGAGGTCTAGTAGCTGAAACGGCAGCAAAAATAGCTGCATAGAGAAACAAATAGAGAGCACATAAGCTCCACATCTATCAAATAGAAGAGAAGGAGAGCCTTGGATCTACCTCTAATGTGTCTTTCCTTTGCAGGTCGTTCATAGTGATTTGTGGCCTTAACTATAGCAATATCCAATTCCTGAAAAACCAAACCATCCAACCAAAATGATCAATGCTTTAACACAAAACCCAACTTCAAACAACCACAACAACAACAACTTCAACATTGTTTTAAACTAGTAAAATACCTTGTAATCACTATTGACTTTGGCCAATGAAACAGTGGTAGTATCCTTGAGGGCACCGAGTGCTCTCCTCAAACTGTTCTGGGTTCCACCTCCTGACATTCTCTCTCCCTCTCAATTACAGAATTCTACAGACAAACCCATCGAGTCAACTCTCTTCACACTAACTCTCTAATTCAATAAGCATTAATTTACATAAATGAATCTGATCATAATTTCAGACCCTCAATTGACTTTCATAAGCTTACAATTACATGAATTTAGTTAGATCCAGATAGATAAAAGATAAAGCTTCCAACGGTGACAACATAATATCAGCAACATTAACTAATTATCAAAAAAAAAAAATCTAAATCACCACCACCATCATCAAAACCCCGCATAATCAAAAACACAAAAGAGAAAGAAAGAAAGAACAAGAAATCATCATGAAAACTAAAAAGCTATGAAATTCACCAAATTCAATGACAAGAACCAAAAATAAATCAAGAAACCAAAGCCAAATGTACAAGAAAACAGTAAAAACAATATCTACTAACACCAACAACATCCATGCTTAGCTAAAGAAAAAAAGAAGACACCATTTCACTCATCATCACCCAAAGATCTAACCAAACCAGGAAAAAATCAAAGAAAAGAAAAGTTTGCAAAATTCAAGAATACATACTATAACATCATCAAAATTCAAAACAACCCAAAGGGATTACAAGAACAAAAGAGCTCGTAACAATCCCCTACCTGAACCTGAATATCAGAGAGAGAGAGATGACGGGGCAAAGAAGAAGAAGTGACAAAGATGAGGAAGAAAAGTCTTCCTATCCCCGTTTGACAGAGAACTATGAAAGTTTTTAGCTGTGATGGTGTATGTCCATACGAGTTCCTTGAGTTTTGTTGGGTCGTCGGCGTCTTGAATATTATTTTTATTTTTAATATTATTATTATATGCTATTTTTATACAATTATAAATAATACTGTCTCCATCTGTTCGTAGGGTAGTTTAGTTTCTGTATTAATCTCTCTCTGTCAGGAATACGGCTTTGTAAGAAGATGGACTACCACCGTGGCACTGCCTGTCCCCTCGCTAAAAATAGCCTCCGCCTGTGCAAATCAGGTGGTAAAAATCCTGCCTTTTTCTGTCTATTTTTAAGAATTTATTATTTTCTTGAAGATATAATGCATTTATTAATTACTAAGTGAGGATTTTGTGAATGATAAATTGTTTTATGAAGAACAAAAAAAGCGATTACAACGTTGAGATTTTTTAATATAAAAAAATATTGTATAATATTAAGAGATGGATTAAGTGGCATTAATTATCTGGGCTTTGCTAGATTCTAGCTGATTAATTTATGCATTGAATGAGTGGATTTACTGCTAAAATTAATGTTAATTTTGTGGGGGTAAAGATTTTAGAAATACGTTGAATTTTAATATTCCTCTCTTTATATTTTATAATATAAGAAAAAATCAAATATTTATTGTGCTTTTGTTTTTTCAAAAAAAAAAGCTCGATAGAATCCACGGATTAGGTTCCTACTATATATATATATATATATATATATATAGTAAAAATAGATTAGATTTTGAATTATGTTTGATAATATACAAGTCTTATTCATGATCTATTATGTTAGCTATTAAAAAAAATCATTCATTTAAATTATCTCAATTAAATATGTAGTTTGAATTAAATCATCATAGCTACTAATTAGTAGCAACAAATGAACCCAAACATGATAAATTAATTGTTCAAGTATTTTTCGTTCAAAAATAAAAAAATTAATTTAAAATAAAAAAATTAAATTTATTTTTAACAAAACACTTTGAAAATATAAAAACAAATAATAAGTTCATAATCATGTTGACTCTGGTACAGGAAAATAACAAAAAATTGAGCTTTTAAATCTAGCAATAGTGATGCTAGCCTAAGCCAACACATGGGTCCTTAATTAAATAAGAAAAAAAAAACAACTTCCTAGCAATCTATATATATATATATATATATATATATATATATAAGAAGAGAAAGACAAGAGAGGTAATAGAAGTTGATTATTTCTTAAAATGCAAGCCATTAATGTACTCCACCACAAGTTAAAACAATGTTGTATGTGCGAGAATTCAAACCTATAACATTGAATTATTGATGCTTGTATCTTAGCATGTAGCTTTAGGATTACTCCATGGTGAGAATTTCTTGTCCAAGAACAAGAACAGCAAGAAGTGAAAGGGAAAGTTGGGTAAAAAACAGGAGAGATTTATGATTATCATAGTGTTGGCCAGCTAAATGTTAAAGGCATCCTATTTGAATTTCCCCTAACATCTTCATGACACTACCATCTCAATTATAAGAATCATGATGCATGAGAGAGAACCAAAATCAGTTTTGTTTTCTCTTAATTAAATCTCATTTTTTAGTTTGCTATTTTTTTATGTTTTCAATTCTATTTGAATTTGGAATCTAAGCTTGCTTCACAGATTGTTTTGGGATTAATTTCTTATGTTTTTTTGCTTTGATTTAAAATTTAAACCCTAAATTAAGTTAAATGTGTGTTTGGTATTTCGGTATTGTGTGCTTTTCAAAAGTTTTTTCACTTGATAAGATAATTTTTTATTTTTTATTTTTATTTTTAATATTAATACATCAAAATTATTAAAAAGTATTTATTTGATATTTATTTTAAGTAAAATGCATTTTTAAATGGGACCAAAAAAATAAAAGTCATCGCACATTAAAACACTGAAGCCCTTGCGTGGAAAATTCATTTTACTAAACTTGATGAAGTTCTACTCTACCAAATTAAAAATAAATGAGTGATAAATAAATTGAAAAATAATTATTTTCATTCATAGGAGATATATTCTAATTAAAAAAATTTATTATATTCAAAAGCACATCAAATATCTCATAACAACTTGTATTATGCTATCTAAAGTGTGTATGAAATCATATTATATATGTCATGTCTAACATATAAAACACAAAGAAATAGGTAATACAGCTTGGACGAAGTGGTAGGTAAAGCTGTTAGAAAATCACCGTCGCAGTTGGTGCCACTAGGAACACAGCTGTATGAGCAGCCACCATTGCTGCAGTGATTCTAAATGTGGCTGCCACCCTTGTTGCACAAGGACGGTGAGCTTTTAAGTAAATAATATAAATTTTATTTAAAAATTTAAATTTTTAAATTAAAATAATTTTTTAATATGATATTAAAAAATTAATAATTAAGTGGTTATGAATTTAAATTTTATTATTTTTATTTATTTGATAAAAATCAAGTATAAAATAATATAAATTTTTATAAATTTTAAGTTTAAAAGGCTTTTATTTATATTTGTAGAGGTATATTAAAAAATAATATAAATTATATTTTAAAATTTTAAGAGTATTGAATTAGTTTTTTTTTGAAAAATAGAAATGATAGTTAGAGGGAAAAAAAGGGGTAAAAAAACATAAAGAGTTTACACACAGAACAGATCTACCCATGATTTGAATCATTGACAGGGACATGACAGGACAGCTTTTGTCCTGTTAATTTCTGCTTTCACTTTTGGTGTCTGCACCCACTTTCATGCTCGGTGGTCCATCCTAGTTGGCCTTCTTGTTTTAAAGAACAAAAATTGATAATATTCTTATAATAATTTGGGTTTTTTCTAAGATAAGATTTTATTTGATACATTTTCTTACAAGTTAATTTAAATTATTTTTTATTTAAATAAATTTGATAATGAATTATATATATATTTCCAAAGAAATTCAAATTTCTCTTACAATCCGCATTTTAGATAATTTTTAAATTATTTAAGCAGATTCATGGAGACTGAGATTCTTAAAGCCATCCATTTATTAAATTAATATATTCATCAATTATTTTTTTCTAATAATTTGATGTTAAGCCCGGATCAAAAACCATAGAATAAAAACAAATTCGTTTTACCTATCGAAGTAAAGATTCTAATAAAAAAATCTATCCAAGTAAAGAATTTATTTGAAAGTGACGTTGATAGTGGTCTCCACTTTCTGGTACACCTTAAATTACGCTGAAAAAAATTGTAGCCGTTTGATCACTTTTCGGACGTCCAAGATTTGATTTTGGCAGGGCTCTCTGTTTGGTGCGAAGATCGAAGCATTCTAGAAAATCTCGGGTCCCTCGAATGATCTTAAAAGCACACTCTCTACTTCGGCCTGCTACATTCAAAATAATTTAATAAATCTTTCTGAGCGCTAATTTTAAGATTCGAACTCGTAGAGGGCGATGATTGGCTTACAAGGCTATTACTAGATTTTATTTTACTAAAAGGGGTTTGGTTGTCTTTTCGGCTGAAAAAGCTCAGCCCAGTGTTGTAAGCTTGGGGGGCCTCCCATGGTGCAATAGCGATCTGTTTGCCAATACAAATAAGGTCAGAGAACAGTCAACGATGCTACTTGCTTCCTCTTTGGAGATATGCTAAAAAAATAATGGAGAAAATTGATAGGGACGAATGTTACAATTGCTATACCACCTCACTAAATTGCCCAGTGTTTCAAAATTGATGGTGTCCTAAAAACAAACCTTCAAGATCTCTTGACAGCAACAGTGGCAAAACATGGGTGGTGGATGAACTCGAAAGAAACCTTGAGGGACGACGGGTCAAGAGCTCCGACTCGGGAAATCACATTTAGGGCAACACTATTGTGCTCTGCAACCTGCTCCAATATGCAAAGTTCAGCTAATCTGTCTGGGTCATTAAGAAAACTACTCTTGACCTCCTTTGCAATCTTCTGTGCATCCTTGAAGTAATTATACATAACCAAACTCTATAGATAGAAAGAGAAATCCGTTCAGGTTTGTATAAGAAAGGATTATGCAGGCAATAACTAGAACAATCATAGACTGCTTACGGAGAAGCGAGCATGGGAAGTGGATTCCTTGAACGAGGGGTATGAAATGAGATCAGGGATGCAAGCTTTTTGTAGAGGTTCAAAATGCTGTATAAACCTCTGGAAAAAATAAATAAATTTGGTGAGAGAAGAAATCACATATAACTAAGCCATCTTATGGTAGCTTCTGTGCAAAAAATGATACACTTTTCTGTGATGGCTAAGCTAATTATTTTTTGCTCCTCCAAATGACCGAATAAAAAATAGTGCAAAGATCTAGATGGCATCATTTATATTGGCAACGCAGTTTATGCTTAACATTATTTGTGGGAAGAATAACCATCACTTCCTCTTTCTATTATTTTGCATTCTATCATGTTCTACCAAACATTGCCTTATTGCTTATATATATGAGAGTAACTACCATATACATAAAATATACACTTTACCTCATGTTCAGAATTAAACGGGCTGGGAGATTGTAAGACCATCAGTTCATTCCTCAGAGCAGCGAGTAGCTAGACAGATAGAACAGGTACTTCAGATCCTTTGAGATGAAAATGGTGTGAAGTGAAAACATTTTATATGAAGAAATGGAAGCATGTGATCTCAGATTAACTAGGGTTCAAACTACCTAGAAGCAAGGGCGTATGAAATGGAAAAGATGACCAATTCTATACAGTAACACCAAGTCTGGTAGTTCTCGAGAATGGATGCATAAACTCATGAACTATACCCCCCCCTGTTCGTTGTAATCAAAAAGAATTACTATCTCTAATTATTCGAAAGAATTGACTTCAGGTTGTACTAAGAGATTTTTTAATTGTCCGTGAATTGAATGAAGTTATATATTTTGCAATTTATTAATTCTTTATGGAATTCTAGCTTTTTGTGCGATGGACAAACAATATGAGACAGAGCAAGCATTAAGAATAAGGCACATGTACCAGTGCGAGCCCCTCAGCAAGACATATTTGGCATTGAAGAAACGAGATTGCTGGTGGGATCCGAGCTTCTCTTGCCAGATCTTTCGGAGAATCCTTTCTTTTCTTTCCCTTCTGTTTAGCTGATTGACAGATGAACGTGAATAAAACAAGCTGGTGCTGTATGCTAGGGAGATTTACCAGAGCAGAAACAATTGCATGTGGAATATAAGAAATATTTTATTATCCTGGCACTAATAGTCTGCCCACACTTAAATTGGCCCAGTAGGCCATTTTTGTTCAATCAATGGTCTGAAAATGCTAGATGAGACTGCGAATAACCCATATGTCAAATTCCTGTTAAGCAACAGTTCATTTGCAGGCTCATCTAGTCAATTGTTATTTTGTTTTTTCCTTGTTAAGTGCAAAAATTCCTAGACTGAAACCTCTAGCTGGCAATCTAGCAGAGTTGTTTAGTGCAATTTTACGCCTCCAATTCAACATGATTCACAAACTCCTTTGCTCCCAAATCCTAACCTCTATCCTTGAAAACAAAACAAGTGAGAAGTAGATGTACGCCTACCACTGCCATCACTCACTGTCATCTTCAGATGTGTTTTCTCTGCAAGCCTGATCAAGACAACATATAAATACCAATACACCATGCAATATTCGCTGGGAGAATAGAGCTCTAATTCGAAACCAAGAACGAGAAATCGATGGGCAATCCAATAAGTTTGCTCCTCCACCCAAATGAGGATGTGTTTTAATATTCCTGCTGATGCATTCTGCAAAACCAAATATATTTTAACTCTTCTATAAAATAAGCATCCCAGTTTATGACAATGGTGAACAGAAACTAAAATACATAACAGAACTGGTAGAATGTGGAGATAAAAGATTTGTGATACCCATTTATATCTAGTCCAACAACGGAAAAAACTAAAATCTAAATTCTCTTTTGCTCTCATTTGAATCAAATGGAAAAAGAATTAATCATGCAAGTATCATCAAGTTTGGACAAATGAGGTCCCAGAACAAAGCTCCTTCCTCTCAACAGGCAATATCCATGCAAAACCTTGTAATGAAAATTATTGTAGATGACAACTTCGTTCATTTAATCAAGTTATAATAACCATGGTTAAACAATAAGAAAATTTCTGCACTACCTTCGGACAGTGTCCAATTACAGTTGCATCTTCCTCGTAATATATTCAGAATCTCCAATACAAATTTATACATATTAGTTTTCTCACAATGGTTGCGTTAATTATCCATTCTATAAAACTTAATGTTCTATTCGCAATGGCAGAAGATGATTTTGGCCCTTCTGTTTTTATCTTTGAGAGAGAGAGAGAGAGACAACAGTAAAGCATCTCAGGCAATTCCATTTTCTAACAAGTATTTTAGAGGACCCAAATGGTGAGCACACAAACATTGAACATATCCCTTGAGGCAATACACTTGGTTACATAGTCAACTGACAATTTAAATGACTATGTTTGTATGTATATATTGGAATTATTTATATGATAAGAAGCTGATTTCCTTTTATACGCTAACCCTTTTTTGGGTACAACAATGAGTCAAATACTCGAGAGCAGCATACCTCGCCATTTGAAATGCTCGAGCCTTCTCCAAACTCCTTTCTGAATGCAAGCTCTAGCTGTTAACCAACAGATGTAGAGCATAAGAATAAACACCACCTGATCTCTGCCAAAATAACTCTGAAAGCAGATACTTGAACCATATGATCAATATTTGGTTTTGAAGAATTAATAAAAATCAACAAACTGCAAGACACTCGTCAATTTTAAATAGCCAGATACTTCAACAAAATAAGGTGGTTTTGACTGAAGGTTAGAGGCTGGAGAAGACCAGACAACACTACAATAGCAAAACAAGCACTTAAAGCATTGTAACCAACTAACCATAAACATCAACTAGCCCAAAATGAAAAATAAGTAAACAAAATTCTAAACAGAAAATACTAACACAAGAGACATGCCACACTTTCATAATTTATGTAGACAGGCCAATTGTATGATAGTTTGTACAATTTTGATTAGGTTAAGCATCATTACTCATTTCCACAATAATAGTTAGGTTCAGGGCAAGTCAAACTCAATTATTATCTATTCAATAAATATACTAGAATGCATTGTGGTTAAAATAAACAATGTATTTGAAAGTAGCTTTGCTTAAGGGACAGAAACAAATAGCCCAAGAAAACAATACAGAAAGGAAGATCACAAACCTGTACATAGATAGCCCGCCAATCTTGTAAAATCTTTCCAAGTTTACGCCTCTGCCATGCAGCATTTGTGCAAAGAACCTTGAGCATGTTGATCACCATCTGCATAACATGTGATAATGCAAAAATATTAGATGATACTATGGCATTGACTGCCATCACTTTTCATGACATTTCAATTTATTTTGCCCACATCCTAAATAGGATACATGATAGTGGATGACTTTTCAAATTTACCTCTTAGCTATTATGATTAATAACATGCCATTTTCAAGGGTCATTTTTACAATGAAAAGGCAATTTCAAAAATATATAATGGGGAATGGAGATATAGTAATGAACAATGTTTCTTTAACTGGTGAAGAACATCATAAGGTGGCCACTTATGTGATTGAAGGAATATAATAACAGATAACAATTGTCTTCACCTGTCCCAACTGCACAACATATTCATTCTTCTGAATATCATGGCGCATAATGACCTCAGGCAACCGTGCAGCTCTAATAATCACAGCTAAGATAGGATACCGCCCATAGAGTTTTCCATCTTGAACCAACAGAAGCTGTAACAAGTTGTCAAGTTTCACGGTCAGAATACAATGAAGGAATTACCAAAAGAATCTCGTACAAAGTGGGGAACAAGGTGAACTGACAAGATAAAATAGAATGGGAAGATGAAGTAGTACCAAAGATTAGAATGCCAAACACTAAGCATAACTCAAGGAACAAACAATACTGCATTCCCTAACAGACTCCAGAAATACAAAATGGTAACACATCTACATTAAGCAACAAAATGGCAACACATATATATTCCTCTTCTTTTTCTCTTTTTTTTTCTTTCAGCTAAAATAAAAATAATCAGGGCTGTTAATACTCTGAAAAAAAGTGAAGTGCATAATTATCTAGAATATGATGAGAACCCGTGTCAATAAAAAAGGTTAAGGAATTCAAAAACAAGGAAGCAACCCAGTAACATCCATCTAATCATCTCAAAGATATTGTGGATGAAGTCCAAATAACCTGGAGATGCACTCTTGCAACCAAATCAGGTTGTGCTTTTTGAAATTGAGCCACAAAGCGCAAAAGAACATCCAAAGAAGGGTCCAACAGGTATGAGCATATGATATCTAGATGATGAAGAAGTTTTTCAAAATACTCGATGGCCTGGAAGAACAGAAAGACAAAGAATATCAACAAATAAAAAATGGAGAAACAAAACAATCCTAACCATAAAGTTCTAACCTTTTTCCAGCTAAGAATTTTAATTGAACGTGGTGGAGTTGGGGCTGAAATTCTGCTGTTTAAATTAGCATCAAACCCAATAGCTTGACGGCCAGAAGCAGTTGTTCTATCTTCTGTACCATCTTCGCAAGTTCCATAGGCATTAGACATTAGGAATTCTGCTGAGTTAAGAATGCTTCCTAGCTCTGAAATGCAGGAAGCTATATGTTTTCTTGCCAACTCTAGACCTCTTCCTTGAGGTCGCCTCATGCAGGTTAAAACATGGCAAAAGTGCTGAAAGCAGAGGAAAAAATGGTAAAAATATGATGACCACAAAAAATAAGTGTTGTGCAAAGGACCATGTAAAAAAAGATGAAGTTGACTCATGGGAAACAATATTTTCTGAAAGTGAGCAAAGGATAGAGAAGATATAAAGAAGAGGCATGCTTGGAAAACAAAGATATCAGGAACCAGAATTTGAGTTATTTGCATAATAGCCAGGAGAAATAAGAAAAAGTAGATAATTGGTGAGCAGAAAGGATGCGAATATCCAATTATAAATCATATCACTAATTCCCCAATATTGAAGTAAGGAAAAGAAAACCCTAATACTGCAGAAAATATTGAACTCTTCCAAAAGTGACAGTCAAAATGACAACTTCATCATTTGTTTTTAACAGCTTGAAATTTTTTAACCAGAAATCAAAGTAAGTGTTTTAAATCCTTGACACCTTGATAAATTCTGATATTCAGCATCTCCAGAATCTTCTATCTAACCACAAGCCAAACAAGACTTTTAACTGAATTTGTGTATCTCAATTAGAAAAGAAATAAATCCAATCCAATGAACATTCATGCAATGCGCAAAGATTCTGAAAGAAAAGAAAATTATGCATAGACAGGATCCATATCCACCATGACACTTATTTTAGAGCAAACACAGGATAAGACCTTACGAAAGCGTAAGCGGCATAACAATGCTTTGCAGTAGCCTTCTTCCAGATCAAAATTATTTTGTAGAGGCTCTATATCTGCATCAACAAAATCACCACATTAATTAAAAGAGATACTTTGATATTTCATGCCAAGCACTAAAAGGTAGTGATGGAAACATGAATGGTAATGAAACACAACCTTTTTTTTTCATGTAACCAGTGAACTTAAAATGAAAATCAATTAGCATCAGAGATTAGAAAGCATACACTTCTAAATCTTACTAAACTGAACAAGTTGGAGTTTGCAATTCATCTCTTAAAAACACTAATTCTGCAGGGAAAAATAATCATTTACCAGTAAATACAAGAAACAGTAGACTGCTAATGAGGATATGGAGTCCCATAAAGTAACAATAAAAAAAACCCACTGTGGCGCAATTGGTGTGAAAGTCCCAAGTTTACATATAAAGTGATTAGACAAGTAAATGAGATCAAGATTTTCAAAATCTAATCTCAAAATAATTCAAAGGTCATGCCCCCTCTATCCTAACTGCCTCCGTTCAAAGTGAATGTGTTATTAGAATAATACCCTCTAACGGTTTTCTTTTGGAGGGCGGAGCTTTGCAAGCTCGCAGCTGGCGAGAAATATTCTCTTCGACAGCATTTAACAACGACAAGCACTTTTCATCTCCTTCCACGTTCAGAGGAAGACCATAAGCCATTGTAAACAGATCCTCTTCCTACCAAAGAACCAATTTGTAAATCATGCTTTTATAAAAATAAGAGCAAGAAACAATAATAATAAATAAATAAATAAAAATCCAAGCATGCGACGTCTTTTTTCATTTCAATGAACACAAAGTTTAATATTAAGATAGCAATAATGTACAATAAAGAAGAAACAAAGGAATCATTGATTAATTATACAAAAATAAACTGAGTTAAAGGAGCTGTTAAAATACTTTACTTCATGTGTGCGTGCATCTGAGACAATTGAAGTCACTGCCTTGCACGTTGCACGGATGACTTTGCAATAAGAATCCAATAAGGCATGTGATAATGTCCTCTCTGGTCTCAGAAGGTAGGCACATGAAAAAACAGTCTGTGCCAACGAGTGACCCTTGTGCCATGTTGCCTGCCATGAAAGACAATTGTTTAATAACATTATTTTATTAACGAAAAGCATTCCATTTAGGACCAAATTCCAGGGCCACTTATGATGTATTTATAAAGAAACAAGAGTAGGCAAGAACAGGGAAAGAGAAGAAACAACACCCATATTTACTCATATTTGCACATTAGGCATATGTAATCATCAATGCATGCAAATTTCAGTGCGCATGGACGAGCGTGTGTTTATAAAGCAGTTTATTTTTATCAAAGATTTTGCTTTTCTTAATGAGAAATGGATATAGAGAAATGCTGATAAACTAAATCCACAGAGAAAAGGGAACACATTGCAATTATATTAAGTATACATGCCGGAGAAAACAAACGGAACTTCCACATTCAACAGTGACAAGACTCTCTTGATCCCTCTAACTTGATGCATCAGTAAGGAAAGTAAACCACAACACTATGATACCTCACACGCTAAGAGTTGGTCGATGATGTCAATGATGCACTGAACATCAACAGTTTTGTCATGGCTAATAGGTACAGGAGCCAAACCATCTTCGATCGCTTCATCAACTGAAGCATACTTGTTGATGATTCCAGAATCCATCTTCGGGTCCATAATCTAACAAAATCAATTGATACAAAAATTAAACCACAAAAATAAATCACTAATCAAATAAATAATATCATATTAAAATGAAAATGTAAAAAAAAACCTCTAGAGCAGACATTGCAGCATATAGGTTGAAATTCTCGCCATGAATTAGCTCACCGTCGCGTAATTCTGTTACAGGACATTACATTAAAAACATAATTAATATCAATCATTTAAAAGAAAAAAAAGATTAGCATTGTACATTTTGTGTTAATTAATTAAGCATGAAAGCAAATTCAAATTTTAATCATTATAAGAGCAGTAATCTAAATCTAATGCTTGATAAAAAAAAAATTACAGCGCAAATTGAAGAAAAAAAATAATGATAATGATAATAAAAGGAAATAACTAGTTCACACTTACGAATTTCAGGAACTCAAAAATAAATAAATAAATAAATAAAGAGTTTTAAGAAGTTTAAAAAAATAGAAGCTAAATCGGAGACCTTTACAAACGGTTTCAAGGAGAGGTGACGCGTCGGCCCAAACAGTGTTTTCAGTTGCAGGAATTGATGAGGAGGTGGAGGAGGAGTGATTCGGTGCGTGACGCTCCATCGATGCTTGTTCTGTGCTCTTCCAGTCCATTGATGAATGTTTAAGCTCTCCTTCAAGTTTGAGAGAGAATTTTTAAGTTTGATGCTTTGATTCGAAGACCGAGACACTTAAAGAGGGACTGTGCGCGTGGAAAGGAAGGGTTTAGGACTCTTGTTTGGGTTCGGAACATAGTTATATAACCCGACTTTGCTAATGGGTCAACTCAGTAACCCATTGATTCAGGATCAGTTTGGACCGAATTTTGTTTTGAACCAGATTCTTTTATTAAAAAGATATCTTTTTAGTTTATTTAAATTGAGCATCCATGATAATGTGTGGATTGACAAACTGACCAGTGATGTAGGTTTTGAAGAACGTGTTTAATATTTTATTTTTAATATTATCTATTAAATTTTGATTTTTTTATATATTGATATTAAAAATAAATTTTTTAATAATAAAAAATATATTATTTTAATATATTTTGAAGTAAAAAATACTTTAAAAAATAAATATTATTACAGTATGAAAAACCTTTAAAACTTGAGATCTAATTAAAACCCAATTTAGATTGGAATTAAAATTAAACCAAACAAAACTCAATTCACATGGTTTGATAGTCAAAATCTGACTAGATTAACCACCAGAAAAAGAAAAAAAAAAAAGTTAGTGATAAAACAATATCCTTTCCCAAGTCAAGTCTCCATTAATCTGAGTAGACAAAAATTACATGAAAAGTTGTCCTTTTTCTACCTTCGTCGTGGCTTTCTCTTGACTGCCGTTACAAGCATTGTTGCATGCATGCATTGTTGCATGCATGCATATGCATGTGTGTTCATCTTAAGCACTAAACACCAAATTGCCTGTGTTAGAGTAGCGTAATTCGAGGGTGGTTTTACCTTGAACTGCATTTCCACACGTGTTTCATGCAAGACAGAGTTTTTCAGACACCTCACACGTCGCATTTGAGGCCCCGTTAGTGAAGAATCAAAAGGAAGCTCTTGAAACATGTGTCGGAAAACATCTGAACATGAAGAAATACTTAGAACATGCAAGAGGCAAAGAGGAAATCTTCGCATTCATCCTGATGTATTATGATCAATGAAAATTCCCCACGTGGAAGATAATGTGGGAGATTTAAGACCATTTCCTTGCAATAAAGCTCAAGTTGTGGCAAATATCAAATTGCACAATCATTATTTTAACCTGTTTTTTGAATAAAGCATGTTGAAATTTTTTAAAAAAATAGATATTAAGAGTGTGTATATCATTAATATATTTTTAATTGAAAAATATTTTTTTAAAAAAAACATTTTGCACTGTATAAACAAATATTCTAAGAATGAAGGAATCAAACACGGACATGATATCTGAAAAGAACATCCCAATTAAATCTTGGTTTAAAAGTTCTTATAAAAAGTTCTTGCAATTCAACAGATAAAGAGAAAAAACCAATGTTATCGCTAATTTCAATCTCTAAAATAATCGATTTTAATATCAAATGGTTCTATTTGATAAAAAAACTCGTTGCCAATGATAATTATTTTCAAAAAATATTAGCACAAATGACATGTTTTTTGCCTCGGTTATATTTTTCAAAACACATAGAAAATATATTTCATAATCAAATAATTCCATAGATATCATTTTAATAACTGTATTTAATAAGAGTTTTATCCTAAAAATAAAAAGAAATAAAAAAAATTAAAGGGCCATTAAGAATAGCCCAGACAAGCTTGGGCCTAGAAAGACAGCCCTTGATGATCCTTGATGACAAGTCAGAGGCTTCGTTTGACAGTATATTTGCCCTTGATGATTCTCTAACGGACCTCCGAGGTCACTGGGAATGCTCAAAGGGCCGTATGTATCATCGAGTCAACATATACCATCGCTGGTGACATATTTTCATTTTGGATTTACCGCCGGCGAATTTAATGGGAGCTCCATCAGTGTGTTTTCAAGAAATCCCATATCAAATACCAAGCGTGAGCTTGCCGTGGTTGGACGGAGAGGAGAGTTCAGGTTGGCTACAGGGTTTGCTCAGTTGAAGACTTACTTTCTAAATGCAACTAACGGTGATGCCATTGTTTAGTAAAATGTAACTGTGTTCCATCATCAAGTTAAACGCAGAATTAATTTGAATCTGAAAAATCTAGCCGGAGGCATGCCGATTATACCTGGTAATTATTTAATAAATAATTTAGATGTGTCAATCCTTTTCTAATATATTTTATTTTCATTATTTGGTATATATCCTCCTATTTTATAAGAAAAAACAATTAAAAAAATAAGATAATGTTAGAACCCATCTATAACTCCTAAATTATTGATAACTTGGTAATTTAATTCTCTATGTTGATATTTCATATATTTGTCAAATTTAGACTTTTTTTAGAAAGATCAAATTCAAGCTATAATTAATTTCAAAATAAATGGGCATGTGGTAAGGGCAATTTAATGCTCTTAACCAATTCATGTATATATTTATTTATTGATTAAAATTTATTATAAGCACTTAAAATAGCCCAGACAAGCCTGGGCCTAGAAAGACAGCCCTTGATGATCCTACCAACATTTCCTTCTCAGATGAGATCTGGGTGCCAGAAATTCTACCTCTCCTTCCTGCCCTCCTCACCGTTCCCTTTTATATTCTTCACATTCTTCGCAAGAACGCAAGCTTAGACTTGGAGTTTGAGATTGGGAATCTCGAGTCTCGGAGAGTACTTTACGGGCTAACGTTTCTTTTCGTGGAAAAATCAAGAAAGACCACAGTACTTGAAACTGCCATTATTGTGGGTGACTGATCTGACAAGTAGTTTAATACTCTGTTTATTTGCTGGTATTTTTTAAAAAAAATAAATTTTAAAAAAATAAATTATATTTTTAATATTGGGTACTGTAATAAAAAATAATTTAAAAAGTATTTTTTAGTGTTTCGTTATATTATAAAAAACGAACTTGAAAATAACTTATTAATATTTTATTTTTTAAAGTTTATTAAAATAATGAGAAACAAATTTTACAAATTAAAAGGTTGAATGAAAATGAAATTTTTTAAAAAATAATTTTATAAATTATCTAAAATAAAATAAATAATAATCAAAATAATATAGATCAAATCTAAAAAATAAAAAAAAATTAAAGATAAAAAAATAAAATAATAATAATTAACATTTCATAAATTATTTCAAATAAAATAAGTAACAATCAAAAGAATGAAGAAAAAATTTAATAGATAAAAAATTTCAATTAAAAAATCATAAAAAAAAGCAAATAATAATTATAAAAACGAGGACCAAAGTTAATATAAAAATTAAGTTCTAATGGATGAAATTAAAAAATAAATATTCAGATCAATATATATATATAGCAATAAAAATTTTGAGGACCAAATTTGATATAATCAGCAAATAATATGATATTTTTAATTTTTTCACAACTTCCGGAAAGTGTTTTCCATCCAAAATAAAAGAAAATACTTTTCTAAAAATTAAGCCAAATTTTTCTTTGATTGCAAAGTGTTTTTCGTTAACTAACTTTTTTAAAAACAAACAAACATAAAAAATTTGAAAAATAATTTTTCAAAAACTATTTTCCATAAAAGAAACGCATTCTAAATTTTGTTTTTGGTGGGATTTTGTTCTTCTTGAGAGGAGAGAAGAAATTGTGTGATTGATAAATTTTGGAGGAACTAATTTAACACCTTTGTGTTTGTATTGTATTTATATACGAGGGTATATATTTTTTTTTATTTAAATTTAGAAATTATGTTGATATGTAATTTAAATTATAATTTTTTTAAAAAATGGAGCATAGTGAAAAAATTACCTTGATTTTCCCTTTTGTTTTTTTAAAACTTACAAGTTTTAATTATAAAAAATATTTTATTTATTATTAATAAATATTTTTTCTTTTAAAAAATTGATGCACCTGATTTTATCTTACTAATTTGCTGTAATTTTTTCATCTCAAAACAATTTTAATCTCATCTTATGTCAAAAAACATTTATGCTTTTTCACTTGTAAAATATTTTAAAGTGTGTATAGTAAACGAGCACTTATTTTTTTATTTGTAAAGTTTATATAAGAATAGAGTTTGATTTATTTTTTAATTCAAATTTTAAAATAAGTTAAATTATTTTTTTTAAGAGAGTCAAAAATACCATATGCTATTTTTTAAATAAATTAACCGTGTTATTTTTTTTTATTATGCTACTTAAAAAAAAAAGCTCTAATAATGAAACGAGGAAGTTTCCCATGCCCAATCATGGCAAGAAACCAAGAAATGCATGGTCCACCATTGCTGCTTCTTTCCAATGAGAATGGAATAAATTTCTGCATCAGGAAAATAGTTTTTTTCAACTTTATTATAAAGTAACACACTTCTTGGTCTAAAGAAGTGGTAACTTTTTAAGGAATGATTATCTTTATGTAATGTTTTTTTTAATTAATTTTTTAAATATTTTTTATTGTTTGATATTACTGATATTAAAAATAAATTTAAAAGGGATAAAAAATATATAATTTTAATATATTACTAAAAAACAATACTTTTAAAATTAACAATTATTACAATGTTAAATTCTAACTTATTGCTTTGGACAAAATAAAATATTTGATGTGCAAGAATAAACTCTATCTAAATTCATGAAAACGTAAGCTTTGAGAAATAATCGATCATGTGAAGACATGCGAAATAGCTTATAATTTATCATGTGATATTGAAATCAAGAGTTGATAAATAATGAAATTACTCGAACTTGGAATTGAAAGTGATTTCTACTATTAACCCAATTAATTTATAATAATAAATCTTGCAATTATCCAAAAAAATTGGATGAACATATGTCACTGTTTGAACTTTTATGGTAATTATAGAGATAAATACCATACATTTTATACTCTTTTTAACGTGTTTTAACATTAACAGGAGTCATTTGTTACTAACATAAATTCCATGTATTAGTTACAGTTGAAATAATTCAAACTGATTTTTTTCTCAGGTAAAAAATATATATTTATGAAAAAATAATAATAAAATAAACAAAAGCACAATTAGATATAAGATACAATCTACTTAATTATCCCTTTATTGAATGCTCAATATTGAATTAACACTAATATTTAATTCAGTTAAATTTAAAACTATTCATGCTGAAGTATGTAATTTTTATTGATAAAAAGTGATATCTTGATATTACTTTATCCTTTCTTGTAAAGTACTATTCACTTACGTAATATTTCTCTCCATTCCTTTATTTTTTTTTCTTGTTTTATTTTTAATTTTAGTTTTATTATTCAATATTAAAAATATTGAAGTTTGAACTTTGTATTCTTTTACAATTTATTTTTTATAAGGTTATTCTAGTTTTATGATTCAAATCACAAGTTTGTTAGGTTAACTCGGTTAACTCAAGTTTTTTTATTAATTGATTTATTTTTTTTAATTTTATTTTTCAACATTGAATTGATTAAAAATTAGATTTTATTGTTTTTTTTGTTTTTTTCTATAAAATTATCCTTATTTCATAATTCAGATTATATGTTTGACAGATTTACTCAGGTCAACTCAAGTCATTTTATAATTAATTTTTCAATTTCAATCACATCCTTCAATATTAGGTTTACTTGTGGGCTTAACAGATTAATTTGGATTAATTTTTTTAATTGATTTGTTTTACAGTTTTATTCTTCAATATTATGCTTATTAAATATTAAGCTTTACATTAAACCATTTAAAAACATTTAAAAATGTATAAATTTAGTATATTTTTTTAAGCAAAGTATACTCTTCAAACCTATACATATGCAAACAGGTGGTGATTGATGAGTTAAAAAGAGAAGTTGCGACAAGAATTACAGCTTTAAAATTTTATAGTTAGTGATGGAAAGTAGGATTAGACTTTTCATGGGAGTTTGACAGGATGAACACGAGAAAAAAAAAACCGGAACTTTAATTGGGGGTCAAATCGGCTCTTCGACAAAATTCTGATCCAAATTAAACCCTATACTATCAATATTTTCCATTTTAATCCTCACTTTCATCTCTATTGATGTTTTTTTCTAGGTCCAAAAGTGATAGTTAACTAAAGAAATAAATTGATCAATGGCAAGATTGGAATATATATCTTTTAAAAAATAGCGTAGCCTGTGAAAATTAAGGTCTACATGCAAAAATTAACCTTCTATTTTTTAAAAAAACTGGAGTTTTCACTTACGGTTTTTTAAAAACTTGAACGTGGGAATTGGGATTTTTTAGCTGTAATATTTTTTATTTATTTATGTTAGTTTTCCAATTTTTTTTTTAAACTGTGATAATCTTCAAGAACACTCCAAAATTTAAGAGTAACTAAAAAACAAATGGTCGGGCAATCATCTGTGATTTTTGGAGAGGTCGGACAATGGCAGGTCGGAGATGTCCTTTTTTCTTTCCCCGACACGACAACAAACAGAAAGACTAATCTACCCTCTCTTTTTTCACGTGATACCCCTCCGATAGTTATTCTTTGGAATGTAGTCTGACGACGACGGAAGTATGGAGTCCAGCTGTTTTTTCTTTTCTTGGAAAGGATAAAAAGGAATCGGTAATTTCCTTTTGAGGTTTGTTTTTCCTTTTTTTTTTTTTTTTAGTTGATGAGTATTTTTTAAATTATTTTTTACATCCGAAATTAATTTGTTTCTCATATAACTTTTTATATATATATATATATATTTATATTGATCTAGTGTATTAAAAAAATTAATTATCTTTTAAAATATTATTTTGAGTGTTCAAATAACTTTTAAGATTCTTAATCCCATTAAATACATAAATAAATTCATTTTTCTATGTTGTTTTGTCTTTTGCATACTACATTAAGATAGTGTTTAAGATCATAATGTAAATTATGTTTTTAAAAATTTTAAATTTTTTTATTTAAATTAAATTTATTTTATGTTTTCAGATCGTTTTAATATATGTTATAAAAAATAATTTTTAAAAAATAAAATTTTTTTATTTTAATATATTTTTAAACAAAAAATATTTTAAACCGTCACACTACTCTTACAGTCCCATCCCAAACAAATTATAAGTTATCATCCCAAACAAATTATAAGTTATCGCCAAGCACATGGCTAGAAGGGAAAAAAAAAATTTCTTGAAGCACAGATTACAATTATAGGAACTAAAAAATCATTAATTTGATTCCATTCGAATAACAGTAGAGAGTCTTTGTGAGATGGGGAAGAACAATCGGGAGATGCTCATGTAGCATTTTTCACTCCAATTTATTACCTCACACAACAATCAAAATACATGCCTACTCTCACTATCACAAAAAAAATTCATGCCCTGCGTGAAGGAGAATGACCTCCAGCAGAAAGTAAAATTCTTTACCAAATTAGAAAAGAGTGCGAGACAAGATGTACAAGAGGGTTTTGAATCTTCTGATCAAATTGATGAATCCTTCTTGACATTAAGCCTCCTTAACCATACTGAATGGAGTATCATATGAAGCATATCATATGGCTGAGCAGGTCGATTCAGCATGAAATGTCTTTGAATTTGCATCACTCTTCTTTGCATTGTAAGATACCGTCGAGATGAAATTCCTTTCAAAATCGTCTTAATTTCAGGTATCTTTTGCGGTGGAATGTCTACGGAGAACTTGCTCCAGTCAAGGACATCACTAAATGGTAATGAATAGTTATCAGAAATGGTCACGGGAACACATCCTAATTGAATTGCCGTCACCACTCTAGGACTGGCTACTTCATGGCCACTTGGGCACAGACAAAACTTGCTTTGACCCATCAATTCGAAGTAAAGATTAGTGTTCTTTTTGTTCCTTTGAGTAAGGTACTCATGGACTTGAACCTCATCATCCTTCTCTTTCCAGTGTGTTAATAAGACCTTCCTTATGTGACCATGAGCTCCGCCGGCAAAGAACGCAAGGATTGAACGCTTACTTGGCGGCTTAGTGTATTCCCGAGGCGGCCCGAGCTTGCCAACGGGAAGAAAGATTTCTGGAATCGAAACATCTCTTTGGGGCCGGAACCCTTCTGATATATTGGCGTTGCAAAGGACCCTAACAAAGTACCTGAAGAGTTCAGGATTGGCTCTTGACACATCTGGGGCCTGTGATAAACATTTTAAATATATATTTTTTAGTTTACACGTAGCATCCACTTCACTTCAGAAATTAGAATAGTTTGATAAGATGCATATGATTTTCACAGATCATCAAACCAAGAGGATGTTAAATCGGATAAAGATTTGAAATTTTTATTACGAGGCTTTCCCATTGGATAGTTCAAAGTACATTATACCTCCAGATCAAGAGATAATATGTTAAATCATAGTCTTTTCATATGCTATTGGGTTATTTAGACTGCTGAATTATGCTAGAAGTCAGCTTCATTGCTTGTCTTTTTTCCTTGGTTCATCCTTTTTGTATCACACTCCTGTTGTTTTCCATTCCTGAATTGCTATTTTTTTAATGCAATTCTCAATTATTATATAAAAAAATAAAACTCGATCCGGCCAGACAAGTTTATCTGTTGACTAAACCCATTTCAAATCAAGTTATATTTCGAATTGATTTAAAAATTAATCAAGTCAAATATGGTTTAACTTAGTTAAACCCAATCGAGTCAATTTTAAAATCCAGCAAACCCATATGCTTTATGAAAACTGCAAGATGAAAAAATAAGGAGGAGGTGTGTCATTACCCAATCATGGCAGGAAACAGAGAAATGATCAGCTCCTTGAGTTCTATTCCAGTAAGTGTACTTATCAGCTACAACACGAACATAATCAGTGACCAAACGCTGGAGTTGATCACGAGCGAAGGTGATGCGAGGCTTGTAGACATAGTGGATGATATAGGCCACGCTTATGGGGAGAAAAAATGCATGTGCTTCATCAGGATGGCGAGCAATGAAGGGGCTTTTGCCACTCTCAATTTCATCAAGAAACTGCCCTTCAATGCTGTAGATGTCATTTACCGGTGCACCGTGGACGACGGGCAGCTCCCCTTCCTTGTAGACCCATACCTTGAATCTCTTCTCCATCTCTGTGTAACTCCTGAAGAAAAATTAATCAGTAATTTTTAAATATTGTTTGTCACTCTCTCTAAACAATTAATTATAATTTAAAAAAATAATTGCATATTACTATTTTTATATTTTTATCCTTAAGTTTTCTATCTTTTCTGTCTCGATGTAACCAAACGTTATAAATATATAATTTTAGTACGTATTAATTACGTTAACTTTCGTCTTCTGTCTGATTTATTTTTATATTTTTATCCTTAATTTTTCTATGTTTTCTTTCTCGATGTAACCAGACGTGATTTTAGTCTCTATTTCTTGAACGTATTAATTACGTTAACTTGTTTAATCATACGAGGCCAGCAGAAAAGCAACGTTGGGGTCGCATTTTGATTTTTTATACTAAATTCTTTTTTCTTTTAAATCAATCACATCGAAGCTTTCTTACAAAAATCTCTCAATTATTCTTATACAATTACTTGGAGATAAGGCACAGATTACATAAACCGTCCCAATCGCTGGGCAAATAAATTGAAACAAATCTACTAGACATTATTATGGGCCATTAAGGGATTAAGTTATGATTTTGTAAGCTAGAGGGACCAAGTTGTTATATCACTACGAGTATAGGGACTGAGTCATTATTTACTTAAACCTTACCGACCCTGCCTGTACTATTAACGTACACGATGAAATGAATCCGGCCTTCTGAAACCCCACAGCATCGCCTCTATCCTCCCACAGTCTCCACGCACTAGACATTATTATGCGCCAATCCTGGCATGACATGTGCACATGAAAATGTGTCATGGGCACGTTTAATTTGTGGCATGGCCATAGTCACATAGATCGTCTGATGTCATTATGAGCAACATGACAAAGTGTTGCCTACGTGGAACACATCTCTCTCTCTTTATCTTCCCTCCCCTTATCCTCTCCCTCCCTCACAACCCGACCCGAATCCATTCGATTGCTAATGCAGGATTACATTCCTAAGAACTGAGCATATTGCCAATCTTGAGCAAAAGCAGAATCAATTAAAGGGCATAAATTATTATATAAGTGTGTCACGTGACAAGGAATTATGCTTAGCTACTATGGCGTGTTTGGAAAGTGTTTAACAAGTTCATAATTTTACTTGATCGCACTCCCAAGAGAAAGGTAAAGGTACGATGGTGAGAGGCTGTAAGCAGCACAAACCTTTAGCACTTTCCATAAATATTGATTTCAGAACCTAGTTTAAAAATAATATAATTAATCAGTGACTAAATTAAACTTAATACTGTGAACAAGGGGGGGAAAATCATCATTGTTACCAATGAATTCTATGAAGTAGAAAAAGATGACGCTGTTCACTTATGAATTCTGTAAGTGGGAAAATTAATTTATGCAGCGGAGGAAATCTCAGAAATGAAAACAGCTTTGCTTATAAGATCATGCAGCCTCGCCGGCAGTCTAGTAGGATCATTAGAATTTATTTATTTTTAATAAAATGTCATTGTTTTGTTTTGTTTTGTTTTTTTTTAAATAAGAGATTAGAGTAATCTAGGTTAATACGGATGTTATAACTATAGTTTTTGAAGGTGTCAATTGGCTAATTGCTGCAAAGCAAGAATTTAGAGGTTCCTTTCGAATTCAAATCCTACCTTTTTCAATCAATTTATAGCTAATATCACGAAAAGAAAAGGGTATTGAAACTTAACTGGTGAAAAGCATATTGATTTCTGTACATGGATCCTCTAGGAATGTAACTCCCCTCCTTGTAAGATGACGAGTTCTGTGATCGAATTGCTCTGTAAATAGCTGCTCTTGCTTGAGCCAAACCTTCTTCAATTCTCTCAAAATCTGTCTTTTTCTGCCCCAAAAGTAGAGTCACACGCACAAGAACAAGATTAATAACATGCAACAAATCAAGAAACAAAAACTGCATAAAAACAAGGCATATTTGAAACAGTGAAAAATCATTAATTAGGCTCACCTTTTCATGTCTTGTAATTACTGGAATGCTGGGGCGGCTAGAAACGGCAGAACTGCTGTGTACTGGCAATGGAAGTGGTGACGGTGACGGTGACGGTGAAGGTGGAAACCTTTCAGAGATCTTTTCCTGTCCATGACACCACCAAAGAACAAACCAAGAAATCAATCTATTTTGTCAAAAAAGGAGAAATTAAAGGGAACAACTTTTCAGTGCAGTCTATGCATGCGTGGTTGCTAAAACCATCAAACAAGCTTTACTTTGTCCTTCCGAGCACTAATTTCTTCATCTCCAACAGTGGTTGTCGGTGAAGGAAAATATTGAAACCTCTCAAAAGTATGGTTGGATTTTGCTTCTTCGATACTATAATTAGGGGAGTACAGAGAAGACAAAGGAGTAGAGATTCTGATAGTTTGGTTCAAGGGAGATAAGCATAGGAAGAACAAGGTGGAAACAAGAGCTGATAGAAGTAGAAAACTTATGGTGGAGCTATTAAAAGTTGCCATCAGACTTCTCTTTCAGTGTTTTGCAGGGTTTAGTTTCTTCTGCTGGTATGGACACAGGAGGAGATCAAGCATGGAGGTGTCTTCATAAGCTTCACCTGAAAAGGATGAAAGATTAGCAAGCAGTATATAAGAAGATGGAGCTAGCATGGTCATCTTGAGTGTAGAAAGTGTACTTTTCATGTGAGAGAGTAATGGTGAGGAATTTTATTGCAGCAATAAATAAAATATCTCTGTTTTTTTTTAAAAAAATAAAAGGAATAAAATAAAATATATTTTGGTCCTTGCAGGATCATCAGTGCTCCATTTATACTCATTTGGTTTGAATTCTCAACAATACCCTTATGATTTCTTAAATATTTAAAATCTACCCTGATTATTAAATAATTACTAATGGAACGATATAATGATGTGCCCAATTTTTAAATTAATTAATTAATTAATTAATTTTCTGAGATTTTGTCACTTGTGTAAAATTTGAGAGGACAAGATGGGGAAAAATAAGAAAAGGGACATACAAGGATGTAAAAAGGTGAGATTTTCTGCCCTTTTCAACTAGTGGTAATAATATAAAAATTATAAATAACTCCAAGGGTAATAAGAAGACCATTAATGGAATAGAGGTGTGAATTATGAATTCTACCTAAAATGTTTCAACCTTAATCTAATAAAAAATTCAATTATTTTTTTAAAATAATATTATTTTGATTTTTTTTAAGTTTACTCATCTAAAAAAAATTAAGGTTCAAATCGTATTTAATAACTATGATTTTATTATATATATATATATATAAGATTTTATTAATTTTTCTAATATATTAGATTAATATAAATTGTGTATTTTTTAAAATTATCTAGGAAAAAAACTTGGTTTTAGTTGATTTATAAACCATCATAAAAATATTTAAATAAAAAAAACACTTTCGATAAAAAAAAATAAAAATATACATCCATGGTGACCGTATAACACCTCTCGACAAAGACATGGCTGCTGCCGGCCACCAGCCAACAGCCAACAGACGCCAGCCGGCAGGAAGAACCATCGGATAATTGACCGAGATCAGTTCCTATATCTGTACTTCTCTAAGCACTAAAAACGAGGCTTGAACGAAACGTGGCATGTTGTGAGCACCTACAAATGATGACGTGCCCATTTGTCCATATCAGTCCTAATAGTTTTGAATATCAAACTGATCTCTCATGATCAGTAGTTAATAGAGTGATCTAATGCTGATCTCATTTTTCCCAGCATTTTCTTCACTTTTTTTTTTAAAAAAAAATATTTTTCTTCCATGTTTCTCTATAACATTTTTATTACTAATAGTCAAATACTGGATTATTATAACTTTGTAAAATCATGTATTAAAATTAAAAATGTAGAAGGTTTAGCCCTAATTTTTTTTAAATAGAAAAAACCTAGAATATAATATAAATGAAAAATAAAACAAGATTATTAAAGCAAAAATAGTCCAATTGATGAATGGATAAATATTAAGAAACGACAAGTGGGTAGGCCACGTACTCAGTGACCGATGTTCATAGTGGGACACACTCATCCTCCGACAACCCAGAACACACCACCATACCGCATAAATTGAAAAGAAAAAAAAAACAATAGCACAATATAAGAAATAAATAATAATATATCATTTGATTATATAATTTATTAAAAAAGGGTTTAATTGAGAAATAATAAGGATTCAATAAATATCTCAGAAATAATAAATATTTAACATGCATGTCAAGCTAAAATTTATTATATGAACTTTGAATCGATTTAGGTAAAAATAATTAACATAAACCTATACTAATAAATTATGAGTCAGAGTTTTTAGTTAAGAATATTTCTAATCGATTTATGTCCGACGTGGGTAAAGCTTTTGGATGTCAAATAATCAGGTGTATGGCGGCAGCCTGACAATAAGCCGCCTTGACTCCCCCTAGTGAAGTGGCGGCATATATGAAGCATATTATATATATGGCCGAGCCGGTCTGTTCAATTTGAAATGTCTTTCTACTTGTATGCCTCTCCTTTGCATCACGAGACACCTTTTGAATCGAAACCTTTTTAAAAATATTGTTTTAATTTCAAGCCGGGTCAAACATTTTCATATATATATATATATATATATATATATATATATATAGACAACATTGGTTTAGATTAGGGGAGTGTTTAGAAACGTGGTGTAAAGTGTGTTTTTTTAAAATTTATTTTTTTATTTAAAATAAATTTATTTTTTTATGTTTTCGGATTATTTTGATGTGTTAATATAAAAAATATTTTTTAAAAATAAAAAAATTTTATTTTGATACATTTCTAAACAAAAAGTACTTTTAAACTATTATCGTTACCATAATTTTAAACACATCTTAAATTACTATAAACCCAACCACTCCGAATAATTTTTAAAACTCAATTATCTTATTTACATGTATATTTTAATTTTTTAAATCCTTCTCTAAATTGAAATAGCTTTGATATTATGATAAAAATAACTAGAAGATAAGGGAATGATGATGAAATCTTTAATGGACTTGGATTTAAATTTATAATATTCTAGTAAGAAATTAAGATAAATAGTCTTTAATATTTATATATAAATTTAGGAGATACCTGGAAAAACTGAAAGAAAGAAGACTTGAAAGTCAATTCCAAAATATGATACAGTTTAGAACAAAAAAACTCAAGAGACGATCTGAGATGTACGAAGGGGTTAAAATCTATAGAAAATCATATTATATTATCGATATGGCACCTTGACATTGAGCCTCCTTAACCATACCGAGTGAAGTAGCATATGAAGCAGATCATATGGCCGAGCCGGTCGATTCAATTCGAAATGTCTTTGCACTTGTATCACTCTCATTTGCATTATCATATACCTTTGCGAAGAAATCTTTTTCAAGATTGTTTTGATTTCAGGTATCTTCTCGGACGGAATATGCACTGAAAACTTGCTCCAATCGAGAACATCACTAAACGGCAACGTATAGTTATCTGAAATAGTCACAGGTACACAGCCTAATTGAATTGCCGTCACCACTCTTGGACTCGCTACTTCATACCCACTTGGACAGAGGCAAAACTTGCTTTGACCCATTAATTCGAAGTAATCTGTTCCCTTTTTATCAAGGTATTCATGGACTTGAATCTCGTCATCTTTATCTTTCCAGTTCTCCAGTAACACCTTCCTGATATAACCATGAGCTCCTCCAGCGAAAAATGCAAAAATCGAACGCTTACTTGGGGGCAGGCCTTTATGGGGCGGTCCGAGCTTGCCATTAGGAATGTTGATTTCTGGTATTGAAACATCTCTTCGAGGCTCGAATCTTTCTGATGTATTGGCATTGCAAAGGACCCTTATGAAGTTCTTGTACAGATCAGGATTGGCTCCAGAAATATCCGGTGCCTGGGATTTCAAATAAAAGATCATTAATTTACGACATTCTTAGATTAGGGTTACAAATATAAGACAGCAGAGATAAAAGAGATTTCTGATACCCAATCATGGCAAGAAACCAAGAAATGATCAGCTCCTTTACTTCTATTCCAGTAAGGGTACTTGTCGGCTACAACACCAACATAATCTTGGACCAAACGTTGCAGTTCATCACGAGAATACGTGACAAGAGGCTTGTAGACATAGCTGATGATATAGGCCACGCTAATGGGTAGGAGAAACATGTGTGCCTCATCGGGGTGACTAGCAGCAAAGGGGCTCTCTCCATGCTCCATCTCATCAAGAAACTGACCTTCAACGCCGTAGATGTTGTTTAAGGGTCCACCATGGACAAGAGGTCGCTCTCCTTCCTTGTAAACCCATATCTTGAATCTCTTCTCCATCTCTGTATGGCTCCTGAATAAACATTATCCAGTGATGTCAATAAATGTGTTTGTCTATGCAAGTCAATGTATTATATAAAAATATTATTTAATCAAGATTATTAATTTATCGATTGTATTAAGGTTTTGCATAACCATGTTTTTGCTTCAGGAGACGACCTCTTTGACCCTATAGAGGATGATATATATATATATATATATATATATGTTTTCTTTTCTTTTCTTTTCACCTTGCAAGAGGCAACACTTCCACAGTTCAAGCCTTGTAAATTGCGAAGTATCATAGCATGTCGTCAACGTCTTGTGGATTACGACTGGCCGTGAGTATCACATTCAAACCCAGCCCCTACTCCAAGGTACAATTAATTTGTAAGAAAATTTTCAAAGAGGAACAGGACCATCCCTCGCCCTCTAAATTAATCTCTACCTACTCCCACAAAACTTAACGTCCAAGGTAGGGTAACAGGCATAACATATCAATTCACAACCTATAATGAATAGACATTGTTACAGTTGCAAAATTATAGCATTACAAGAACGTCGTCATAAATAACCAAATTTGAGGAATATTACACAAGGTAATACACTAGTGGATTCACCACTCAATGTTTTAAAGGAAATTTATGTAATTACTCTAATCAACATTAGTGTCATCACACAACCCAATGGCCCAAAAAATCTCTCACGCCATTATTTCTTCCTTCATCTTTATTTTGATCTCAAGGTAGCTGCTCTCAACGTGCGTGGAATTTTATATGATGGAGTCCATAAAATATTGAAATATAAAGAAAAAAAGAGGGTAAAATGGAATCCATATAACGGGTGACGGATTTTGTGCTGTGCATATCACATTAATTCATGTTAAACGAGTAGAAATAATCAATCTTGTAGGGTTATCACAATTACAATTTGAAAGCAACAAAAAAAGGGTAATGCTATGGGCAATGTGTGGAGGTAGATTGATAGCAAAACTTAACTGATGAAAAGCGTAAGGATTTCTGTATATGACTCCTTTGGGAATGTAAGTTCCTTCCTTGTATGATGTGTAGTTTTTCAACCGCGCCGCGCCCAGAATTGCTGCTCTTGCTCTTGCCAAACCATCTTCAATCTTCTCTCTGCCTCTCTTTATCTGCCCACAAAATATTAAGAACTTGTTTATCAATAACCAAAAACATAAATCAATGAGCAGCACTATATATATCTGATCTCAAAATATTCGTTAATCAGTTCATGACTTGTAACGGTTCTAAAACAAATCATTAAAAATATAAGAAAAAACAAAGTATATTGGATAATAAAAATCACCGAAGAGACTAACCTGCGTTGGCAACTGGTGTGGCTGTGACGGAGAGGGTTGAGAGCTTTCAAAAACAAGCTCGTTAGCTTTAGTATAGGCAGTATTTGATGTAGAAAACGAAGAAAAATATCCCACAGTATTGGTATTCTGGTTCAAGGGAGAACCAAAGTAGACAATAAGCGAAGCGAAAACAACAACCGGCAGTAGCATAAAACCAACGTTAGAGCCATTACATATAGTTTCCATGGCGGTTTATTTTTTTTCTTCTCTTCTAACATAAACACACAGAGAGGGGGAGGAGAATCATGGTGTCTACGTACACAAGTATTCCCAACGAAGAGTTAATAAGAATATATATGTACAGAAGTAAATTACCGAGAAGAAAGTAAAGCTAGAGTGACGGTTTGTGACAATCAATCATTACAGCCCCATAGAATCGGCGGCAAGCTGGTGCTAGAAAGTTTTTTTTTTTTTTTTCCTATCTGGGAGTCGGTCAATTGTATCTTTAGACACAAGATTGAACGTAGCGATAGGGTTGAAAAGTGGAAAGTTGGATTTCCATATTTGACCTGGAGTAAGTCATGCAAGAAATTGATGGACGAAATTTCGAATTCGAAATTTAATAACTTAAAAAATTGTTCGATACATCTACGAAAAGAAGAAAAAGCATGCCAAGCATTCAGCTCCTTTTATTTTGAAAAAATAATTTTTCTAGTTATGCTCTCTCTCTCTCTCTCTCTCTCTCTCTCTATATATATATATATATATATATATATATATATATATCTTCCTTTGATTGTGAGTAATCCATGATCGAGCTTCTTTAGGCCAGTGCACGTCTCTACATTGACAAGGTATATTCTGTGAGAAATTTAATAACTTGCAGTGGTAAAAAAATTTAAACTTAAAAACTGAAGGAATTGAGCATCTTGGTTTATAAATGGTAACATAGAAGCTGTCAATATAAGAAAATCAGAGCTGTTTAGGCAGCTGTGCTGTGGTATGACATAGACACCTTTTCTTTCCTTACTAATTTGTTCATGGTCTTTCATTTTGATTTGTGAGAATATTGTCCAATACGATGAAATTTTTTACTCGCAGCAATTATATCAGGATTTTATTGATCAAACTGATAAATAAAAGCGTGCTAAGAAGTTGTTCAAATGGGTACAATCTGACTTAAAATAGCAGTAAAGGAAAATCTAACTGTTGCATAGGTTCAAATTTTTCAAAGAGATTTCAGGACGGTGTAATTTCATGAACTTGGGCACAAACAAAACTTGTTCTGTCTCGTTAATTTCATGTAATTAATCTTGATACTTTGGTAGTTATTCATGAACTTGGATCTCATTATCTTTTCCCTTCCAATGTTTAAGCATGATTTTGCGTATGTCTCCGTGCGCCCCATCTGCAAAAAATGCCAAGATTTTGCGTTCATCAGGAGAAAAACCATGGCAGATTGGACTGAGTTTTAATGGGGGGCAGATTTTTGTGTAGCTCAGGATCATCTCTTGAGACTTGTGGTGCCTGAAATTAAATTAAAAATGCATAAATATTCCAAATGTGCAATCACCACTAATTTAATAATTGATTAGATTAAAATGCATTTTGTTCGGGATCTTAAGTTACATTTAGTTGATTTTCAAGGACAGAAGATTCTTACCAGTCTTTCACGGTGCTAGGTGGTGATCGGCAATTAGATGGACTCAACAATGGAAGCCACACTAAGTGGTAGAAAAAATGAATGGGCCTGATCAGGATTACGGGCCCAAATGGGCTCTTCCCATTATCCATTTCATCGATAAACTGGCCCTCTATGGAATAGATGTGTTTCATAGGCCCACTGTTGATCCTATGTGTAATCAGAAATTGTGGGTCTTAATTACCTTGGTGAAATACTTTTAGGGACTAAAATGATTGTGCATTTATTTAGTATTAAATATGAATTGGACTAGGGAAATTTGAGTCTCACCATATTGGGTTAACCTAGATACTTTTGGAAAAAAAATATAATGGTGAATATATTTATTTTGTGAATATATATATATATATATATATATATATATATATATATATATATATATATATATATATATATACAGATTGTCCACACATTTTATTTTCCAAATTCTTTATGATATAAATATAGAATAATTTCCAGAAAAAGAATATTATACAACATGAAGAGAAAAAAAAACAATACAACCATTCATCATAATATATACATGAAGTGGCTACAAAAATAATAATAATAAAGGAATTGCTTAGAGTGGTGCTTTGAGCCTGCCATGGAAAAGCTGCGGGGATGGGAAGATTGGGGAGGACTACTTTTCATTATATATATATATATAAAAAAAACTAATCATATGGTATTCTTTTTTTTTAGATCATATATACTAAATTTTTATGGACATATCTGAAAAATAATGATTTAAGACTCATATAACGACCTCGTTTAGGCATCATTCTTGTGATTTAAGGTTTGACTTTAATCGGCAAGGGGCACTAATTAAATGCCTCACATGCAATGGTCTTATATATGGTTGCAATAATTCTATTTGACAATTTGCATAATTTCTAAATTAAAAATATAGTTCCAAAGGTGTATTGGGTGGTTTAAGAAATTATTTTTATGATAGAATATTATCAAGCTAGTTAATAATAATTAATTATAAGATGTCATAATTAACCTTAATAAATGTCTTATTAATTTTTACACAGTAACCACAGTTATTGTTGATTTCTATGTGAGACCCATTAATTGTACAATGTAATATAAAAAATAATTTTTTGTTATTTTTAATCATTTTATGTGTAACATCAATTTCAACTAAATGTATTATGATATGTTTTTTATTCAAATAACTATTTCAATCATACATATATTTTACCTTAACTAAGTAAAATTGATTTTTTCATAATAATTTTTTTAAATTATAACCATAAAAATTATCATAATATCAAACATATTTTTTATTGGAATTTCATGCTTGGAATAGTGAAGCATACATTTAGGTAATGGGATTTACTAAGGTGAAAAATAGACTATTTTTCTTTCTGAAAGCATTGCAACCTTATTTTTGTAAATGCAAATGAATGTTTCAACTAAAATTTGAGGAAGAAGCAGGTAAAATGAACAGTTTGATCAGTCTGACAACCTAAAATTCAACCTCCGAAGCCACAACGAGTGAAGCACCATGTGGATAACATCAAATGGTTTAGCTGGTCGGTTGAGCACAAAATGCCTCTGAACTCTCTTGACTCTTTCATGCATTCTCAAGTACTTGCTGTTAGAAATTCTTTGCAGGATCATCTTGATTTCTGGTATCTTCTCAACTGGGATCTGTACTGAGAATTGACTCCAATTAAGGACATCACTAAACGGTAATGAATAGTTGTTAGAAATTATCACAGGCACACATCCTTGATAAATTGCTTCCACGACTCTAGGGCTTGCCACTTCAAATCCACTAGGGCACAAGCAAAACTTGCTTTGACCCATTAGTCTTGTGTAATTCTTGCCCTTTGGAAGCAGCTCATGGACTTGAACTTCGTTATCTTTGTTCTTCCAGTGCTTGAATAAGACCTGCCTGATATACCCATGAGCCCTACCTTCAAAGAATGCTAGAATTGGGCGGTTGTTTGGAGCCTGCCCCATATGGGTTGGACCAAGGCCTGCAAAGGGAAGGTAAATCTCCGGTAAAGGGACATCTCTCGGGGGCCGGAACCCTACAGAGATGTTGGCATTGCAGAGGACTCTAATGAATTTGTTGAAGAGCTCAGAATTGGCGATTGATACATCAGGTGCCTGAAATGAGAACACGACGGTGCGAGTGTTTTAGCTCAGGAGAATGTGCTACAGGAATGTCACCCCAAACCATAATGGTGCAGGAGTATTATGCTTACCCAATCATGACATGAAACCATAAAATGATCAGCACCGTTACTTCTATTCCAGTAAGGATACTTCTTGGCAACAATGTGAACGTAATCCGTCACAACCCGGCGGAGGCGATCACGAGAGTAATCCGCCGCCGCCGTGATCGGCAAGTAGATGAAGTGCACTATAGAAGCTACACTAATGGGGAGGAAGAATACATGGGCCTCATCGGGATCTTGGGCCCTGAATGGGCTCCCCTTGCTTTCGACCTCATCGATGAAATGGCCCTCAATGGAATAGATGTTGTTTAAAGGGCCATCATGGACCAATGGCCTCTCTCCTTCCTTGTAGGGCCACACCTTGAATCTCTTCACCATCTCTATATGGCTCCTGTTAATATACCGAAAAGCAATCAGGCAAAAGATGGTCAATTATCCCTGCTTTTCCTAAAAGAAACGAAAAATGAAAAAAGAATTTTAATTTACCCTTTAATAATTTTCTAATTTTATAGCCATAGAGATACTTCAATCGATCTTGATCTATTGAATGTGGCACAAATACCATGTCAAGAAATATTTTAGAAGTGCAATGCCTAACATTCAAGAGAAAATTTAAAGCTTCCTTGGAGACTCAACTGATGAAAAGCATGGGAGTTCCAGTATACTGATCCTTTGGGAATGAAGGTCTCTTTCTTGTGTGATGTGTAGTTCTTCGAACGAATAGCTTCTTGAATAGCTGCACGAGCCTTAGATAAACCCTCTTCTACTCTCTCCAGGCTACTCCTTTTCTATTCACAGAAAATGTGAAGTGAAAATCTCAAGAAAAAATGATCAAAAAACCAACCAGCAAGGGTTTGAACACTAACATGCACATAAAGCTATAAAAACTTTCAACACTGCTCACTTTTTGAGTCTTGGGCTCATCTTCATTGCTTGTATTAATGGAGGTTGAAGCAAATGCATCCAGTACTGGTGCTTCTAGTGGTGTTGTTGAGCTGTTGGCTTTAATGGGATTGAAAGAAGAGAAGAGTAGGGTGAAATGGTCCTGACCACCCAAGGGAAAGAGAAGGAGGAGAAAAAGAAAAGCTGGAAGTATTAAGCATAATTTGTCCAAGTTAAAGGCTGCCATGGCTGACTAATTAGCTTCTATTCCTAGAATTCTCTGCTTTCACTCTTCTTTATTACAAAGATGGAAAAACATAATCACTATTTGCTATGTAATTCTTTTGTAGAAGCTTTAGGCTAGTAGAAAAGATCAGGGCTTGTGAATTGAAGATGGTCATGCAGTGGAAATTAAGTCTATACAAGTGTTGTAGGTCCTGCAAATTATGGCATCGAAGTACAGTAAAAATAAGACCTTGACCCGATGGATATTGGGAATGTACCCAGTTCACCTTGATTGAATAATTTAATTGTTTTGCCTGTAATAATTTCTCTTCGAACATGATCATTTTGATTCAACTTGTAATGAAGGCACCTAACTTCAAGGTGGTGAGGCATGTGTAATGAAGGAAGGAATTTGACTACCCAAAAAAGCCTTATATTTTATAGACAAGGAGCCTATTAAAGAAGGGATTCCTATGAATTTCTGGAATTTGGAGCTGATACGAGTCTTGGACCACTAACTTTCTTGAGCTTGCTGCCCTTCGATTCATGCACCATGTCAAATGTCCAAATAAGGGCAGAAATTTTGGATTCCCTCAGCTACTTTGTCTTATCTGGTAGAGCAGTTCAAGAGATTGGATTGATCAGAGGAAATTACAATTCCAAAACATTCAACATACACATTAATCTTGGTTCATACATATTATAGGTTTACTTCACATCCCACAAGATCACGATACTCCAAGAATAAAAGTGTGGCACCATAATGAGCCAATGCTCCCAATACCACAAAAACATGAAAAATCTGATGACTGTGTCCTGTTAGGTCGAACAGTCCAGGCTTCAACCTCTCTGGAAACCTACTTACATACAACCCGGTTCCAGTCAAGTAAAATATAGCCATGGCAGACTCATAAGCTACAATGGTATCACGCTTGGGATTGCTCCAATTGGCAATTATAGAATGGACTGCAGGGATAAGGCCGAATAATCCCATGGAAGCGAACAGCATGGCTCTAAAAGCACGAAATTTTCCGGTCGATAGCGGTGGAGAAAGTAGTGTCACGATAGTGAACATTCCCATTACTGTGATACCACCAAGGTAGATAAATTGCCAATGTGGTTCACATTGGAAGATATAATACATTGGAGGAAAAAAAGAGGTGATGATCATTATAACAATGCCGACATAGTCCATTCGCAGCAACAGAATGTTCAAGCTGTGTGAATGGCAAGAAAAGAGGTGGCAAATGCTACTTGAGAGGAGGCAGAACATAGAGCCACCTAAGAATACATAGAATGGCCACCGGGTTGCCGGCATTCCTAACAATGAAACATCCATTTTCATAGGTAAATTGTGGCCCAGGTCAAGCAGTTCTGTTGTCCCCTGCAACAATTTTTGGAGTTAATTTTAAATTAATTCACAACTGGAGCAGAGGAATCTGTATCTAATGTAATATGAGGCAACTTACCAAGTAGAAATCCTTTGAATCATTAGAAACATTTCTTTGTGCACTAGTAAGAATTGACCTGAAAACAATATTGTAAGGCTAGCAATTTCAATTGCAAATGGAGATGATTTAAAGGAACACAAGTTTTCCTGCATTTTACTTGGACAATAATATTTCTCGATTTCCTGAGATGAAAAAATGACAATAATATAACAGAAATTTTCTTCAAAAAAGAACCCATACACATAAATTTTCACAAATACTTGTCTTAAGAAATTTAGGCAAACCCTTACAGCTACAATTCCTCTTACCAGTCATGCACTGGCTCAAACACAAATAAATAAAATTGTGAGCACAATAAAAAAAAACAGCCACCAATCTTCAATTTTCCAAGAAAATAAAGCAAACAAGAAAAAAAAGAGAGAAGATATAAAAACATGATCATTCACTCTGACTTCTATATATTCAGAATTAGAATGTTGATTAACCACAGAACTACAGGATATCACCACAGAATCAGAATCAATGGAGGACTCCATGTTGGTGTCCTGCTAGTGGTCTAGTAGTGTGCGGATTATCTCTACGCACTTTTGCTTTCAAACCCACAAACCAAACTTCTTCTACAATAAAAAAGAGGAGCATTAGTAAAAATATATAAGATAGAAGTAGGTTAATTTTGTAGTTGTAGCAGTAAAGTCTGCCTTAAAAGTTTTATATACTGATGTAAGCCATGATTCTCTCTTTGCTTAAAAACACCAGACTTTTAAAACTTTTATTGTAAGAATATATATATATATATATATATATATATATATATATATATATATATATATTCGTTCGATGGTTTGATTAATTCTTTGTTTTTAATAAATAAAAGTTTCAAAAGTATGGTGTTTTAAGCAAAGGGACTAAGGGAGAATCATATTCTTAAAGCTGAGGGATGAGAATCTTTTTTCTGAAAATTCATAGATCTTGGAGCGTAAGGTTTCAGATATTAAACATCACCGAGTAAAAGTGAAGCAAAAACTTTGGAAGTTGTAACATCAAAACTGAATCTTTCCCACGTTAATGTCTAGCAAAAGTGAAAAACATTGGAAGTTGTAAACTCAAAACTGAATCAAAGTTTGAAAAACCATGGCATACATCAGTGTAAAATAAAACTTTCAAGGGAGCAGTTACTACTACAACTACAAAATTCACTTACTTTCATCCTATATATTTTTACTTATATTATCTTTTTTATTGTAGGAGAGGTGTGGTTTGTGGGTTTGAAAGCAAAACAGTGTGGTGATAGACCACTGTACACTCACATGGAGTCCTCCATTGATTCTTTAATTTTCCTTTCTACCTCTTTATTGCCTTCTCCACTTTGGCTTATTTCCAAATAGTTGTTTAATTAAGGTTTAGTGGGTTTAATTAGAACTGACTACCAATTTTGAAGGTCTCAAATAAATTAGTAATTGCTATTAAAAAAAAGTAGAGAAAAATCAAAGAAAAGGGAATCAAAATGAAGTAATAAAATTTCATCCAATCCCTTCTTTATTACAAGAAGAACGGAGAGTTCACATAACATTCTTGGATTTTTCTTTATAACTAGTTATTGGTTATACAATGTTTTCATATTGGAAAAAAAAAAATGAAAGATTTCCATGACAAATTACCAGGTAAACAAGCCAAGTAGATCAGCAACCTGAGGCACTTGCATTAAATTTGCCACAGTCAACCCCACAAACAAGAAGAAACCAAGAAGGTGCCTGCGAATATATAATTAAATTAAAACCCAGAAATTATTTTAATTATAAAACAATTAAACCCCAGAAAAATCCATTAAAAAAACTAATCACTACTAATTAACACTATAATCAAGCTCAAAACTGGCCCTCAAAATCAGAAAATAATAATAATAATAATAATTACTTACGTCCAGACATTGAGAGTTTCATTATGCCAACGAAAAACGCTAAAGAGAGCTTTTTTGAGAGGCCAATCTGCTCTGTAGTAACTCAAGATGAACTCATTGTCCTTCATGTACTCTGGCAGCTCCCAAAACGACACTAAATCACACGTTTTCTTACCTTTGCTTTGACTCTCATCATCTTTCTTCATCTTCTTGATTGCTCCACTACTTTTGCAAGAATCAAGCACTACTGCAGCTTCTTTCTTCTGGGTTTGATCCATATTTTTCCTCCCTTTCCTCTTCAAGACCCTCAACCCCCTCATGAAGTCTTCAATCTTGAGAGGAGCACTTACAATTCGATCTTAAACATGTCTCTCTTACGGGTTTTTTTAGCTTGAGGGTCTTGTTTGGTTAATATATAAAGGCTTGTCTGTGTCTTTTCTCCTATCTATCTGTGACTTTGGGTTCTCTCTTTGAATCAACACAACTGCACCATCCAACTGCAGCATTTAATTATAGAAACTCTCTCTCTCTCTGTCTCTCTCTCTCTCTCTCGTTTGGTGTTAGAATTGCATGCAATGCAGTTTGATTAATCGTACACGTTGCTGGGATACTAATAAATCTGTATAAATGATAGCACATGAAAAATTGTGAGCTCACCAACCTCGTGGGCCTCTGTATTTTCGTTCCAGTTCTTACATCGATAATAATTATTTTTTTTACTTCATTAGATTTACGTGTTCGAGTAAAATTAAATTTATTTTTAATTAATTTTAAATGTACATTTCACACTGATTGATTTGAGAGGATTTAAAAAGTTTTTCTTAATACCAACTCTAAGATTTGAATATAAAAAATCAAAGAATGAAGTAAATCCTTGATTAAATCTCTCGGATATTATAAATTATAAATCATTTAAAGTAAGGCTGATGGGTTCATAATAATAATAAGAAAAAAATCATCAATCTTTAGTTGGTTCAACGTTTAATCAGTAACACAAGGAATCTACCTGCTACCTACTTACTACTTTTGTAAGGGAAAGATAAATTAATATTTGAATTCAATTTCAATTTTGAATTTGAAGTTTAAATAATATCTTAATTAACTAATATTCATACTTTAAAAATATTAATTTAAAAATATTAATTTACAGGGTTTAACCTGGTTTGGTTAAATTTATTGACGGGCATGAAAGTTTGAGATTTGAGATAGTAATAACAGTTATTTTTTATTTTTAAATATATTAAAATAATATTATTTTTTTATTAATATCAATATATCAAAATAATTCAAAAAAATTTAAAAAAAATCATCTGAAGTAAACAAAAATTAAAATTCTCTAATTAATGTTAATTTTTTTCATGATTTATCATATCATTTTTAAATTAATTTTATTAGGTGTGGATATCATCTTTTCGTTCTTTAATTGAAAATTTTCTACGTATCCATGTTTTTTTTTTCTTAACATGGACACACCTATTAATTAGTATTTAACTAAAATTGTGTGTACAGTGCAAACAAAATAATGTCATTATCAAAAATATTAATTAGTTGATCGAGTCACTTGATATTCACTACGAGACAAGGTATTTAGGTGGACAGCAGCATGACCTAATTAATGTACAGACGTGTTTATGAATGCATGAAAGAGGATATTATAAAGTTGGAACCTTTATTAGTAATTTTTAAAATTATTTTTAATTGAAAGTATATTAAATCAAATCATGCCTTATTAGATTTTAAATAGTCATGCTGATTTTAACTAGATCAACTCACTTATTTTATTATGAAAACTTGGGTTAGATTTTGAGTTAATAGGTCAAAATAACACTAAACTCACAGATCATATAAATTTTTGTGTGGGAAACAGTTTGCGTGTTACTTCAGTTATGGTGGCTACAACCTTATTTAAAAACACAGTTAAAATCGTATTTTTTTAAATTTAAATTTATTTTTTTATATTTTTAGATAGTTTTGATATACTGATATTAAAAATAATATTTTTTTAAATATTATTTTAATATATTTTTAAATCTAATAAAATTAAACTATAACTGGTAGCACACTTTCAAACACTCCTACATAAATTCCTGACTTTTGGGCAAAGAGAAGCTATAAATGCGTGTCATCTTTGTCATTCATATGAATATGTTTTTGATTGTTAGAGTTAGGTAAGACCATATTAGGCAACCCATCTCACCGGCATAGATAGTTAGCTCACCTCTGGACTCATATCTTGCCCAGAAGGCACTCCAAACTAATTAACTATAAACAACCACTTTCTTGCCTTAATCCTTGGCTTGTAAAGATAGACAAGTCTCTCACTTAAGCCTTGTCTAATTTTATTTTATTTTTTATTTTATTTTTTTAATGAATCATGCATCTTTAGCCCTCTCAAGTTTTCCCATCTTCCTACGCATTAATTTTGTTTTTTGAACCCAAATGTTGTTGCAACCTACGAGACTTGGGGTTCATGTAGAAACATATTTTAACTTTTTTGTCGAACATGGTAAGCTTTATTTCGGACAAATATGCACAATAAATGTCTTTCTTGTTTAAATTTCAATTGAATTTGGAGGGGAGAAGATCATATTTCTTAGTCTAGTTGTTCCTAGAAACCATATGCATGGTTTGAGGGTAAGTGGGTAATTTTGGAAATACAATAGCTTTTATTTATATATTTTTTAAAATATATATATATTTATTTTTTAAAAATATTTTTTTAATATTTTAAAATGCTGGTATCGGAAAAATAAAAATCTAAGAGGTAAAACGCCTAGAATTCCGGTTGTGTGAAGGAATTGGAATTTGAAAGACGTGGTGGTGTTGGTTAGTGGTTAGATTGATTATTGCCCATCTCTTTCATGCGTTTAAGGGGCGACTTATCCGATGATGAAAGTGACAAAAGGAGGCCTCATAGTAGGTGTTGAAAGTACGGTTTATTTTTTTTTATTTAAAAACGTTTTAAAAAAAAATTATTTTATTTTATTTTTTATTTAAAATTAATAATTTCTTTTGATGTTTTTAAATTATTTTAATATGTTAATGTCAAAATTAATTTTTAAAAAATAATTATTTTTTATTTTAATATATTTTAAAATAAATAACACTTTAAAAAACAATAGTGTCACCCTTCAAAACATTCATAAAAAAGCCTTGCATGCAAGATCAAGGAGTAAATACTTCACCGGTGCAAGTTTCCATCTTTCGGTGTGGTGGCAATTTAGAAAATGACCCATTAACTAGGCCCTTCTTCCAGCTTCCGTCATTTTTTGGGTTAACCCACAGGTGAAATTTCAACTCTTAATTTTATGAGAGAACATTTGACCAACCCATTGATAGAAAATATCCTATTTGAAAATGTGATTGTGATTGCTTTTTAAAATATTTTTTATTCTGAAATGCATCAAAATTATATTTTTTTTATTTTTTAAAAATCATTTTGAAATCAGCATATCAAAATAATATAAAACATAAAAAAATTAATTTTTAATAAATAAAAATTTAAATTTTTTAAAAACTCGAGTTTATCCATATTTCCAAACACTCTCTTAAAGTCAAACAAGTAACCTCTAAATTTTTTTTATCTAGATGGCAGCCAAGTTACATTAAAAATTAAAACTTCAATAAAGCCACCCCCACCAACCTATTATTACAAAAATAATTATTATAAAAATACCAAAACACCCTTTGTCATTGATGAAGAAGACTTAGCTTTTTAAGAATGATTTAGACATTTAACTACGAATATGAAATCAAAAGGACAAAAACATTCCTTATTGTGCACCAGCTTTAGAAGTTTTGATTTCAGGGGTAATGAGGTAATTTTACTTTGCATAACACACGTTAAAAACCTGATCTATTCTCGTAAATGCTGAAGTGAAAAATAAAAATAATGTACATTAAAATAATATGTTTTATTTTTTAAAATTTATTTTTAATATCAACACATTAAAATAATCCAAAAAAAATTGAATTTTTGCAAACAATTTGGAATAAATTCCCAAACAGGGGAAAAATAATAAAAATACTTTAAAACAATATTTAGAGATTGTTTGTTTTTGCGGTAAAAAGTGTGGCGCGGCGTAACCATAATCAATGGTTATTTGAAAACTAATAAAATACTAGTTAAAAATGTGAGACACGTATAATAATTGTGGCCTAACCGCATGTTCATCAAAAGCATGTTATACCTGCTTTTCATGTTCTCCCTGACCTGCTTCTCATCATCCCTTTGTTTCCATCAGCAATTCACATTTTTTTTCCATCGATCTTTTCCCTTTTCGAAACTTGTCATTGTTTTTTGATTATCAACTTCATACAGCATGCTGACAATGTTTAATTATCATTGAACTTGTCATTATTTTTTTTTAATTTTCTAATATCTAAAAAATATTAAAAATATTTTTTTCAGGTATCGTGTTTTATTTGAAGAATTAGTATTTAACATTATTCAATAGCACTATATAATTTATTTCATGATATAGTAGCAGTAGTTAAATCAACATATTTAAATTAAAAACCATCAATATTAATTATATTTTTTAAAATTATTCTATAACCTCAATTTCAAAAGCATTATTAACCAAACACATTATACTACTTTTTAGTCAACCTTAATTTTAACCACAGTTTTAATCAAACATATATTTTTCCAAATCAACATCAATTAAAAATACTTTTTATAAAATAACATTTTTCACACCACAACCACAATAGCAACCACAATACTAAACACATCTTCAGAGCCTGCTTGATTTTTACTTTTGAAAAAAAGTAAAAAAAAAAAATTTATGTGTTGGTATTAAAAATAAATTATAAAAATAAAAAATATTTTAAAAAATAAATACAGATTAGCATAATGAGAAAAATACTTCGCGCGTGATCGACTTTTCTCAGCACATTTTGGAGTCTGACGAACTTTTCAAGACCACGACTTCTTTTGGCACGCGGTGCCTAACAAGATAAGCTTGCCTGTCCTTCATCCACGTTAGAGGGTGAGAGCACAGATTTCTGTCAGGGTCCCGCAGCCCGACAAAATAGTGAGTTTCCAGCCTCACTTCAGATTTGACTACGCCTGTGCACACTTCAGGCAAGACCACGCATTCAGACGGGCACATCTACCAACTAATACACGAAACAGAGGAATCTCTCTATGATCCATCAGCATGCTTCGGCAAATCTACTGTTTAATACACAAATATCAGCAATCTTTTCTCTATTCATTGTGTTGTCTAGCTTTCCAATTCTTAGCTACTGTACCAATTCCAGAATTGTCATCCAATTTTTCCTTCTTAACAAAAGCTCCTTTCACCATCGATTGGAAAAACTGGCTGGATATCGTGACAACAAAAGCAGGAAACAGTATACTGTTACACCCATTTAAGACAAGACTGCACTTTTATAAGGGCACTGGCAGAGAAGTATATGTATTAGCTTTTGAGATAATATATACTGGCGTCCGCTGGCTCTTGTAGAGACCAGGCCAAAGGTACATGCGACTGTGTTCTTCTATTGAAACTCGGGATATAATAGGAGCAGCATAGGTTTGACTTTACAAGGGAATTAACAAATTGGAAACGACCAAGCTGATTTGAGGTGTCACGATGAAACCCACAAACAAGCTTCTAAAGCATTCAAAATCATGAGAACGCTTATGAGTTGCTTGCCATGAGAGCAACCAGGCAAAGACTTGTGATAGGAGCCACATACCAAAGCTCTTGAACAAGTTTGAACCAAGAAGAATGACACTTTTAACTCTTGAGACATCCTAATTGTTCCAAGGAACTCCTGATAGCAGAGCTTTCTTCGGCTGCTTGAACAACATTTGGGCTCTCTAATGGCATGATGTCTGAGAGGGGGTAGCTTCGGTTCGCATGGAATTGGCTGCTTGCACTGCTACAGACTCCTTTCAATATTACACTTTTGTGCAGCCCACCAAGCAATCCTTCATAATCTGTGTCACCACATTCTCCAACAAAAACGACCATACTTGCCAATTCCACTCCCCATCGAACATATAGGTACCTGAAGTATAATTTCGAGTCATAAAATTTCAAAAATTATCACGAAGAGGAAAAGAAAAGATTTTGAGTTCGAAGTTCAATCAGGCATGCAAAGCAAGAAAGAAACAAAACCTCAAATGCATTATAAAAATGGTTATATAAATTCTCAACAGCAGCTCCCAATTTTGAGCTACATTGCCTTTTCTGTGTGCCTAAGGTTCATTTACCATCCAAATTGCTATATGCAGTTTCTTCATACTTCAAATGAAAATCAATATTATGTAAAACATATATTCACAAAAAACCCTACCTGAGGGCTTGGGAACGGGAAGCCAATACTGGAATTACATTTATCCTGGTCCCATTTTGGCAATAAATAGCATGGCAACGGAGAGCCTGAATTCTCAGAACCTTTTGGAGCTCCTTAACTGGTGGAACCTGCAAAAGACATGGATATAACTCAATGCATGTATATACCATTGCACTGCAATTCTTAATGTAAAAATAATCCAGGCGCCAACGAAACAAAGTCTAAACAAATAAATTCACCCTTAATTCCAAACAGTAAGAAGTCACTGTAGAGAAGAAAAGTACCGATCCTGGCTTTTTCACTGTAAAAGCATAACAATAGTCAGTCGAAAGTTGTTCGGCTGAATATACAATCCGTTCCGCATCCTCAGCCTTCTTATCAATAACTGAAGATGACCAGCGAAACAGAGTCTTCCTCAGCCCTTCTCCACCCCAACGGTATTCAATGTGTGAGTGATAATAAAAGTCAATGACAAAGGGACCATCCTCTGGATTGGGAGTTGAATAGTAGAGGTCACTACCACTGTTGCAAATAAAAGCATCAAAATCACTGGGGCTAAACCCCCCTGAGGCCAGAAAGGAGCATATCTCAGATATGGCCAAGGACGTTGACAATATAAACCCTATAGAACCTTCCACCCGTTCCTTTTCAACAGCCTCAAAAATTTTTCTGGTGGCTTCAGCAAGACTGGCAAAATTATCAAAGTCCACTGCAACAACAAAGATTTGTTTCCTCCTTCTCAATGATGGAAACTTACCAGAACTGCTGTTATGGTCAACAGCCTTTCGTGTGTCCTTTACAACACCCTTGGACCATGCCAATACAGCATTCTCTATTTTACTCTTCTTATCAGCAGCATTTCCTTCAGATCCTAGAGAACTATCATTTCCACTACCTCCAGTCTTTTCCCCATCCAATGAGAACCTTAAGTTCAAAGATAAATCCTGTATATCTCTCAAGGAATCACCAGGAGAATCTGTGTCGGAAGTATCAGCTCCATCATCACTTTTTTGCCATTGTGGATGCCTTGGTTTGCAACCGGCTATTTTGGAAAGATAAGCCTTGCAATGCTCTGGCCATGAAAAATGGTGAATGTTCTTCAAACCATTCTGACGGCATTTTGCCCAAAGATGCTTTTCAGCAACAAGCTTTAGAAGAGCATCAGCAATGGACTGCTGATCATGAGGATCAACAAGGAGACCATTGTCAAGTACCTGAGGAAATGTTTACAATCAATACTGGAAGATTTATGCACACATGCTCATTCACACACGAGCAAAGTGATATCTTTGTTTTTCTTTATGAGCATGCATACCCGGTGTATGTCTACTGGGCCTCCATTTTTGGTAGCAACCATAGGCAATCCATGAGCTGCTGCCTGCTCAGCAAAAATACTCGGTCTTAAATAATAAATAATAAATAATCATCAAGAAAAACACTTCATCAGATCAAGAAGAGGCACCTCAATTAAAGTAAGTCCAAATGGCTCAATGAAAGCCGGATTGATGAAAACACCCTGCGCAAAGTTCCAGACAGTTTTTACATATCTAACAACATATACCAACCTCTATTTGTATTTGGAAACAGAAATTGAGGAACAGAGGAACCCGCCTATGTCATGCAGCTGAAGTATGATAGATAATGGAAATTACATCTGATAATGGACCAAAATACAGCAACCAAACACCAAACGAGCATGATAAGATACCCAACCTCACAGGTATACCAGACAAACCACATGAAACTAAGATGCTCGATACGCTTTACAGAAATTTAGATTAGCATCGTAAAAGTTTTGTTAATCATATTTGGATGGATAATCAATTATAAATCGTACTACACTAGCTAAGAATTAGATGTTATTAGGAGAGCCCCCATCCAGTTATTTATAATGTCAAACACCGGAGAAAAATTGCACTACTGTAAATTAAGTCTTGGCAGTTAAAAAATACATGAAAACTGCAAAACATGGGACACTCATGAAGATGCTTGCTATGCTTTACTGAGATTTAGACTAGCATCATAAAATTTCTGTTAATCATAATTGCATGTTGAGTCAATTATACAGTTGCACTAAACTAGATAACTATAAGGTGTTGCTAGGAGAGCCATCAGTAAATCATTTTGCAACATAAAACACCAAAGCATAATTCCATTCTTCTACATGAAATCTCAGTTTGTTAAGAGACAGTTGTAAAATGCAGAACACGGGTCACTCATGGAGAAGTCTAAAAGGATCAAAAGAAAAGAAGATATGAGGAAAGGCCAGAGTAAGCTGAATGCTAGATAATGGAGTGGATTATCACCTATTTTATGATTTTTTCATCTGGGGCTCAGGTGATCAAGTCATTTTTTATTTTAATCTGGTAAAATCCAAGGCATACCTTTGTCTTTGCTGCTAGTCGATAAATGTCAGGAACATCAGACTGCTTGTGATGTTTAGGGTATGCGACTTGCCCATACAGATCATACTTGTCAATAAGCTTAAGCACAGAAAGAAGGACAGAAGCACTTGTGCTGGACATTTCATCAATTCCATCTCGATTGCCCATAATTAGAGTCTGTAAAGTGAAGTGCAGAGGGAATAAAAAGATAGAATGACCTCAACAGAAAGTAAATTCAACTAAGCAGCAATGGAGAACATGTTTGCACCAAAGTCTTCTTAGGAAACTTAACATACAAGGTTAGCAAGCTCTCTCAATGGCCGACATTCTCCAAATGCTTTGACCAAAGTTGTGATGTTCTTTTTGGGATCTGGTCTTGCAAGGGCAAGTATCATAGGCTTGTGAGAATTGGTAAAGAAGCGCATGATCTGCAGCATAGCAAGTGTCGAACCAAAATCAATTTTCCAATTACAAGAGCGTAGAAAAGGGTAAAATTAAACATACTGTCCATCCACAACCAAAAATTAAAACCTCTATCCATATCGATGGATGAGAAGAGGGATGGTCTTCATTTCCTTCTATTTCGCCATCCATATCACCATCCTGGGGAACAATGTGATGAAACTCCATTCCAGGAGGAATTATCTGCAGAGCACAGCAAGTTATTAATGCATGTTCCCTTCACTAGAATTTTTTTTTGTTATGGTGCCTCCTGGAACAGGACAAGAACAGGAAACATGAACATTTAGCAAAGATTGGGTGCATCCTACCACATGTTCCAAGCAGTGATTCCCAACCATGTCCCTTGGAAAAACTTAGAAAACTAAACACTATTCAAAATCTCGTGCTTAGTGCCATGCTGCATTATGTTTAATGGGCAACACATCAAACTTTCAGTGTCCCAAGTTGACATATACAACCACTAGCATCATTGTTTAAGATGTAGATTAATAAGCCTACATATTCAGTTGATCTGGAGTGTGAATCTCATTAAAACCACCCTGACCTATGGGAGATTCATGAGCCAGGCACTAGGGTAGAGCAAGCTTACTTGGCTTCTGGTACTGTAATTGCTACTGAGAAGCAAGGAACTTTAATGAAACCCCAATCAGGAAAAAAAGATGTACTTACAGCCATGCGGGGCATGAACCTTCCGTAACAACTCACGTTACGCCTGATTCTTGCTCGCAGTTTACGCTCAAGTATAGGATCAAAACCATCATACAAGCGCCATTGCTCCTCTATCTCTTGTCTAGTGCTAGTTATGACTATCTCTGAAACATCAAGTGATAACTCCTCTGCCTCTATCCGACGCATTATCTTGTATGTTGAGTTGATCTCGTCCCTCGAGAGACGGCCTTGTTTAAGTAGCTGCTCTAATTTATCCCGACCAAGTGAGTGACCAGTAAAAAGCATGGGGACATTTAAAGCACCAGATAGAAGAGCAGCAGAATCTCCTGCATCAGCATAGTGCCCATGGATGGCAACAGGCCAGACAGGCTTCCCCCCACCAATTTGCTCTCCTAGGCTTTTGGACATCCGAATTATGTGGTTAAGTGCGCCATCTACAAACTCAGGGATGTGAGGCCACAGAAGTTCCTTCGGTATATATTTATCCTTCGGTCCAAAAGGTATGCGGACAATATAAGCGCCGCTGCTCTCTCCCATCTCATCCAAGAAATCTTCATTTCTTATATTCAACATCTCTGTGGGTTCACCATAGCTCCAATCTACATCCGGAGCTGATACTTGTCTAGTTAACAAATCAACTCGATACACTCCTGGCATTGAGGCCAAAGCCCTTGCAAGTTCCACTACATATTTAACCTAATAGAAAAAAAATCAAAGATCATTGGTTATCTATTCCTGCAGCTATGAAGCAATCCTATAACCAATAAATGTGAGTGAGAGCCACATATGGCCAATCCAGACAAAAACTTTTATAAAAATATTACCTGACCACCAGTATCAGAATCGCGGCCAAGCTCCATGTTATCACCTCGTAATAGACCATGAAGGCTGCACGAATACTACTTGTTAAATATGTTAAATGATCAGCATGCACATTAATCATGCAGTAAATACTAGTGTCATGATCTGCACAAATACAATATCCTATCAATTTCTCTTCAGCAGCTAGGGAAATGTAAAACTCCATTCATTGTATTGTAATAAACAATTCTACACCGACTAAATTCCTTAACAGCCCTCTTCACAAGCACATTCAAGTGTAATAGAGAACTAAAGTTTAGTCCATGCCTTATTAATATAATGTATAGTTTTTTTCCTTTCTGCTGATTAACCCAAGCCTCCATTGCATCAACAGAATTGATTCTAGGCAGTCTGCCCCGGACGCTATCACCGTGGGCTGATAGATCTCCAACTGTATCTCCTTTCTCTCCCTCTGATAAGTCTTCAGACATATCAGCCACTGCTTCTCTGCGTCCTCTTTCACGTTCAAGACGACGTTTAGCATTTCTTTGGGCCAGCTCTCCCTCAAGCTACGACACAAAATACTATAGTCAATCATTCAGCTCAAAACAAAATGAACCTCAAGCCAGAATATGGCATGTTCTCCTATGCATTGAGAATTTAAAAAATCCAAAGAAAAAAGAAAAGTTGTGTATTGTTCATTGAAAAACTAGACAGTTGGATGTCAAACACTATCCATTCAGACAATTACCCCCTCACACTTCTTAAAAAGGAAAAAGAATGGCCAAAAAATAATCTATTACAGCACATTTCAAGTATCAACAAGAGAATTTATTACCAGGAGTTAACACTTTACAATATTAAACTATATCTCGAAAAAATCATTTCTTGAAAGCTAACCGCATCACATGTGACAATTTTTTTATTTTTATTTTTGGGGAACAAGAGCATACAAATTACCATGTGATCGATCATCTTCTCCACAATGTCCTGTGCCAATTGTGTCTTCCGAGTGAAAATACAAAACCTACCCATTAACTAACACTGACTTGTGATCGAACAACCAATTCAAGATTAATCCAATTTAAGAAAAATAGTCAACCCCACACGCTCTCATCCCCTCCAAAAATATCCATCCAATCAAGTTCACAACTTTCCAACATAAGAAATTCCACTTAACTCAAGCTTGCAAGCCACGCCCACTACCATTTCCACTGCCAAATATCAAATTGTAATGAAATCAAGTAAACAGCTACAATAATCTATTTCGGCAACTGTCAACTATCCACAAGAAAATTTATTACCAAAGAGTTTTCACTTTGCACATTTCTACCATATCTCAACAAAATCATTTCTCGAAAGCTAACCACATAGGTAGTGACAATTGTTTGGAATGAGAACATACACGTTACCATATGATCATCGTCTCCAAAAAGGTCTTCTGCCACGTGTTGCTATCGCAGATAGACAAAGCCAAACCAAATTAACTAACAATAACTTGTGATCAAACAAAGAATTCAAGATTAATCCCATTTAAGAACAATAACCAGATCCCCACACCCCCCCAGCCCCTCCAAAAATCTCCATCCAATCAAGTTCTCACAACTTTCAAACATTAAAAAATTCCAGTCAACACTCAAATCAACACAAACACATCATCTAAGCTTCCAATAAGCTACACCCACTTACATTTCCAAAAAGAAACATCAAATATCAAATCTTAAACCAAAATCAAGAAAACAACTAAAAGGGCCATTAAACTAATCTAAAAAAACTAAGCAACAACAGAATCAACCTGTTTCTTTTGCCGAGCCAAGTTCCAAATCCTCCAGCACATATTCTCCAACCTCGTATTCCTCTCTTGAGGACTCCTCGTCGCCTGAGCCTATACCGAACAGTACACAGAAAACACAACCAGAATCACACTCATGCATGCAAAAAAACACCAACAAAAACACAAAGAAACACGAAACAAACATACTCGAACCCAGGAGCGATAAAGATCGGTCTCATCAAATCCAGAAACAACTTCTTCAACAAAATAACGAGTTGGGCTAAACCTGCCTCTTTCTCTAAGCAAAAGAGAAGATTTTTTGTCATCTAGGCCAGGACCCACATCAAGAATTGCTTCAAGATAGCTGTTTATCCAATCATTCCCTGCCATTTTTATTTACCAGACCACCACCAGCAGCAGAAGGAGAGCTGTTTGTCTGTGGTTTTACTTGTACGATTAGAACAGTGTTAACGGTAAGATAGCTTATTTAGAGAGAGACAGAGAGGGAAGGAAATGGAGAGAGTGAACTAGGGAGGGAGGATTTTCTCCTTGTTTGCACTGTACGAGATTTTTCTGCCTCCAAGATATTTTTTTATTTAATGTTTTTTAAAGAATAAGGAAAAGTAAAAGAAATACTATATTAATCTATATCAATAATTAATTGTTTTTTAAAATTGTTCATGTAAATTTTATTGTTGAAATAATTGATAATCAAGATCTTTATATCACAATAATTTCTTTTCTTTTGTCGGATTTACATTTCCTATGACAATAACGTTCCTTTCTTTCCACCCATTTATGGCAGTACGTATCATTGGACGACGAGATTTACACAAACAAAACAGGATTCTTACAAGTAAGATGGCAACAGCATGTGCATGATGTCACCTTGCTCATGGAGTGGAGAATATTTTATTTTTCTGTCAATAAAAAAAAATTGTTTCTTCGTAGGAGAAAATACCTTCGCTTTGATCTATGAAAACAAAAATTGATAATTGACATTAAAAAAAACGAAATAATTCATATTCCTTTACAAGGGAGCTATCCATTATCAAGAGAAAAACAAAATTAAATAATGGGTGGCTTTAAATTTTTTTATTTTGCGAAAAAAAACAAATAAAATTGTTTATGCTTACAAGATTCAAGTGATGGAAAATAAAACTTGAAGATGTGGAACGAAAAGGTTGAAGAAATGGGGTGCCAGCCACGATAAAGCGTGCTGTCATGTCATGCACAAAAGTCCAAAGGAGAGCTTGAGGTGGTGATCAATGGCGGCAGTCATCTACTATTAGAAACGGAATCATTCTGGTATTATGCTTGGGATGTGTTTTACTATTACGTGACTGACCGACTGTTTGTGAACAGAGATGTATATATTTCATTTCTGGTCGCATTTTGACAAGACTTCCGTCAATACATTGATCTATTTATTTATGAAAAATAATAATAATAGTAAATATGAATAGTAAATTCACTTAGTGTATGAATCAAGCGTACAGGAAGATGAGCGGATCTACCATTAAACCTTAATTTATTACATGAAACGCAGCAGGCACGACCAGTCCTAAACTATTTCATATGTGCAATGTCATAACCTACAATCAGACAAAAAAAAATCATAAAACAATTGCTCCAGTCATTCTCAATTCTCAGTCATTATTAATTAATTATTATAAGAATATCCATGGCTCAACACCTATCACATCTGTTTAGAAAAGGAGTTTTAGTTTGTTTGTTTGTAGACATCGTTTACCATTTTTATAGGAATTTGGAGTTGTTGCCCATTGCAGTTATTTTATGCGTTTTAAAAATATTTTAAAAAAAATTTCAAAAATTTCTTTCTTTAAATTAATATTTTTTTAGTATTTTTAAATTATTTTAATGTGTTAACGTTAAAAAAAATTAAAAAAAATATTGTTTTGATCCATTTTCGAGTAAAAAATATTTTAAAAAATAATTGTAACCACACTCTCAAACACACATGACATTTAAAGGTTGTGATTATAATTTCTATTTATACTTAATTAAATAAATTTTAAAAATAAATAATTCAATAAATAATGAGAAAGTTGTTAATTATAACTAAATATTAACTTGTTAAGTTAATATTTCTTATAAAAGAAAAAAAAAACAATTAGTATGCATATATTTAACACCAAACTTTCTTTTTAATTTATGTTATTTATTTATTTATTTTAGAGATTAACATTGTTGTGCTAATAGTTTAAGCCTAAGAGGGTGATTAGGAGTGTGGTAGCGGTTGCTTTTCAAATAACTTTTTGTGCCGAAATGCATGCCAATGATTTTTTTTATTTTTTAAAAATTATTTCTGACATCAGCACATCAAGAAGATCCAAAATATACAAATCATATTAAAATTTAGTAAAAAAAAATTTAATTTAATTTTTTGGGAAAGCGGTGCAAACCGCGTTCCCAAACATGTTCTAAGTGCTTGGGCAACAAACCCGGCACAAGTGCTAGGATTTTTTTAAAAAAAAACTCAGTATGAGATAAACAATGTGTCATTTATTTTAAAAAAAAAATTAATGCTGGTGACGTGTTGTCTACTAACTAGATTTAGACACTTTAGGTGCCTGAATACCTATCACAAAGTCAAGTCTTAGTGGTTTGATAAGAAAAAACTCATTTTCAACCTATTGTTAATATAAAAAATATTAAAAAAAAACACCTTGAAAACCTTAATAAACTCATATATGACCTTGAAATTAAAAAAATGATTTAAAACCGCTTAAACAACCTGAAATCACAAAACTTTCCAATGTCCAACCTACTTTTTTAGGCAAGATAAAATCCAAAAATCACCACAATTGAACTCTTTTAGTCGAGTGAGACATTTTAACACTAAACTTGACCACTTTTGTTGTCAAATTATGACAACAAACAACTTTCTCTCTCAATCATATTTTTCAGTTGGCCACTCTTTTCTCAAACTTAGAGACTAAAAAAATAAACAAAATAAACTTTTGAATCAAAATAAAATATGTAGCAAATTTAGGGATAACTATGTATTTTTTCAATGTTTTACATTGTCCAAACTCATTTTTATAGAAACATAGTTCTCAGAAAGTCGAGTATTCAATATGCTTTTGAGTCTAACTTTAGCCAGACTTAACGCATCTTCATAGGGACGCGTTTGATAATGACACATGTTAGCTCAACACGTCAAAGAATATAAAAAACTTATATCAGTGTATTTTTCTTGAACTAACATTTTTTTTAAAAAAAAATATATAAATATGTATATTAATAAAATCATGTTTCATCACTTTTATATATTTCCGAAAAATAATAAGACAAGAAATAAACTTCTTAGCATTTAAGATAAGCCTAGTAGGGTAAAGTTAGCTGGTTTTGCTAGCATGTTCATGTCATTAATTTTGCTATTAATCACTGACTTTTTGTCACTAAACCATGTCGATTATTAGTTCAACCCCCTTAATTAAGTGAACTGACCATAGTCAATTTATTAAGTTTAATTTTTTTAAAAAATAATAATCTAAAATGATATTATTTAGATTAAAAAAAAACCATGTTTTTTTCACCAAGCCGGCCTAGAATCACCCCCTTAATTGATCCTAAAAATCAACAAAAACTATTTAGTCATGTCATCGACGAAAATCAATATTATTGATAAAGACAAAAAAGAAAAGAAATTACCATTTCTTAGAGAATTGATTACGAGAAAAGATTTCTCAAAAAATAAACGCAAATTGATTTCCAGATATCTCTGCACCCGCTATTGGTTGGATGAGGAGCTTGTCATCTACTTATCCTTGAATTTATCTTCAAAGGTCGGACTTTATTGTGGAGCTCTCGTCTGACATCGGCTTCTTCTGATTTCCATACGTTGTTGAGCTCAAAATAAAAGTTTGGAAATGTTACAAGATTGCGATTTAAAATATATTTTTATTTTAAAATATATTAAAATAATATTTTTTATTAATTTTTTTTATTTTAATACAAATTAAAAACATAAAAAATTAATTTTTTTTAAAAAATCAACCACGTTAAAGCTTTGGTCAACCACGAGACAAAAAGTAATTGCTGGCAATGGTTGGATTTAGTGCCGATACGTGGTTGATTATGGTCCCTGAATGTACCAGCCCACCATGTAGCCAGCAGTATGTGGGGCTAAATTAAACGAATTATCCATAATATTTATAGAAAATAATTTGAAATTAACTTGATTAAATAATTTCTTGATTTTTATTAGAAAATTTTGATTATGTTTTTTCAAAAAAAATTAGTCTAAAAGCTCATTATATCAAAGCTTGTCATCGTCGAACTAAAAAATATATAAATTAAATCAGACTTACTTAATTTTTAAAAATATAAAATTAAATTGATCAGCTTGATCTGGTTACTTGGTTTCGTCCAGTTTATATTTTTGTTTGGATGAATTTTTATCAAAATTAAACTGTTTGAATCGATCACTCAAAAAAATATTCAAGGAAAACTATAATATATATGATAAATGGACGGTCACTCTCAACACAACGCTATCCTCTCTTTTTTTTCAAATTTTCTATAAAAAAAAATGTAAGAAAACATACTAAATATTTGTCTGCAAAGGAATTTTGGGCTCCGTGCTTCATGTATATATAAAAGCATGTTCAATAAAACTGCTTTTTGGGAAGCATGATTAGGAGACGTGTTTCATGGATCCTGGACCTTCGATTGCTGGGCCTCCATAAGCCTAGCTCAATGCAACCATCCTAGGCCTCCATGGTTTCAACCATCCTAGCCTCCATAAGCCCAGCTCAATGCAACCATCCTAGCCTCCATGAACCCTTCTTGTTTCGCCTTCGAAGTATTGAAATAAAAAATTAAAAAATATAGCTGATTAGATTAAAATTCTAATTAGAGCGTGTTTGGAGGGAGGTATTTTTTGTTTTTTTTTTAAGGTAAAATATTTTTTAAGCATAAATCATATATAATAATTGTGTTTGGATTAAAGGTGAGATGACTTTTTTTTAAGGTACAATCCTTTTATTTTAAAGTACAAACCACACCTTCAAAAATTAAAAATACATATTTTTTATGTGGACCTCATAAAAAAAAGCCAAAACTATTATCAAATCAAACACTCTGTCATGTTTTCCAACCACATTTCATGTGGGTCTAAAAAAAATAAAAACTACTTTTCATCCAAACACATATCTGGAAACCCAATCAATCCAGATTTGACCTTGTAGTTGTTTTTTAAAAAAATATCAAAATAATGCTATTAAATACATCATTTAAAAAAAAATGTTTTTATATCAAGTAGATCGATATGAATTCAGGTTTTAAAACTATGCTATAGGTTGCATAATGAGAATTGTTAGCTTCATTCGTGATTAATTTAATTTAACTTCCCAAATTCGGTTCACCAATCACTATTGAGGAATTTTTAAATGATTTTTGGAAACCCAAAATCAGTCAAAGTTCATTAATAGATTATTCATTGCGACTGATGGGGTTGGTGTACGTAATACGTATAGATCACTCAATACGAGATTTCTTTTTTTATTTCTTCAGTCTAAACCTTAACACAGCATTAAGAATATTTTTAATGTACGAGATTGATATATAAAAAAAATTGAATCATTTAAATAAGCAAATTCCATTGTGCTTTGCTGGACTTGCTCGCGGTCAAATGTTAATAGAAAAATATTATAATCCGGTGCAGATTTTTTGTTTATGGATCAAATGTTAGCCCATTGGTCCAGTTTTTTCTTCATAATAAAAAAAAAAAAAAATCGGAATCGATCAAATGTTAATTGATTGAATGGTGTAATTTAACTGGTCAGGTTCTAAATTTATTTTTTAAGAGTTACCGGTCTGAATCTCACAAACTTAGAGCTACTAGAGGCTTATATAGTCATTAACTTCAGGGCTCGTGGGATTAGTCGAGGTGCGCGTAAGCTGATCCAAACACCCACATTAACCAATAAAAAAAACACTTCATGCCATGGGAAAACTACTTCCTCCTTAAAATAATTTTTTATTTTTTATATTAGCACAATAAAAATATTAAAAAATATTAATTTAATATTTTTTCAAAACAAATATATTTTTAAAAAATATCTAAAAATAAAAGTTACAGCACTCCTGTTATATCTCCATCAACCTCTTAAAAGCCTTGGCTGGGTATCTTTTTATACAACAGTCAGGCCATGCGTTAAGGCGATGTGGAAACCTAACCATTATTAATCCTTAAAGATATTTGTTCATGCTAATATGATATCTAGTTTGTTATATCAATGTCAAGGTCTGTATTTTAATGGTGAATGTGATTTTAAAAATTATTTTTTTAAAAAAATATCTTTAAAAGGTAAAACAAACAGGTTCTTGTTTGGAAGAAAATAAAATAAGCTAAGATTTAATTTTTTATTGTTTTGATATGTAAATATTAAAAAATAAAAAAATATCATTTTAATATTAATATAAATAAATAAATATTTTAAAAACTGGCACTAACATTCTTTCAAATATCCCTTTTCCCGTCGGCCTCCGATTATGAGTTCTTTCTCTTTTTGAGGGAGTTCAATTATGGGCAAAGTTAACGTACCCCACAGGCAACAAAAGGGACAGATGACAGATCATTTATGAATTATGAAGCAATACTTACGGTCAAGATAATCATGACAGCTGTGAAGCACTTTGTTTTACACGTACCCCCAAATATTCTGCGTCCTTTATCACGTTATCACCGTGATGAAAGATTTCATGATATAATAATTGATAAAAATATATATTAAGAAAATAATATATTTTAGACTGTATTTGTTTTTATATAAAAAAAAATTAAAATTTTTTTAATTTTTAATTATTTTTTATGATTTTGGAACAATTTAACTAGTTAGTAACAAAAATAAACTTTAAAAAATAAAAAAATATTTTAATATATTTTTAAATAAAAAATATTTTAAAAAATAACTATTAAACAATCTCTATTAAACTGCCAATAACAATTATTTTAAAAAAAATCATTGTTATCATTAGAATCTATAAACGACAATGTATTTATTGTATATTTCAATCGCTACCAGCAGCAATGGTATTCAAAATTCTAATTCATTTTTTTGTTCAGAACAGATTCCAAGTGAAATGTATTAGAAAGAAGGGCATAATACACAGAAGAAGGGCGCAGACTTTACTAAAGCAGGAAAATCTCTTTATATATCTTTTCTTTTAAAAAAATGTTAATTACTTTTCTGTTGAATAATTATCATCTTCAATTGCTGCTGCCTGGAATTAAAATCGGGAAAATCAAACCTGAGAAAAATGTTGGGAAAATGTCAAAATTAAAAAAAAAACCATAAATTAGTAGGAAAAAGGAAAGGAAAAAAATACTTCATCTTAAAAAAATCAAGACAATGCCTAAAATTATATATTTATCAAATAAATTTATAATAATAATTTATCAAATATTAAGAATATTCATTCTAATATTATTATAAAATTAAAAAAATACTTCATTATTTGAAAATATGTTTCTATAATATAAAACACAAGAAAATAATTTACTTGAGAGAATAATGGAGACTAGTTAAAATAATCATCATTAATTAAAAGATGATAAAATTGAGTTGAAAAGGAGTAATAAAGTGTAAAAGATGATAAAGTTGAGTTGAAAAAAAAAAATCAAAATCAACCAAAATATTTTCTCTGGATTTTCTAACGTAATTGTTAGAAAATGAACCTTAAATATACTATGAGGCAATGTCATGTTTGGAAGTTTTATAGGAGACAATAAGTAGTAAAATAAGATTCATAATGAATAATTATATATTAAAACTAGTGGATTTTTCTTTTGGAAATAAACCATTAGTCTATAAATCAATTTTCAAAATAAAAGCCGGTAGTATTATTAACAAATATAAAATTAGACTTGTTGTTAAAGGATTTAGACGATGATAAGGTGTAGATTATTTTAACACATGTTCAACCATGCCCGTAATAACTTTCATATGAATGTTAATAGTCATCGCAACTATTAACAATCTTGAAGTACATTAAATAGATATAAAAATAGCATTTTTAAATTGTGATCTTGATGAAAAAGTATATATAGAACAATTTGAGAGGTTTGTTATTAATAGACAAGAAAAAAAAAGTTTATAAGCTTGTTAAATTATTACATAAATTGAAACAAACACTCAAGCAATGACATGAAATTTTTTTAAAAGTAATGTTATCAAATGAGTTTAAAATCAACGAAGTTGATAAATATATTTATGTGAAAAATATAGATAAAAGTTATGACATTATATATCTTTATTTAAAAATTAATTTTTTATATTTTTTTATTTGCTTCAAATTATTATTTTTTTAATATTTTTAGATTATTTTGATATATTAATATCAGTCAATTTTTGACCCGGCCTTTACCTCTGCAACTTCAAAAATCATTTCTAATCTCTGATTGAAACGGCAATACGAAGTTGATTATGAAAATTTAACTATTTAATTTAGTATCATTTGATTAATCTATTTTTTTTATTAGATTTTAATAAATAATTAACAGGATGTTGTTTTGAGTTTATTTCATATCTCAAAGTTGATCTAACTGGATTTTAATCGGATGAACTTGATGATCCATTTAATTTCAAATATAATGCTAACTAGATCTTGATTACTGAATTCTCAAATCCGGATGAAGTTTGTGTGAAGTCATTCCTCAGAGATTTCGTCATGGTGTGTATTTTCTTTTTCTAGCAAACCCACGGTCTCTGCTTCACTGCTTAAAATAGTCACGTCTCCTCGTCCACAAGACTTGCATGAAAAGAGAATAATCGAAGAATCAAGACAAACTAGAACGATCTTTTCAAATAAAATGCATGCATTTATTACAAGTAAAAACGTTGCACTTCCTGTAGAGTTTTTTTTTTTTTACTCTATTTTAAATAAAATGCATGCATTTATTTGGACGACGTGATTATTTTGACATTCCTCACCTAATTTATTAGCATTTTTCTTCTGGTTTTGAATATTTACTTCCTCTCTAAATTTTGACATTTGAGTTTATTTGACCTTATCTAGAAGTCTACTTGAACAAAATAATACTGTTGAAATCTCATGAGGTTTATTGAAAAAATTCCCTTTACACTTAATAAGAAGCAATAAAATCTTAAAAATAAATAATTAATCATTAATAAAACTTGATTAATTTTAAAATAATTCAATAAGTAAGCACTTCTTTTGCTTAATCTTAAACATTAGTTTACATGTTAGGATTGTTATTCAATCATTTATACAAGTTTGTATGTTTGTTAATGAGCATGTTAGCCTTCTTTTTTTTTTTTTATTGTGGTTGCAAATTGTTATATTCTTATTATATTTCTTGTTTATAAAGTATACATATTTTTCTCATTTGTCTAATTTTACTTGTGAATTTTGGGCAACATTCCTTTCCTACATTTCTTGTATATCTTCTCATCAAGTTGAGGATCGACATGGGTTATTTTCAATTGTGTTATATGGTGTGAGTATTATATAAATTATAATCTATTACATTTTGGACTAACTTTTACTTATAAATTTAGTCTTGATCACTTATTAAACTTGATCCGGTATATGATTTAATTCAAGATTTTGCTCATTGATTAAGCGGGTTAATTCTTGTCAATCTAAACTAATGTTATTTAAAGATTTTATTTTAAAAAAATTAAACAACATCAATTTAATTCCTTTTTAAACTCAAATAGTATTTTGATTAAGCAGATCAAATCATATATTGATTCACCAGGTTAATCGAGTCCTGTCATATTAACTTTTATCTTATTATTTAATATGAAACTCGAACTTTAACAAAGAACAAGTTGGTAGGTCACCAAATGCATTTATTTGGTCCACTACATTTAATAACACCACTTTTTATGGATGAAAATGAAGTAATAATGCTGCAAGTTTTTGCGCCATGTGCTTCTTGTGATTTTGTGCGAATCAATTGGTATCTTTGTTATACAGTGGTCTTGTGAAGAAGGGATGCTATCACACAAAACATTTAATTGTTTTCATTTAACTCACTATTTATTTTTGTGTTTTAATGCATTTTAAAAGTGTATATATTAAATTGATAGTTTTTTTAGTGTATTTTTTTGATGATATAGATGTATTAATGTTAACAGTAAACAATATTAAAAAAATCATTTCAAATAAAAAATATTTAAAAAAAATATATTTGACCATAACAACAAATACACAAAATATAATACACTAATCCCTGGCAACATATTCAAAACCACGTGAAAATCATTTTGACACTCAATCATTTTGCTCCTTTTTTTTTATCGATAATAATAAACGACTACATGTCAATTTTCATGCCAATTAAAACTCCCTCCTTTTACAAATAAAATAAATTATTTTGAATAAGTGATTTCAACTCACGAATCTTTTTAACTATTGAGTAAATATCTTAAAAATTATATTGCCTAGCACATTTTGTTTTATTTTTTTTTGCTAAAAATCATGTAAAAGGACTTTATTATCATTAATTACAAGTTCACTCATTATATTCTGAATTCTAAGAAAGATGGCACAAAAAAAGTTTCTCATATCGATTAATTTGAAAGCATTGAATATTCTAAGTATTTTGAATGACGTAACTTTCAAATTTTAAATGAGTTTCTTTGAAAAATTATAAAATTAATATTTTTCAATAATTTTAATATATTGATATTAAAAATAAAAAATTATTCAATTAAAACCCAACTATAATGAATATTTAAAAGCTAAGATGAGAATAACTTTACTATCTTTAATTAGGAAAAGGCAGGAAATAATTTAAACGTCCGAAATTTGTCCCATCAATCAATGCTCAAGAAATTTAAGCCTCCCATTCGAAATCCAAGATTTGACTGATGCGTGGATTATACATGCTCTACGCAAGCCATGTCTAGATAATGTTTAACAGGTGCCCTAGAAACACATATTATTATTTAAAAAAAATAATAAATAGATGTAATGAAAACTTATAAAAGTTTTGATGAATAATTTACAAAATTATGCAAAATTTTCATATAACATTAGGAAAAAAAATTCAGGGTTCTTAACTAATCAATACCAATTTTTGAGATGGCCATATACGAATTTGTTTTAAGTTTATCATTTTGGATTTGAATATAAAATAATATTGAATAACAAAATCTCACAAGTATATCATTTTAGATTAAATGCAGACTGGTTATTTGACCTGTGCTTCACCACAGGCCAGATAAGTTTTTTTAAAGAAAAAACTACAAATATACAAGCTTTTAAGATGTATTTATTTTTACAAAAAAAATTATAATTATAAATAAAAGCATGTGCATTCATTTAATTAAATAAATCAAGAAGAACAATCGGTGGCAATAAATTCAAGAAAAGGTGTTGACACATCCATTCGACTCGTCTAGTTGCATGTTCATTTTTTTTTAAAATGCAAAATAATTAGTGTGTAGGTATTATTAATGTGTTTTTTCAACATCACATAAAAAATATAATTGTGAATAAAAAAATTGATGCTTACATATAAAAAAATATAGGAAATCAGAGGGCTGTAGTTAAAACGATGTTATAATAATAATGTCTGTCTATTAATAAATAATAAGTTTTGAAACATCCTGTGCTTTTTTTTCTTAAAAAGAAGGCCAATCTTCAGTAAAGATCATATGCGTTAATAAAGATATGTAAGATTTTAAGTTAATTTTGAACATAATAGAAATACAGGACAATGTTGCAATTATTACAGTGAAATGTCATTTCCTTTACCTTTGTATGATAATTTTTCAAAAAAAAAAGTAAAGATAAAAAAACTACAAAAGAATGAAGATAAAAACAAAGATAATGATGTATATAGGCCAAGTGTAGAGTGATAAATATTTAAAGTGTAAAGAATAAAAAATAATATTTTTTTTCAAAAGAAAAGGTGTAAACAAAAGGAGGAAAAACTACAAAAACATTACAAAAAAAATGAAGATAAAGGGGGAAAATAGTGATAAATAGGCCAAATGTAAAATAATAAAAATATAAAGTATAAAGAGAAATAAATTCAAGAAAAACTTGTTTAAAAAAAAAAACAAATTACAAAAGAAGAGGGAAAACGTAAGAAACCCTGGCAAACCTTCAAAACTGATCGAATATCTAAAACTTGCTATTTGTGAAACTCTGGATTTGAGTTCAATAAAAAAACTTAAGTCCCATCTAATCTAATTTTAAAGGATAAAATCATTGACAAAATATTAACAAAAAAACCACAAAAAAATAGCGCAAAAAAAAAGAAAGGATAGGATTTGATAGCAAAAAAGGAAAAAAAAAAGCCAAAGAGGAAATTGTCAAGGGAGAAAAAATTGAAGGTTTTTTTTGAAAAAAATTGTAAAGTGGTGGGCGAAAAACTCGAAGAGGAGAGAAAGAAAAGGAAGGAAAAAAAATGACCACCAATGATAAATCACTATAAATCTTGAAAAACACGCTGTATTACTATGTAGATGGCGTTGAGATCTTTCAAACGCTGCCTTGAAAAGCGGCATTTGATAGCCGGACAACTCTATATACTGGTGGGTACTAGCATAATTGTTTTTTAAATAATATTTAATATTTGATAATTATAATAACATCCTGATTAACCTTGAAAGTTACAACAAAGCCAATGTATAATGAAAAAAAAAACCACTTATAAAAGAATAATACCCCTACAAGGTTATCAAAGTAATTGCAGTATTCCGAATAAAATAAGAGTATCTAAATTCCTCCAAGATAAAATCCTAAATATTTTTTATTCTAGTGCCAAGGTAGTAATTTAAATGTGTTAAAAATTATGATAAAAACAATTATTTCATCATGAAAATATAATATTACCCCCAATATCTATTTCAATGATTTTATTTTGCAAGGGCAACCTTGTAGTTTTACCATTACAATGAATGATAATATGTGTCTACAACACAGTAACTTTCCCTTTGGGAAATAGTTTCTTTGTTTTTGTTTAAAACATAAAATCCATGGAAAAAATTCATGTTGATATATAAATTATTCAAAAATATCTGAAATATTTGACCCCGTTAATAAAAACAAAAGAATATCCGAAATATTTGACCACAGATTATCATTGAATCTACCAAACAAATCATAACAATCGATTCTATTCAAAGATAACTCACTGATACACGAGCAAGCAACCCAGAGGAATCCTAGCAAAGCACACGAACTTTCCAACGGTCAATAATCTCCATCTTCAACACTTAGAGCTTTAGGAGGAATCCAGGCAAATGCCGCGAGTTTTCCAACGGTCAATAATGTCCAACTCCTACACCTTTGTCTTTTGCAATGACAAGACATTATAAAAAAATCCACGTATAAATCCGATGAGCTAATTTATAGCTTAATTTGGGTTCTATTTTATTGTAAGCTAGGTTTTTTATATTTAAATAATATTGTTTTATTTTAAAAAGTTTAAAAATTATATTATTTAAATAAAATATGTATTAATTTATGATTAATAGATTAACTTGATTAACCCACAAAAATTAATCTCTAATCGAGTCTTATAACTAAGAATCATATTTGTTCTTGTTTTCTTGTCCAGACCAATAATCATAACAAAGACCGGTCAGTTAAGTATCGTTTCGCATTGACATTACAAAATTTCTGATTTTTTTAATTTTAAATTAATATTTTTTAACTATTTTAACATATTAATATTAAAAATAAATAAAAAATATTATTTTAATATATTTTAAAAAGATATCTATCAAACTCCCGATGTTAATCTATTGCTTTATTTTTTTGTATTAATTGTCCTTTTACTTTCCTCTGCCAACACAGCCATCTCTCTCTTTTTTAACGCCGTTTCTGCTCTTTGTTGCGGTTGTTACTTTTCTTGGCGGTCAGGAGTGAAACAAGTTAAACTACTTTGGCATGTTGTTTTTTAAGCGTTGGGTTGTGAAGTTTGGCTGTTTTACCATCTGGGTTTGATTCAGTTAATCAAGAGAATTTGGTTCCACTTTGAGGTTTTTGCCATATTTTGGAAAGCTGGGGTTTTGATCAATAACTGTTGTAGCAACTGGGGCTTGAATATTTGGTGGTTTGGTGATCAGTTTGTGAAGAACTTTGATTGGATTCTGTGGCTGTTGCTAGGGATTGAACTTGTCTGTTGTTTAGAACAAATTTGGAAGGGTTGGAAAGTTTTTTTTTTCTTTTTTTCAATTTGGTGAACTTGGTTTTGGAGACAATATTTGGATTTTGTGGCAACAGGGAGAAGTTGAACTTGCCTGTTTAAGCAGTTCGAATTCAGTTACTTTGTTATCTGGACTGCTGTCTTCTGTGGATTTGGTGGGGTGAGATTTGAGCAATCCAGCTGAGTCTCATCGTGATAGTCAATAATTAGGGTAGCTGGAACTTGCGAACATAGAGATTTGTGGGTTTTAAACATCAAGTTGCTTTTGTGTTTCTGTTTTCTCTAGTGTTGGATGCTCTGGGTATGAAAGCGTGAGCTATATTAGTTGAATTTCTGCAGTTTTGTGTATATTCTGCAGTTCTGCAGAATAAAGACATGTTTTCATCATTTTTAAATTCCCAAAGATTGAAACGGAGCACAATTTTTCTTTGAGGATGGCTATGAATGCATTGATTCTATTGTTATTGGTGCAATTTCCGATTATACTGGCCTCAAGGTTTTCTATACATTCAAAGGTTTGTGGTTCTGATCATATAGCCTATTCAAATTTTCACGGTCATGAATTGTTTTACATTAATGGGGAGCTCAAAGACAAAGAATCATTTTGCAAGGCCTTCCATTTCCTCGATGTAAATGCTTGTATCTTTGAGGACTACCTTGGGAGTAGCTCCAGTGGATTGGACCCGGACCTTTCTTTAGGTATGCGCTGATCTAAGATTCATGTTTAGGTTTCTGATTTAAAAGTCCAGTGATTCATTGTTGTAAGCTTGTACCTCGTTTAAATTAGCCAATATTCAATTCCCAACAATTAACATAAGTTCTTCATTTACTCTTGTTTTGGCAGCTGACTTTCCTCTGAAGCGAGAAAGAAATCTTTTGCAAAAGGAGGGTAGAGAAGAATCCACAAGTCATGATCTTAGTCGGGATACTCCAAAAGAGAAGAAGGATGATCCAGAAACTCTTTCAACTCCCCATAAAGCTGGGTTAGCAGTGGCAGGAGTTGTTGTTATGTGTTGTGGTTTTCTCTGCCCGTGTCTATATAAGAAAAGGAAACCAGCCACGCACACTGTTCTTGAAAAGGATCCAAACTCACGTGAGTCTAAAATGATCTTATCTGTATCTCAAATATTTGAAGTTTAAGGACATCATTAAGTTATAACTTGTGAGTTCACCAAATAGATATATACATTTTTATGATTAGGGAGTTCATTAGCAACTTTGTATTAATAATTTTGCTATGTTGCTACTTTGTATTCATCTGATTTCTTTACCATTTCTCGATGATTTAATTGACAATTCAATCAATTATGGTCTTGCAGTGGATTCAGTACCCTCGTTCAATGTGAATCCTGCTTCTGAAAAAGTGCTGTCCACTCCTCATCGGGTGCCACCTAGTCCCTCTAGATTCTCTCCATCTCCAAAACTCAGTAGATTAGGATCAGTTCATCTCAATCTGAGTCAGGTTGCTAGAGCCACACGTAATTTTTCTCCATCACTTCAGATAGGCGAAGGAGGCTTTGGAGTTGTCTACAAGGCCCAACTAGACAACGGTCAGTTGGTTGCCATAAAACGAGCAAAGAAGGTAAGCCGCAATACCCTTCATGATGATTGCGCCATTGTTTCACATTTTCCTACCGTTGGTTGATGTGAAAACATTATGCAGGAATACTTTGTGAACTTACAAACTGAATTCAGCAGTGAAGTTGAACTTCTGGCCAAAATTGATCATCGGAATCTGGTGAAGTTGCTTGGTTATGTTGATAAAGGAGATGAACGCCTTATTATCACAGAGTATGTGCCCAATGGTACTCTCAGAGAACATCTGGATGGTAAGCATATGCAATTATAAGAGAGGTAAAGTTCCAATCAACAACAACCTTTATTCTAATAGTTCTACAATTCCCTGCAGTTCTGCATGGCAAAATCCTGGATTTCAACCAGCGGCTTGAAATATCCATTGATGTTGCTCATGGATTAACTTATCTCCATCTATATGCAGGTTAGAAATCTGTCAGTTGGTTACATTATTTCTGAGAAATTTCATGCATTGAAATGCCAATTCAACTTGAATTATGACCTTCCAAGAAAGCAAAGAAGAGCACTTAAAATATATTACTGTATATGGTTGGGTTTTGCACACGTACTGGTGGCAATAATATTTTTAGGAGAATTGATTAGATTTAACAAGCTATATGTTCAAAGCTTCATAAGCTTCCTAATAATTTTAGATGATTAGAATTTGTTTGCGCACCAACCATGAGAGATTTAGTCTGCCAGTTTAGCATAAAAAACTTCATTCATTTTGTTTCCTTAACTAAACACTCCCACCTCTGGTACCAGACATGTAAAACCCAGTATATTCTCTTATTTTGTTGTTTCCTCAGTTTGAGAAGATGTCCTGGTCAGAGAAGTCACCAGAAGGTCATCTCATCCATTCTAATATCATGGGCGACCAGTGTCCTTTATTCTCTCCCTTCCTCTGGAATATTGATGGAAAGTTATGAAGATGGAATTACCTAACTGTCAATCTAAGTTTCCAACAAAAGAAGTTTATCATATCAAAATGCTGCCGATCATTATCACGCGCCTGGTCACTCACCTCTTCTGATTCAACACCTATCCCAAGATCCTAGTTTTTGTTTTTGACAAATGCATTTCTCACCAATTATCATCTCATTACGAGGAAATAAATCTCTGAACCATATATTGGAAAGCTATAGTTTCAAGAAGACTGCGGAAAATATCTAAATTCTCAAAGTTGGTGTTTGATATCACCCAATTGATACCCTGTGATCTCACAGAGAGCTCTTTTGGGTCTGGATATTTCTTTGCATTTACTCTTCCTTGTATAATAGTCATCTAATTAATTTCTTTTATGTTGCTTATCTCACAACAGAGAAGCAAATAATTCATCGAGACGTGAAGTCATCCAACATTCTTTTGACAGAGAGCATGAGAGCCAAAGTGGCAGACTTTGGATTTGCTAGGATGGGTCCAGTAGACTCTGATCAAACTCATATCTCAACCAAAGTGAAGGGGACAATGGGTTACCTAGACCCTGAATATATGAAGACCTATCAACTTACCCCCAAGAGTGATGTGTACTCATTTGGGATTTTACTTCTGGAAATCCTGACAGGACGGCGCCCTGTGGAGATGAAGAAACCTGCTGATGAGCGGGTGACACTTAGATGGGTAAGCTTTACATATTGTAAATTGATATTGTTTATTTTATGGTTACTATTGCACTTAATAAGTGTGTCAGGACAGAACATGTACAATTACCACACCCAGGATAAAAATCATGTTCCTCATAGAACAGAGCCTTTGGTAAATGAGCATGGATGATGATAGTAGCGACCTCCACCACTGTAAATGAGATGGTCAAAATTTTGTGTGGCTAGAAGCCAATTTTAGTCAGGTCCAGCCTCTGGTACATGCTTTTCAAAAGCAACTAGAAGTGTTAAATCAGGCTTCAAGAAGACCTTGTCCTTCCCAACTTCAGCAATAGCTCTCATTAAGAGTTACGCTGGACCCCAGTCTCAGCCTGTAATCTCTAATGTTTTGGCTTCCTTTGTGCCGATCAACGAACATAATGTGGTTGTCTAATTTTATTTTGTCACTGGGGATTTCTAAACTGTAGTTTATGTGTTGTTCCTCACAAGGTTGTTATGCTAACATTGAGTGTTGAGCCTGCAAGATGAATTGCTTCTTGTTTATATTGGATAGCTAGTTAACAAGCAATACCAACGCAAAAGATCAGTTAGACTCCCAGACTACGTTCTAGCAGAACTGAGAGTTCTAGTTTGCTGCCCGGGAGTTTCTTAAGAAAGACCCCTTTTTATATCTGTGGGCATAGTATATCTAACCACATCAGAGTATTTCCTTGAAAACCTTTGTATATTTTTCAAAACAGCATGTTGTCTCTTTTTCTTAGAGCATTACTGCTTCTTAGGAGGCGTTTGTTTTGCGTAGAATATTTTACGGATGGAAAATCTCTTGCATGAAAATGTTTTCCCATAAAATATCATGTGAAATTTTTTTATGATGTTTAGTAAGTGATGATGTGAAAAGTACAAATATAGTTGAATAATGATAATGTGTTACGGTTATGATGTGGTGGTGGTTGAGATTATTATTTGTAAAATATTTTATAAAACTTCATAAATATATTTTAACAAATAAACTAAGATTAAAAGTTGATTGCAAAATATTTGAAGTTGATTAGTTTTTTTGAAATATTTTATGAGAAACAAAACATAAGAAAACATTTTCATGTAAAGTATTTTATGCAAAACAAATGCCCTCAAATTGAATATTTTGTTCTTGTTGGTGTAATTTGCTAGTTGAATTTCTCAACACCTGAATGCAGCTACCATTCTGTACAATATCATCTGTGAACTTACCAGATCATTCATCTCATGTGGTAATTTGTGCAGGTCTTTAGGAAGTACGAGGAAGGAAATGTAGTGGACATGGCGGACCCGCATATGGAAGAAGTGGTGGACGCAGAGATACTATCCAAAATGTTTGCCTTGGCAATCCAGTGTGCAGCACCCGTTCGCACCGAACGACCGGACATGAAAGTAGTAGTTGAGCAGTTGTGGGGAATAAGAGCAGACTACCTGAAAGGTGTAAAGAAAGGGTAACAGCAGCGCAAAACTTAAGTGGTCTTCTAGCCGTCTCACAATTCCTTTCTGTTCTTTTTTTACTTCTTTTTTTAGCCTACCTGTAAACAAATTGTGTTTTTAACTTTGAGACAGGTTACTTCCATCTCCACTCTGATGCTCATCATTTTAAGGAAGCATTTCAAATTTTGTTGTTCACCTAGTTAGAGAGTGATCCTGTTATGACAAACATAAACCAAGTCCAGTCCTAAAATGTCACCATGAGAGAAGGTAATTGTTGAGTTAGTGTTACCTATTATCAACCACTTGACTAGGGATTTATTTAAAAAGAAACTCAATGCTTGATTCATCCTCGGTTCATATGTTAATAAGCTTTGTTACTTGCAAGTAGAAAAACAAAATTCCCCCGAAGGGCATCGATTATTATCCATTAAGCTGTAAATGACATTTTTCACCAAATCATTCACTGAACTGCCCTATAAGATTTTAGATTAAGAGTGGCATGAGGATTCCTAGGAAGGTTGCAGAACCTGTATATGTTCTGGCAGGAAATCATGCCTTGTATGTGTATTGGGAACCGAATTATATGCATAGAGTAGACTAGACTATTAAGAGTGAAAGCAACCATGTCTAAAAACATGGGGAAAAAAGAGCCATTGTGATATATAAAAAGAGGATACAAGGCAAAGGCTACCAAATAACCACAGCATAGAAAAACCAGTAGGCTTACCAAAAACTAGGTATTCTATAATGCGAGATTGGATACAATACAAGCATGATGAAAATGAGGAATCAACTGTGGCTGTAAGAAGAAGAGAGTTGCAAAGATAGAGGCAGAAGGTATGAATGTATGGCATTATCTCTCAATTCCTAGTCAATCCACCTTCTCAGAACCCCATTTTCTAATTACCGATCTGAGACATTTATTATGTAAACAAAATGGAGAATCAAAACCAAAGCTCACAATTGGGCTTGCCACATAATCATTTAAGACAAGGGAATGATATCAAGATGATTGGATGGTTGTAGACTTTCTATTTTACCCTACTATACTCCAAGATTAACAATTTCTGATGAAAATCCCAGTGCAATTGTACTGTTATTTACTCGGTTTCCAGCCATGATGAAATAGTAACTCAAAGAGATGTACATTTGCTGCATGGTTACATACAATTGTAGACGAATCATAAACATTTGAACAAGGCCCTTTACTGTTTCATGTACTGAAACATATGACCTTAGCACATGCATGCATACAGACGTAGACATGCTAGTTAATAAAGTATTGTCCCACTGCAAGACAATTTCTTTTTCAGCTGAAGGAACAGCAGGACTGATCTCTACCAACCCACAAACAGGAAATTAAAGGAGACAGTAAAGGGCATTAGTAGTTCACGAATAAATATTGAAAGTACTATCTTGGCATGCCAAATTGTCAACTTTACCTTTCATTGGACTCCTAACAAGTTGTACTTTTATGCAAAACCTGCAGAAATGCAGTTTTTCTACTTTATTGCAGTAGTTCTTCTGACATGTAAAAGAGAGGAGAACCTTAACGAGAAAGAGGAAAGACTCGCATGTTCACTTGCTTATGTCCTGCAATTCAAGACCAAGTACTGTGAACTAAAAGACAATGCCTTGTTTTCTTCAAAATGAAGAGGATTGCTTGCTCTTGATCTTTTGAACCCCCCAAAGACCCCAGCTCTTCAACTACTTCAGTCCACTTACCATAAGCCCTGATCACTTTGCATGCATTTTGGAGCTGTTAAAACATGGGGTTTAGCAGAGAGAGAGAGGGGGATGGCTCATTGTTTAAACCCGGGGAATACCGGTTCATCAAGCGAATCCATGATGACATTCCTGAAAACAAGCCTGTAAGTATTCTTTAATAGATGTTTTTTCCTGTACAAGCACAAAATGAAGTTCAACATGAAATATTTTATCGTTTATTTATGTTCATTGTCAGTGGATTCCAAGAAAGTTCCTGAGAAAAATTGGAAATGTTTTGTCAAAGTCAGCAACACTTGAGGATCGAAATGGGACATTATGGAGAATAGAGTTGTTGAAGCCTGCTGATGGTATGGTTAGGTTTCAGAAAGGCTGGCAAGATTTTGCAGATTTTTACTCTCTTAAGAAAGGAGATTTGCTAGTTTTTGAATACAAGGGAAATTCCAGGTTCTCTGTATCCATATACAAGGAAATGGACTACCCAGCTGGTAGTATTGATTCAGTAAGCAGTAACCATTTTGGACACTTTGAGGAAGACATGGAAGGATGAAGATTATCTAGAATTCTTGGCTAAACTGCCAAAACAAAAACCAGAAGTGTCCCATTCATTTTCCAAGCCTGCTTCTGATTCACCTAGCTGTATGATCATAAAGAGCGGAAGATCCAGAAAAAAGCTAAAATCTTAAGCAAGAAAATCCAAAGGTAGGTAAATTACACAAAAAAATAAGATCATTTCACATTTTTTGTTCTGTTTTAAGGTTTTTTTTTTTAGTGTATGTCTGTGTTCATTGTTGACTGCATTAATCTTATTTAACTGAATATCAAGATGGTGACGCATGACCTACTGAGGTCAAGTTAGCTGTTTCTATTTTCCAAAAGATTTGAGTATGGAAGTTGTCTCTGATCATCAACTATGTTAGTTATGAATCTCTTAAAGCTTCTCTTGTCTGTAGCTCAATTATTCATATCAGGTTTTTAAAAAAAGCATCAGTTGAATATGATTCAACTGGAAATAATGAAACTAGATTTTATATCCAGTGGCAATTTTACAGCAAAGGGTTTCATGAAATATTATGTTTCTTTCACATATGTTGGACAGTTATCATGAATTACCATGTTGAACTTTGAGTCCACCAACACCTCACATAGAACCAGAATGCATCACACTTAAGTTGTTATCTATATAGAAGAGTTTTCGTGGCTGTGTTTTGATTGTGCCCTTGACAGTGTTTCAATTAGCTGGACTTGGAATGGTACTCAGGTTTCAATCTTTTGCAGAAAAATCTCTGTAGCTTCAGAAAGAAAGTTATTAACTAACAAATTTTTGCTCTTCAGGTCGGAGATAGATCACAGCATAGATAGTCTGTCGTTGTCGGTCCTTCTGCGTTTGCTATCACTAAAAGATGGAGATGTTTTAATCCTGCATTTTATTTCTGTAAACCCTTTAGCAGTAGTATCTCCTGTTTCTGTGAAAACGCTTAGCTCCTTCAGAATCTTAATTGTAGTTGAGAATGTTAAGATAGTACTAATTTAGTAATTTCTACTCTGGGGGGTTTTTCTATTTAGTCAGATTAATACTCCTTTATTTGTTGAATGTGTTAGAATTTTGAAGTGACAATCTCATGCCACATTGGATCAAATGTCTAAAGCTATTCCTGGTTTTTATTATTTCTGTACTACCAGTTATCTGAGCTTTAGACATATGCATTTAAATGCTTTTTGCAAGAGAGCAAGCTCTGTACTGATTTAGTTGCTTGATGTTCAGATCTTAGGCAAAGGTATAATATGCATATAACCACAATTTACACCAAAAGCAAAACATTGAACGAAGTGGCAAGTGGCAACCTTCTCATTGCATTATTATTCATAGATAAACTTCAACATTTGCGCTAGTTAGACTGCAATGATGAAGGCAGTAACGCAGAAAATACCTACTTTCTAGTTCTTTCTCTGCCAAAAACAGATTTTGAGCCCAGCAGCTTCAAATTTCTACATGAAGTGTAAAGAAAGACTTTAAAGTGAGGGAGATTCTGACACAAGGAGAAATGATTTTGTACTCATAGTATCCATATAAATAGTCTGTAAAATTTGTCCAGACAGGGCCGTACCTAACACCTTCAATTCTGAACAACAAAATACAAAAGCCCTCATGAGCTTGCCATGGTCCTCTAGCTCAATGCCACACATGCCCCTTTATGAAAGATTCCAGGTGATGCTGAATAGGTGAATGGCAAGTAGGTTTAGAGCTATTTCGGACTGGTATTTGCAGTTAAAAGGTTTACTGGAGAAAGAAACTAAACCACTGATGAACCTTCACATGAATCATATATCCATAATCATCTGTTGTCCTAACTATACAGAATTTCCGATCTAAAGACGATTTTAGACCTTGCTGATGAATAATACAAGGTTTTGACTAAATTAAAATTAGGAAAATTTTCCCCTAGCATTTGTCGAAAATGTACTCGTGAGTTTTGAAAAATCACAGTTTTCATCTTAAACTTTGATACACGCGTAACAGTTTATATTAGTCTATTAGCTGCGTGAACTCCGCTTCACTGCGGGTGAAATATTTATATTTTTTATTAGAAAAAATTATATATGTAAGTTTTTTTTGATGTATTTTTATTGCTAAAAAAGTTTTTAAATATAAATTAAAAAATTTATACATATATATAATCAAATAAATTGAGAACTAATGTTAATAAATTAAAAAAAATCATTAACGCTCACTAAAAATAAAATCGAAAAAATTGAGAAATATATGTAGATCAAGATATTTAATGCAAGAGGAGATATTACCCGGTTGTGTTTGCGGAATCTTGCTAATCAAAATATTTGTTTATATAATCAAACAATACTAGAAATAGACACACACATTAAATTACTTGAATACAATAAAAAATAAAAAAATCTACAACGCTGCACATATTAGAAATATTATTTGAAAATAATTTTTTTATTTTTAAAAATAAATTTCATATACAAAAGATTAAAAAAATCATAGATGAATAAACAAAATCACTTCAAAAATTAAACACACACAAAATAATTTTAAAAAAATCTCTATTAAAAAAAGGTTAATAAAAAAACAAACAATTCATTGATGAGTAATTTATTAATTGAAACAAAAATTTAAAAATTATTTAAAAGAGACATATTAAAAAAGAATTTTTTTAAATAATAGCTTGGGTGTTGTGACTTAACTTGTTAAACCTGTGATCCAGGTCATGGACTCAAATGGATTAAATAATATTTTTCTCTTAAATTTATACTTTATATATATACAATAAAAAAAAATGAGGGCAAAAAAAAAAAAAAAACAGGCGCACAAGCCTGAGCTTGGTTCTATATTTTTTAAAATTTTTAAAGAGGTAGACAACTTGTTATCCATTGCTATTTATTTTAAGAAAAAAAATTCATAGGGCGACGTGTTGTCTACAAACCTAGATTCTAAAAAATTAAGACGGCTTTTGCCAACACCCTTGAAACACTCGTAAACCAATTCATCAACTCAAAATACCCAAAATAAGGTCCGAAAACCCGAAATCAAATCTGGTTAGATTTATTATTTTTGGCTTAGAACTATTTTTTCAGGAAATATTGAGGTTCTAAACAACCACCATTAAGCTCTTCTTATCCAATAGAACCTGCCATAACCTAATTTTGGATCTCTAATGTTTTTTTAAAAATTTAAAAATATTTTAAGGACAGAAAGAAATTTGGTTTAAAAACTTTGAAAAGCCTCATTGATACAGTTCAATTGCAAGAAATTGGAATTTTGAAGGCGAATTAAGGGGCAAATTAAAGAATTTTAAAAGTAAGGATCACGTTGGACGTGACACGGGAAGCTGAGGGTTTAATAAAAAATCTGCAGGGATGGAATTTAGAGAAATCTCGAAATTAGGTTTATTTGGGAGGTTGATTAAATGGTTAGGGACTGGTTTAATCTATTAAAAACAAAGGACGCGTGTTGAACAGTACTACATCATTGACCGTTCCAGTCTAGTCATCTCTGTCAACCCACAAGCATGACTGACAGATTGATACAGCACTCGCAGACCAAGCTGTGGTAAAAGACAATCTAGGCCCAACCTTAACAACCTTAACTATATGTTCGGGATTTTTTAAAATAGTTTTTTATTTGAAAATATATTAAAAAAATTATTATTATTTTTTATTTTTAATATTAACATATTAAAATTATTAAAAAATATTTATTTCCTCTATAATTAATAATTGTTTTAATGAATAAATAATTATTTCTCGATCAAGTTTTTGCCCCACCACTATGGTGCTTACTGTAAAAACAAATTTGGTCTATTTTTTGTTTTTTTATTTTTTTAATATTTTTAGATTTTGTTAGGGCGTGTAGTTGCGGTTATTTTTAAAAATATTTTTTAATTAAAAATATATCAAAATAATATATGTTTTTATTTTTTAAAAATTATTTTTGAAATCAGCGCATGAAAATAATCTAAAAAACCAAAAAAATATTAATTTGAAATTAAAAAAATAATTTTTTTAATTTTTTTAGAAATGCTATTAAAATACAAAAACAAACCGTGTATTACATAGACTTTACCTAGATATGACCTGGTTGGTAGTATGTTCCAAATAAAAATAAAATAAAATAGATTTTTATTTTAAAATTGAGAGACACTGCAACAAATTTTCCACGAGAGGGTCTGTACGTTTGGGGTCCTTGCAGTTAGTTTTTAATTAGCTGTTGTTTTTTTAAGATGTATTTAAAAAATAATTTTAAATAAAAAATTCTAAATTTTAATAAAAAAATAGGTTAAATTAGCCAGTCAAAATCACCCAGTACAAATTTACTTTATAAATCTAGAAGATATAAATGGAGAAGTGTCGTGCACGTAGAAACCCAGCCTGGTTTATAAAGTACAAATTTACTTTATAAATCTTGAGATTTCTCAATTTCATCTTCAGTGAGTTTAGTTTGTAACAATCGCCTTCTATATTTTTCATGCTTCATCCATTTATATAAGTAATAGTAACACAAAAAACCTATCATGCTTCTTTTAAGATAGAAAATCAACTAAAAATTATATTTGTTTTTCTCACGAACTTTTAAAAAAAAAAACTTAATATGAGTTTTCATCGTCAAATGAAGTCATTTGATGCAAATATCATTCATTTTAATAGTCTAAATCAGTATCAATGATATTTTTTTTTCTATCGTCAGAATCTGGCGACCTCTCTCTCCTCTCTTGATTAGAAATTAAAAAATAACTAAAATAAATTTTTGTATTAAAATCAAAGTGAAAAAATATTGAGGTATTGAAACTATATAATTTCCATGATTTTTAAAGTTTAAGGATCAAAATATATTATTTGCAAAACTTATAGCATAACACTAATGTTTAACACCTTTTCATTTCGGTTTTTTTTCTTTTCAATTCTATTTTTTTATAAAAAATCAAAATCAAAATTAAATGGTTTTTAAATTATTGTTTTTTTAAGATGTATTTAAAAAAATTTAAGAAATAATTTTAATAAAAAAAATAGGTTAAATTACCCAGTACAAATTTACTTTATAAATGTAGAAGATATAAATGGAGAAGTGTCGTGCACGTAGAAACCCAGCCTGGTTTCTAAGCTTTCTGATTGAAAGGGTTATACTACAAGTGATGTTGATGTTGATGTGATTCCATTTTTTTAATGTTCTTTCTTGGCTTCTGGAACGACATGGTCAGATTTTGTTAAATTTTTAGTTTGCTCCTTGAGATTTCTCAATTTCATCTTCAGTGAGTTTAGTTTGTAACAATCGCCTTCTATATTTTTCATGCTTCATCCATTTATATAAGTAATAGTAAAACAAAAAACTTATCATGCTTCTTTTTAGATAGGAAATCAACTAAAAATTATATTTGTTTTTCTCGCGAACTTTTTTTAAAAAACTTAATATGAGTTTTTATCGTCAAATGAAGTCATTTGATACAAATATCATCCATTTTAATAGTCTAAATCAGTATCAATGATACTTTTCTTTTTCTATCGTCAGAATCTGGCGACCTCTCTCTCCTCTCTTGATTAGAAATTAAAAAATAACTAAAATAAATTTTTGTATTAAAATCAAAGTGAAAAAATATTGAGGTATTGAAACTATATGATTTCCATGATTTTTAAAGTTTAAGGATCAAAATATATTATTTGCAAAACTTATAGCATAACACTAATGTTTAACACCTTTTCATTTCGGTTTTTTTTCTTTTCAATTCTATTTTTTTATAAAAAATCAAAATCAAAATCAAAATCAAAATCAAATGGTTTTTAATTAAAACTAAATTGTTAAAATCAAATTAAAAAAAACATAAATTTTTTAAACAGTTCATCCACGGTAATATTAATATATTAGAGGAAAGTAAAAATAAAAAATAAAAAAATCAACGCTAGCAATTATACTTAATTATATCAAAACGAAAATGAATGTGATGAAGAGGACACTGCCGTCCTCTGCCATCCTGCTTCTTCTTTTTCCACGAGATGGGTCCGTTGGACGGTGCCATCATGCATTTTTTCCATGAGTTGGGTCCGAGAGGAAATTTCCATCATGCAGTTTTTTCCACGGCCTAAAAGATTTTCAGATTAAAAGTATAATAAAATGCAAGAACGAGATGGGTCCGTGGGATGGGAGACCGTCGCCGTCGTGCAGTTTTTTTCACGGCATGGGTCCGCGAAGTCCTCTATAAAAGCCTAAACCTCCTCCCTGTCCTCTATAACAAATATTGATCAGCATTTCTTTTTGATATTAAGATGGGGCTTCTACTTCAGATGTTGATGGTGTTAGTAATGATGGTTTCCCTGCAAGGATGGCTGCCTCTTGGTTGCTTGGAGGAAGAGAGAATCGCTCTGTTGCACCTCAAAGATGCTCTTAACCATCCCAATGGCACATCCCTACCCTCCTGGAGAAAAGGTGACGCCGAGTGTTGTTCTTGGAAAAGTATTGAGTGCAGCAGCAGCACAGGTCGAGTCACCATGCTCAATCTTGGGAGCGTAAGGAATCAGGAACTGGGAGATTGGTACTTGAATGCCTCCTTGTTTCTTCCTTTTCAACAACTCAACACTCTGTCCTTGTCAGATAATCGTATAGCTGGTTTGGTTGAGAAGAAAGGTTTGCTCTCGTATTACAAAACATTTAGATTAGTTTTTTCAAATTAATCAAATAAGGTGTTGTTTAATTAGTATCATTTTGGTTCTCCACAGTAATTCATCGAAGAAAATAGAAATCATATTTAGTAATAAGGACTTGTTTAATTCCTTACAACAACAAGAATTATTCAATTACCAATATTATTATAATCATGACATCATCACTGTAACAATTACTCTTTTTATTTTTACTTTTACCGCCTCAACCTCTTTACTTAAAGTCTTAACAATTACATATCTCTTGATCAATCATAATTAAATTACTTCAATAATATATTTTTTTATTCTTTACGTGAAGTCTTAATTTTTTTTTTGTATAGGTAGTTATGAACAGCAGAGATTGAGCAATTTGGAGCATCTTGACTTGAGAATAAATCACTTTGATAATAGTATTTTATCATTCGTGGAGGGATTTTCGTCTCTTGAATCATTATATTTAGGTTATAATAAATTGGAGGGGTTAATCAATTTGAAAGGTTAGTTTTTTTATGTACTATTACTTTTAATTATCTATTAAATTTAATTTTGTAAAACACAATTTATGTTTTGCAGTGTGTTAATTAACTATTATTTTTATAAATATCAAGAATCTTTGAGCAGCTTGAAGAACTTGGATTTGAGCGGCAATAATATTAACAAATTGATAGCCTCAGAAGGTAATTAGTAACACATTCACATTACCTACCTGGTAGTATGAAGACAATATCTGAACCCATATATACAATATTAATTGTTTTTACTTTTGGAAAGCCTTTCTATACGTTTCTTCTCTAACTTGCAGGTTCAAGCAACTTGAGTATTCTAAGGCTAGAAAATATCACAACCTATAGAAGTAGCTTCCAACTGGAATCATTAGAAGCATTTTCAAACCTCACAACACTTTATCTGAGCTCCAATGATTTTAGAGGAAAAATATTAGGTAAGTTATATATTATATATAGTGATGTTTATATATTTGGGTTTAATTAAAAATTTTAATTTGTTACTTTTGAACAGAATTGCAAAATTTGAGTTCATTGGAAGCGTTATATCTGGATCGTTGTTTTCTAGATGAAAATATCATTCAAAGCCTTGGAGCATTGCCTTCTCTAAAACACATGTCGTTGCGAGCACTCAGTAGCATTGTACCTTCTGGAGGTAAATTAACAAATTTCAACTCCACTATTACTTATTATTGATCATTCTACTTTTATGCCTGCTCGATTAAATTAAATTCATAATATTAAAAAACACAAAGAGACAATTAAATTTCAAATTTAGAAATTAACTCAATTGAAATCTTTGTTTTTTTTAAAATTCTACCATCCTTTTAATATTAATAATATTTCACTTTACATAATGTTTTTAGTTTTTTTAGCCATGATTAATAAGTAATAAATTATTTCTAATTTTAATTCCTTCTACATTAATATAATTTCTTGATTGTGGTAGGCTTCCTTAATCTTAAGAACTTGGAATTCTTGGATTTGAGTTATAATACTCTCGACAATACCATCTTCCAAACCATTGGTAACGTTGATGATTCTTACTCTCTCTCTAGGTTATATATTTTTCATTAGACACTTGGAGTCTTATTTTTTCCTAAATTATAATGTGATCAGGTCTATGTGACTTAAATCATCTCCAAATGCTATATATGTATGGCAATGATCTCAGTGGTTTCTTGCCTCTGTGTCTAGCAAATTTGACTTCCCTTCAACGATTAGATCTCTCTGACAATCACTTGAAGATCCCTATGTCATTAAGCCCATTATACAACCTTTCAAAACTCAAGTATTTTGATGGTTCAAGTAATGAAATATATGCAGAAGAAGATGATCATAATCTGAGCCCAAAGTTCCAGTTAGAGCACCTCTCTTTGAGTGGTCGCGGACAAGGTGCGGGAGCATTTCCCAAGTTTCTTTACCATCAGTTCAACCTACAATATGTGGATCTTACAAACATCCAAATAAAAGGAGAGTTTCCAAATTGGTTGATTGAGAACAACACAAACCTACAAGATCTTTATTTAGAAAACTGTTCTCTTTCGGGTCCATTTTTGTTGCCAAAGAATTCTCATGTGAATTTGTCATTCCTAAGTATATCCATGAATTACTTTCAAGGCCAAATCCCTTCAGAAATCGGAGCTCATTTACCAAGGTTAGAAGTTTTATTGATGTCAGATAATGATTTTAATGGAAGCATTCCTTCCTCATTGGGTAACATTAGCTCGCTACAAGTGTTAGACCTGTCCAACAATGTTTTGACTAGAAGAATACTTTCGAACAATAGTTTGCAAGGGCAGATCCCTGGATGGATAGGGAATATGCCTTCTCTTGAATTCTTGGACCTATCAGGGAACAATTTCGTTGGTCCTTTACCATTTAGATTCGGAACTTCTTCAAAATTGAGATATGTTTATTTGTCTAGAAATAAGTTGCAAGGACCGATCGCAATGACATTTTATGACTCCTCTGAGATATTTGCATTAGATCTTTCCCATAATAATTTAACTGGTAGAATTCCAGAATGGATAGACAGGTTATCTAACTTGAGATTTCTACTCTTGAGTTATAACAATCTTGAAGGTGAAATCCCAATTCAATTATGCAGGTTGGACCAATTAACCCTGATTGATCTTTCTCATAACCACCTTTCTGGTAACATCCTCTCTTGGATGATATCTACTCATCCTTTCCCACAACAATACAATTCTCGTGATTTTGTGTCCTCATCACAACAATCTTTCGAGTTTACAACGAAGAATGTATCCCTTTCTTATAGAGGCACCATTATCCAGTACTTCGCAGGATTTGATTTCTCATGCAACAATTTCACTGGAGAGATTCCTCCTGAAATTGGAAACCTCAGCATGATCAAGGTATTGAACCTTTCGCATAATAGTTTGACTGGACCAATTCCACCAACATTTTCGAACTTAAAGGAAATAGAAAGCTTGGATCTTTCTTACAACAAACTGGATGGAGAACTCCCACCTCGACTTACTGAGCTATTTTCTCTAGAAGTTTTCAGTGTGGCGCATAATAATCTATCCGGCAAGACTCCTGCGAGAGTTGCACAGTTTGCCACTTTTGATGAAAGCTCCTATAAGGACAACCCTTTTCTTTGTGGAGAACCGCTACCCAAATTTTGTAGTGAGGTTATGCCACCATCACCATCACCATCACCAATTTCAACGAACAAGAACAACGAAGATAATGGTGGCTTCATAGATATGAAGGTTTTCTATGTGACCTTTGGGGTTGCATATATCATGGTATTGTTGATGATGAGTGTAATTCTGTACATAAATTCATATTGGCGACGAGCTTGGTTTTACTTTATTGAGGTGAGCATTAACAATTGTTATTATTTTATTATGGATAATCTTCCTATTTTATCTTTGGGTTTTCATAGCCTTGGTGCATCGTTTTGTATTTTAGTTTTAAGACTTAAACAAGTTTAAATGCAATGTTATATTGATTTTCATTTGTGCTTTGTTTTTGTTTTTAGCTTCTATATGACATATAATAATGAAGTTTCTTTACTGATTGCTCTATGATTGGATTTATAAAGCCTAGGACTAGTAGTTTCTACGTGAATTAATAAGAGGATGCCTTTGTATTCTGGATTGGGTTTGGCAGACTGGATAAGCCAGGATTGCCGAGGAAGAGGCTGTTCAGGTTAGGCGAACAGGTTTCCATAATCATTAGTTATATAATCAATCCTAATCAGAATTTCCCAAGAAAGAATTAACTAAAAATTTTAGTTAATGCTGATGAACATGAGTAAATGATTTGCTAAAGAGAAAATCATGTATTTAAGAACCATTGCTATGCTACAAGTTGATCCTAAATTGAGACAAATCTATATATCCAGTTCGGAGAACCTTCAAACAAAAAGAAGAGTTAAGCCTTGTAAAATTGGCTATCATCAAAAGGACAAGAAACAGAACAAGAAGAATCAGCCTCGCATTTCTTACATAAGTAAAAAAATCCATTTACTGACGGAAAGGAGGACTCTGCAACAAGTCTAAAATATCCTCTAGAGTGCAGTGACCCTGCAACCTCATAATTACCTCAGAATGCACCGACATAAAACACACAGGAAATCCCAAACATAAGACTGTCTTATACCTCTGGTAAGTGAGATGTTAATCCTTCTTCAAGCGGCAATGTCTCAATCAATGGCATTATCAAATGAAGCTTCAGTATATCCCCTAATCCCAAGCCAGAGCACATAATTAGCAGAAAAAAAGGTTGTACAATCCTTTCACAGCTTACAGTACGTATAGAATAAGCATTAATAATTACCTTCATCTGGATCACCCGAACTACCTGCAACATATATCATCACATCACGCGGGCCAACCTAAGTGCAACAAACAAGGATATGGTCAATTGCAATATTTGAGCAGAACATTCCTCCAGCACCAATATTACTCAGGATTTATTACAAGCCTTCCAATTTCATTGGTCCTGATGAAGAGGTTACATCATTCATTACATCTGCACCAAGGTCTGGGACAACTAAGTTTCCAGTCCTGAGTGATGAGCAAAAATCAATCACATTAGAATAAAAGAAAATGGCCATGTAATATATACTGGGCCATTTCTTTTAGGTAATAAAAGTGTTCCTTAACCTTTTAGAAGTTATTTTACAAAGAATCATAAGAATTAAATATGTATATACACAGACAAACACCAAGTTATGATTCTAAATTTCCATATAAAAGATGCCCCAAGTTTTAGAATTTACCCCGAGGGCAAGTCTGTGCTGGGAATAACAAGAGCATCTCTGAGCACTCAAAGTTTCATATCCGAAGCGAGTTTTTAAGAAACTGCTCGTGTTTTAGCAAAAGCTGCTCTCCGCAGTCGTATCGATTGGCTGAAACACCTGAAAGAAAACTTCGTTCTAGGTGGTATGATACCCGTTGGTACCGGATTCAAAGGATTAGCGCACTGTTCAAGCCAACATAAGATCATTCCTTTCAAAACCAAAAAGAAGACTTTATTCGAGGGGGGAATGAGAGATATTTTGTTTCACCACATAGAGTTAATTGATTCTTACATTTCAAAAAATTTCTATAATATATCAGAACAATCATTTATAGGATTTAACGATTCCTAAGAGTGGATTCGTCCTTTTAACTGTCGGTGGTCCTGTGATTTCTTACAGCAGGGCATAAGGGGATGAAGGATTTGACAAGGGCTAAGGTGGGTGAGATGTTTCTGTCAAGAAATGATTTTGAAAAATTTCTTGATATTTCTTGAATAACTAAGATAGGAGTCTTGATCAAGGCAGGAACATAGGATCTCCAAGATTATTGACCAGAATGAGAGAAGGGAGGCTTATTCTGCTCCACTGACTCTAAGTCTCAAAGAACAAAAAATTAGTTAGCTCTATATCCTTACTCTTACTTGCTATATCAACTTTTAGAGTTGAAGTATCATCTTTGAGTATGCTTCTTTGTTATAATAAATATACATTGATGAGATATTATCTTCAAGCATGTCTTCAAAAACCTGGAAAGGAGTAGAAGCATCAGGCTCTTCTTTCATCAAGGAACTCTGCCAGACAACAAGATAAAGCAGCAACGTTGCTGATGGAAAAACTTCACTCTTGAATGAGTGCTGAAGTTATAAGCCAGGTCATTAGTTTGAAGGTGTAAAACTGGTTAGTAAAATTTTAGGAAGATCAATTCACATATATGGAGTGTGTAACTAAAATAAATAAATAAATAAACAGAAAGTAGAAACAGGAAATCCAATTAGTCTAATATGATCTTTATGTGAATAGAGGTTTTCTTTATGAAATTATGGAGATGGGAGGAGATAAATGCAGATGCAAGATAACAAAAAAAAAACCCTCTATGAGAGAGATGACCATAAAGCAATTATACAACTTTCTGATGTGAAATTAGCAAAAGTGATTTATCAATTACACCAAATTATTTGCATTTAAAAGATCGGGGGAGGAAGGGGCAGAAGATTAGACTTTGTATTTAAATATAAGTCAAGATAATTAGGAACAAAATAATGACGAGTAGCATAGTAACGGGTGAAAAATTATAAATTAACTAGTTTCTTGTAAAACAAAAAGAAAAAAATTTATAACTCTCGATCGGGTTATTAGAAAATTCTGAAAATTTTTATGGAGCTTTCTAATATGATTCCTTAGCTTGGGTTAAAATTTCATAATTTTTAGAGAAATTCAGAAATTTGATGAAAAATCACAATTTAACTACTTTTACGTTATTGGACGTAATTTTAAATCCGACCATCAGATTGAGCTGAAATTTTATAAGGAACCTTAAAATATATTAAATAAAATCTGGTTAAAATTTTAGGATGAACGAAGTTCAGTAATACTATCAAAGAATAAGAACCATTAAATGAAAGCAAAAAGACTCATTAAGGATAAAATGATAATTTTTTAGGGTGTTACACTAACAAAGGACTAAAAACACAAGTATTTACCAAATGTACAATTAATATAATAGTTGACAGAGTTACATAATTGTGAATCATCTTTAGATTTTGGCTCCTGCAAACATGTTACATAATTTTTCAAAATCATGCAACTAACAGCTGAGTCAATGTTACACATAAGAGAGTGAAAAACACAAAAAATGAACCTGACCTGCATCCAAATGAAAAACTTTTGATCATCTGTATTGAATTTCAAGATGTAAACTCTTCCCAAAGCTTGATTAACCTAAATAACCCAAAGAATTATGAAATCTATGATATTACAATCAATTATTAGAGTCAAAGATCTCCCATCTAAGAAAAACTAAGAAAAAAAAGTGTACCTTCTCAAAAACAGCCTCTTAAAAAAAAAAATTCGATCCTATCAATCAAGACGTCAAGAAAAAGCTATCAAGTTCTCACCAAAAAGAATTTTAACAAAACAAAAAACAGAAAAAGAAATAAAAACCAATGTTGGAAGAGAGAAACAAAATCTCAGGCTCAAAAACATAATAATAAATAGGATACATCTTCCACAACATTCAAATTTCTATCAAGCCACTGGAAATGAAGCAAACCCTCATCACCCTGGAACAATTCAAAAATTTCCACTTCAAACAGGAAACAAGATGCTAGAAACACACTATCTAGTACTTAAGATAAACGAAAACAACAAAAGTAACTAAAAATCTTTACACAGGCACAAACTCTATATAACACAAATAAACCAAAAGACACCAGTTTACCCTTCCAATGCGAACAAGTCCTTTTCGAGAATCAGCAACAACCCTTTTTCCATAGAAAATCATTTTACCAGCAAGAAACTCCAACACAATTTACTACCAACAAAACAACCACAACACCATAACATAACCCCATCAAGAAAAGCATACTTGTACATCCAAAAAAACAATTACAGGCTCTAATTAATATGAAACGGAGATTTTAAGCAAACCCCACAATTTTAAAGGTGATTTTATTTACCTGCATTGCTGAAATATCTTCAACTGATGAAGAACCCATTTTTTGCATACTTCCTTTATAAAGCTTCATTTCTTTCAACACTGCAAAGACGGACAAAAAAGAAGGAAAAATCAAAAACCCAAATCATAATCAATAACAGAAAAAAATAAAAGAAAATCCGAAGTTGGAAAATTAATGGAATTATTTGATTGATTTCTAGAGAAAGAGAGCTTGGGGAATTGGAGTGTTTTTATTATGATGGTTGTGCTTAGTGTGCTGTGTTGTCTTGGGTTCGGTTGCTGTGAGATTACCAAAATGACACTCCAAGTTTGAAATTGCTGTGAGATTACCAAAATGACACTCCAAGTTTGCCAAATTTCAAACAAACAAAGCAAGATGCTTGTGGCAAATGTGGGTCTTACCTGCTATCTATAGTTACCAGTATATTCTTCGCGCTGCAGCAATTGAATATAATTTTTTTAAAAAATATATTAAGAATATAAAAAATATTAATTTGTTTTCAAATTTATTAATAATTATATAAATAATATTAACAATAATAATAATAATAATAATAATACTCTAGACCCAGAGAGCTTGGGTCTGCCAAACCCAAGTTATTTTTTAAAAATTTATTAATAATTAAATAAATAATATTAACAATAATGAAAAGAATAATAATTATAATTATAATTAATTAATTAATTTTATAATTCAAATCAAATACATGGTTGTTTTTCAATAGTAATAATATTTTTTAAAAAATTTATTAATAATTATATTAAGAATATTAATAATAATATTAAACTTGTTTGTCTTAAATTCTTATAATTTTTAATCCTTTCAAATCAATAGTAATAATATTTTTTTAAAAAATTTATTAATAATAATAATAAATAATAATAATAATTTTACCCTTTAAATTTTATGGTTGTTTTTCAATAGTAATAATATTGTTTTCAAATTTATTAATAATTATATTAATAAAAATCAAAATAATAATATTTATAATACTCAGGTGTCTGGGTCTGTAGACTTGTGTGTTTGCCAGCCCTAAAGACCACGGGTCTGGCGTGTATCCCTTACTTGACCCAAATAAATAGAGAATAATTGTGCATTTTAAATGTCAGGAGAAAAAAAAAACACAAACAACTAAAATAACATCTTGCTAAAAATAGATGAAAAATTGAAAGTGAAACTATTATTACAATTTACAATGAAATATCTCTTGATTTACAGTAATTTTTCCATACCATTTAGTTTTTATTATAATTGGACTAGCCAAACAAATCAAACCGATAAATCACCTATTTAGATTGAATTGGGATTGTTTTTAAATTGTTTTTGGATATTAAACTAGTTAGATTTGTGCAAACCAATAACCGGTGATTTAGTTAATCAAACAAAACATGGGTAAAACTGGCTACATCTAGTTGAAGTATGAAATGCAGGGGTAAGATGACTAATCTGCAGAAACACATGGAGGCAAAATAGTGATTTTAGATAAAATAGCACTATAAAAATTTGTTTTTTGACTTAGAAATATATTAAAATAATTTTTTTTATTTTTTTAATATCAGAATATTAAAATAATCCAAAAATATAATAAAAAATTAAATTAAATTAAAGTAAAAAAAATTCAAGATTTTTTAAAAGTACAATTGAACCGTAAAAAAAATACTACCTAAATGAAATAGCAGAGGCATATTTATCATTTTTCAATTCTATCCCCCAGAAACTTTTCTCAGCTGGGTATAATATAAGAAGTGTTTGGGTCAGTGGTTGGATTGTTTTTTTTTGTAAAATTAGCACAGTAAATTAAAAAGATTTGGTGAATTGACAGAAGTTTTAAAAAAATTTGGTGGAATAGTATGTAAATTTAACCATTTTTACTTATAAATATATTAAAATAATAAATTTTTTATTTTTAAAAAATTATTTTTAACATTAACATATTAAAAAAATAATAAAAAATATAAAAAATTAAAAATTTTATATTCTTGCACCGAAGATTCTGTATTTCGGTAAGGATGGCGTAGCTTTGCTGTGGAGAAGGTAACTAGCGAACTTCGTGTAACATTCTGAAAGGTTAATTAGAATGATTATCAGAAAGAAACTAGTTTGTATTGAACCCTCAGTATCTTCCACTAGCTTATTTATCTGCAATGTTGGTTTAGACCGTCAATACCATACAAGCTTTGAACATGACTAGGTCAAAGGCATTTCTATTTTTTGCGGTGGATGGATGTCACTTTGAATTTGTTTTTATTTGTCAGGGCATGTTTTCAGATATCAGGAGGTTCATCTTCAGGCGTCCGAGAGTTTCTTGAGGGTTTCCTCTGCAGCTGGAGTTTAGTGGATGGAAAATACCATGTTCTTGTTGCTGCAGAAGCAGATGTTGATGCCCAGGAAGGATGTGATGGGAGGTATCTTTTGGAAGCTGACAGGTATATATATGGAGGTTGTTGAAGTCTATGCTTTGTATCCGAAACACAAAAAGGTCCCATAGTTTCTTCATATCTCTGTAAAGCTCGCAACTTTTTATCATAAACCAATCAAGTCACCATTTTTATCACATAAATAAAAATCTTAAGATAAACCCAGATTAAACATATTTGCTTGTTTTCTCTTATCTAAATCATTCCCTTTTGATATTAAAAACGAGACAAATCATTTAGAAATAATACATGGAAACCAATACTATACGGAAACCTGTTGGAAACTTTATGGAGAGTTACCTATTTGGAAAAGCAGTACCAAATAAAAATATGTTTTTATTGGATGTTTTTTTATTTTTTATATAGAAAATCAACTTTACTTTACCAAGAATTATCTTCAGGGAGTGGAACATTTGATAGATTATGATTTTTGAAATATGTATATTTCATTACCTAATATGTGTATTTCATTACTTAATACAATTATGGACAATATTATTTTTCTTAACATCACAATTTCAGGAAAAGAATGTTCATGATATTAAAACAAATAAATCATTGCCAGGTACAAGAGTATTGCAAACACAAGGAGAAATACTATAAAAGGATCAAATTGATCCAAATTTCAAGCTTTAGGTTTATACTAGAAAAAAAAAAACTCATATGAAAGGTAAAGACATGTCTATCATCCCAACATAAGATCAACTAAATTCTCTGACAGATGGTGCCAAGAATGTTCTAGATATTCATACTTCTATTGTTCATTTAAATAATAAGTGCATAGACCTTGACTTTCCTATAGCTATTAGAAAACGAGTTCAATCATCTACCAACCATCTCATTGCTAAATATTTATCTTACCAAAGACTTTCAAATAATCATAGAGCTTTTACTTTGAAGATATTTTAATTGTTTATTCCAAAAACTATTCAAGTGATCCAAATTAAAAGTTAGCAGTAATGAAATAAATGAATGCTCTTAATATAACTGACAATTGAATGTAGTTGACTTATCAAGGGAAAAGAAGAAAGCAGAGTGAAAATGAGTGTTTACTATTAAATGAAAAGCTAATGAAAACCTAGAAAAGTATAAGACAAGGCTTGTGTCAAAAGGCTTCACAGAAATATACGATACACTTGCTTTTCTAAATGGAGACTTAAAGAAAATATCTTTATTAGCATACCATATGAGTTTGAAGAGGGAATTAACAAACATAAAGCATGTAGACTAAAAAGTATTTATATGGCCTCATGGTTTGAACACATTGAAAAGGCTATAAGACATCAGACATCATGGTACCGACATTGAATCCGGCCATCGATCACGAGGTTACTTCAAAATCAAGCAAATCATTTTATGAGCAAATCATTTTATGTTTCTATAAACATTCAGGTATAATTCTTATCTTAATTATTTATGCGGATGATGTAATCCTAATAAGTGATAACAATATCGAGCTAGAAAGACTTAAGAAGAAACTTGCTGATGATTTTGAGATTAAAAATTTAGATGCTTTAAAACATTTTCTGGGAATGGAAGTTGGCAAATATAAGAAAGATGTATTTTTCACTCAATGCAAATATGTACTTTATTTACTTGATGCAACAAAATTGTTGAGATGCAAAGCAACTGAAACACCAATTCAAGCCAACTTGAAGATCCAACCTGCCAAAATTGAAGAAGTGGTGAATCAAGAGCAATACCAAAAACTCGTGGGTAAATTAATTTACTTGACCCATACATGCCCAGATCTAGCCTTTGCAAAAAAGCATGGTCAACCAGTTCATGCATTCACTAACATTTTGAAGTCAATAACACGAGGAAGATGAACATTTACATATTAAAGTCTATACCGATGCCGATGCAGATTAGGCTAAATGCATAATTGATAGAAGATCAATTTCTAGTTATTATGTTGATACTTGACAGAGCCAAAAATCAAAGTACTATGACAGAGTATTGCAGAAGCTAAGTTTACATCAAAAAAAAATATTAACAGTGGAATAACATGCATCCATAATATGGATCCATATGTTCCAGCCACCTAGAAAGTTGTTAAGATACTTACAAAGAGACTTGAAAAGAAACAATTTGACTACTTCATCAGCAAGCTGGCGCTTCCTTCTAAGTAGGAAAGTAAGATATATGATTTGATTTAGTTTTTGTATTCTCCTTTAAAAGAAACCGTGTATGAACTATTTTGATTCAAGTCAATATACTAATTTCCAGAGATTACTCTGTCTCTGTCTCCAAGAAGTAAAAAGGAACCCACAAAAGGGCAATTGCATTTATACACTGAGCTATAAGTACAATATATCTCACTAGTTGAAAACGTTTTCCTGGCTATCAATGCATCATCATGACGCAATAATTTACCTCGTCAGGAACACATTACCACCTATTATTAACTGCCGGATAATTTAATGGATGTTCTCATCTGTCTCTTTAGCTCTGGATTCTATGGAAAGAGTTCAAGAATGGTGATAGCACGATACCGTATTTTGGAGCTCATATAAGGGTATGTATGATATTAATTTCAAGGGCGAGCTCGAGCTGCTTGACTGATGCCCTAGAAGAATTTGAATACACGCGGCACCCGGATTCTTAATCTTTTCCACCTGCTTCTAATCAGCAAAGGATGCAGACCAAGTATATGTTCTGGCATGAAATCGTGCCTAGTCAGTATACCCACAACAGGGGACCTCTGCAGTGAAAGAGAATTAACATTAAAACATAGACAGCGTATGTGAATATGCGAGGGGGATCAGTCTCCTCGCTAAAAATAACAAGGAAGGTCCATAGTTACATGCAGAAAGAGGACACAACAAATGCAACCAACAAGTCATCACATATGAAATCTGATAGGCACTCTAGGAACAAGGTATACTGAAATATTAAGTAAATTGAGAGCAAAAGAAGCCAAGAAAAAGTAGAAATAAAGTGGAACAAGATTTGCTAGGCATAGTAATTCAGGAAACTGTGGCAGGGAAAGTTTTGTGGGAAAATAATTACTGGAAAATAGTAATTTGTTGCTTGCAATTTTCTGTGCAAGTGCAAAGACATACAAACTTCTGGAATGGAAAAAATAATTGAGCATGCTTGAAGTAAACAATGCTTTCACGGGAATGAAAAAGGAGGAGATTACAGGTCAAAGGGAAGGGGATAGAAGTTCTTATCAAGTGCAGTGCCTTCAATTTGTGAAATCTACAGGTAGAATTTTAGAAAAGCTAACAGATGGTACAGAAGTTCTTACACCAGATATCCTGGGCATCACCAATAAATGCCTCAAACCAACTTCTCGGAAAAGTATGAGAGCCTTGGCCAGTGACATTGTCTCCACAACAGTGTATGGTGAAGCATTAGTAAATGGATGTAGATCTAAAAACATCTCCATCTCTTCTTCAGTAAATCGTAGTTCCTCTATCTTGTCTCCATTGCCTGAGCCCCTCTCTGCAGAATCACCAGCAGAGAACAGCTTTAAGGCATCAATGCTTGTAGGCACTGGAGCGGACATGAAAGCTTTCTTCTTTAGCAATTCAATAAGATGAGCACGGAGGATAAGACCATAAAGAACTGGAGGCTCGGAAAGTGGAGGCTCATCAACCACAGGAAATCCATTATGCCTTGTAGTTCTCAGAACATGTACTATGTTGCCAACCTTCTCGATGCCCTGAAAGACCTGGAGTGGACCAGTTACTACATCACCAACAGTCAACTGCCTCATATAGGGCTCAGCATGAGACTCTAGGTAAGGAAAGCCCTTTGCTTTCATGATAAGATCAAAAATATTACCATTGAAAGCATCAGCCACAGTCTTGGAAATAAGAAGAACAAGCATTATCAAGGGTAGCAGCAACAGATTATTGGTCAATTCTAGGATAATAACACACAGAGAAACTGTCATCCTCATAGATCCACCTAAAAATGAAGCAGCACCTAGGACAGCATAGAGGCCATGATTAAGACTTGAGTGCGAACCAACTAGCATTCCAACAAAACGTCCATAAGATGCACCAGTCACAATAACAGGAACGAAAAGACCCGCAGGGGCAACAATCCCACAGCTAAAGATGCTAAGAAAAAAGCAGGTCACAAAGAATATGAGAATTGACGAATATTGAAACTCGGAGTTGGTGTTCTTGCTGAAAAGATTTCTTACAGCATCATCATTTGTGTTAAATATAAGGCTGGCCAGATCATTGTAATGTCCAGGAGGACATTGAAATTTCTTGAAGTTACCAGACCGGCCTATTGTTGGACAGGATTCAGATGCATCAGATGGACAAGGTTGGCAAGAGGCAAGCCACGGTAGTCCAAAAAGAAGACAGGATGTGGAAACAGAAATTGCACAAGCAAGAAAAATTTTGTAAGCAATGCCTTTCCTGGATACATCAATGAAAATGAGTCACGAATCATATGTTATCATATTGAGAAATGATTTTGTGCAAGAGAGCTTACTCGTTGATGAGGTTGTAAATCCGAAGAACCTTGTCTGAAAGGAAGTTATACAAACTTCCCAATATGCCTCCTATAACTCCAAGGGCAAGCGCAGGAGGAACATCAAGGAGGTGGTATGTAACACTTGCTGAATACACATCAAACATTATGAGCCCTCCTTTGCCAAATAACCCACATTTTCCACTTAAACAAAAATCAATCAGAGCGCGCAGCACTATTGCAACTACTGCTGTTGTGAAGAAAGATCTCCAAAGAAGGACACTTCTCCACCTGAAGAAGAAAATATTGATATTAATGTTGAAAAAAACTACCTCGGAATTTTCCACGATGTCTGATGGTCAACAAAAACTAAGCCAAATAACCAATTGCTGCATTGATATGAAGAAAAAATTTCAGCTTCAACCTTGATATCTTGCTCCCACCAGGAAGGAACTAGATAGAAATAATTGGCAAGAGGTACAGCTCAAACACATTGCATAGGAGCAAATTCTTATGTCCATATAGATACAGTGCAAATGTAGAAGTAACAGTGACAAATGAAACACGCAATGGTCAGTGAATCAACATGTACAAACAAATGAAAGTGGTGGTCAACGTGCAACAGGCAGCAAACTGTAGAAACTTTTTAGTTATATGAACCGGTCCATCCAAAAGGGGAGGTGGAAGACTATTAACTGACCCACATTAATATTTGCTCAAGTGAACATGGTGATATTATTCTGTCATTTATCTGAGAAGCCACTAATAAAATTTTACAATAAAATGAAGAGGCTTATCCTTTTTTGGGACATGTTTTTCAACACCAAGACAATAAGTACTAATCAAAGAATGTAGTAAGCTGAAATGAAAGTTTGATGTGGATTGCAAAAAAAGTTGTGATGAAAAAATTGGAACCATGACAAGTTAAGTCAACAGCAACAGCAAAGGAAGATTACAGAATGTTCAATTGAATAGCATTTCCAATGCAAGAAACATACCAAGATGCCATTTCTTCAAGTGCAAACAGCACACCTCCAACTGGGGCGCGGAAGCCAGCAGCAATTCCAGCAGCTGATCCACATGTTACAAGATCTCGTCGGTCTCGGTCATTTCTGAAAAAATGAAGCCATCTCCATGTTAATCTAAATCTTTTGGATCCACCCTGACCAAGCAATGCTGCAACACATGCTCCAGTGTGCACCATTGGCCCTGCCTTTCCAACAAAAAGCGATGAGGAAACTGCAGATATGCTTCCAATAATCTGCAAAATGAACAAAAATACATGAGACTTTCTGTAGCCATGCAAACAACAAACTGCTCTTAAATTTAAGCAGAGAACATCAACAAGAAATCAGATTAGCCAAATCGCCCACCCAAATGGAATACATAGTCAGTCAATGCAAGTTATAGAACCCAAGCTATTCAAAACAATCGAAAATAGAAAGAAAAAAAAGAAAAGAAATATTCCAAATCCCACCTTAACAATCAAGGTTCGCAAGGAAAATATTCCTGGCGCATCCACACCATTCAGGTAAGCCTTAACTTCTGGAATACCTGAACCAGCAGCAGCTGGTGCTATAAAAGCGGTGATGATAGATGCAAAAAGGGTAAGAGTCAAATTAGAAACTGAGAACACAAGAAAAGCCATCCCAAACCTGCAAAAAAGAATGCATCAAATACCATTCCCACTCTCCCTGAACTCAAAACCCTTTTCTCCTCTTACAAAACAAGATTAAAAGAATTTTCTTCACAACAAGGAAATCAAAATATTTTCTTAAACATTCCAACAAGCCACAGACAAACAAAAAGAAAAGAAAAAAAGAAACTAACTTTCATAGTAACTTGAAAAAATAATCTAAATTAGCTCTGAAAAACAAATCGTTACAAGGAAAAATCAATTCCTCACTTCATATACATAGAGAATCAGAAAGAAAATTATAATTGAGTCTCAAACTTTGATAAAAAAGTAAAAGGAAAAGAAACGAAGATGTTACCATAAATACTAACGCATTACCTTTTGGCCAGCATCATATTGGAGGTGACCACAAACTTCAAGCCAGCAATATTTTCCACAGCAAGATTGTTAAAAAACCCAATAAGGCTAACAATCAGGCCAATCAAGAAACAAAGCAACCACTTCATGAACACATACTGGAATATTTGTATCTTCCCACCACTCCTCCAATCTTGTTTAAAGAGATCATTCTCAGCAATCCTGCCAAATTCAAAGCCAAAAAAAAAATTCAAATCTTTAACTGAAATAAACCAAAAAAGAAAAAGAAAGTAATGAAAAGATGAGATTTTGGAAGCTGGGTTTTACTCGTAATCAAGACTTTCAATGGGGCAGACATTAGCTCCAACGATGGCAACTTGAGAAGTGGAGTTGACATTTGATCTTTCAGAGGTAAGAAGAGGAATGGTAACAGACTCTTGGTCGTCGTTTGCTTCTCCATTGATAGAATTTGTTGCCATAGTATTTTTTTTTTTCTTTTTAAGGTTATGTATCTTGGTTTTCCTTTTCAGTTATTGACCACCATTGGCACAGACAAGAAGAGAAGAGAGTTGCATGTTGTGATTTGTGAGAAGGAGAGACGATGAGTAAGTGAATGTATTTGTGATGGAGTGGAAGTGTGGAACTTTGCCTCTGATTTTTCTTTTCTTGATTTATATATATATATATATATATATATATATATATATATATATATATATATATATATATACACCCATCAACATATATTATACAATAAACTCAAAGAAAAACCTACTTTCACCGTAGCAATTAACGGTAGGAATGGCAAATTTGTAATTATTTCCAATTTATTCACCGTAGCAATAGCAGATCTGTAATTTTGTGCAATTTTTTTAGCTTTTTAAAAAAAAAAAAAATACTCAAAGAATTTTTCCTTTTATTTAACTGACCAGGTTTAATTTATGATTTAATTTGAACTAAATAAAATTTTCAAGTTTAATTTTTTAAACTGAATTTAATAATAATATCAAAAAATTTCCTACCATCTAAATTTTTTTTATGTTTAATAAAAAAATTTCTCCAACTAGCAGCATAACATGATTAATCATAGTTGATTTTAAAACTCATTAATTTTTACATTAATTTGTTTTAAACCCATCAAAATTTCTTTCTGGTGATTGTTTGAATTTGGAACCTTTAATTTGAATCTCGAAAACAATGTCACTTCATTAACTCATTAATTTTTAGGGTTTGCTGCTTTTCACTCAAACAACACCTTGTAACGACAAAAAAGAGAAGAAGTGCTCCTTGCTAGCGATGTCAGGCTGATTTTTTTCCCTGTATTGTTCTCTTGCAATTCCTTGTCAAACCAGGCCTTAACTTCATCCTGAACATCAAGCAGACTTGTCATGATCCTACAAGAATAGTGGTCTGGAAATGTGAGAGAATTACACGGCTATTTATCATTATGTTCTTCAGCAAAGAAAATTAAACGTCAAGGGCAAGCAAATCTAGCTCATGTTTTGTCATCTCAATCATGGTGATGGTTCTTCTTCTTCTTCTTCTTCTTCTTCTTCTTCTTCTTCTCCGTTGATACATGAGCAATTCCAATGGGGTTTAATTATATGTTGTATCAACCAGTCATTAACCTTATTTATTAGTATATCTCAACTGGGTCTTCAAAAAATCATAAATTCTGAATCAGCTCATTTCATGGAAAATGTCAACTTCCTTCGAAACAACATTATTTTATCGTGCAAGGCGTACCATTATGAGGAAATTCATTGATGATCTCACACGACTCTTTTCCTCTATTTAGTATTCACAGTGATCGATCTCTCCCAATCTCATGAGAGTCACCTATCTGCCCATAAGCTGTTGTCCACGTTTGAGAGGAAGCTTCGTGTGACGCCACTTTGCTCGGAAGCAGGGGACTGGCTGGTGAATTGCAAGCAATTGAGAAAGAAATTCTGATCGATTAATTGGAAAATTTCTTTGCGCGTGAAATATTTTGGATTTTTTTTTTAAAAAAAAAACATGGTTATTGAAGATATTTAATTTCGAATTAAAAATAAAATTTACTTACTTGAAATTTTGTTGAAAGTTAATCTTCAATGTAAATTTTTCAACATGAAACATTAGTATGATTTAAATAAATTGTAAATTAATAAAAAATTGATGTCATAGAAGATAAGCAATTCCAATCAGTCATTAACCTTAAATTAGATCTTTAATAACTTATTAGTAAATCTCATTTGGGTCTTCAAAAAAAAAAATCATAAAGTCTTAATCAACTCCTTTCATGAAAACTGTCAGCTTCCTTTAAAACAATATTATTAAGTATAATTTTAAAAGCCGAAGGTTTTTCTTTGTGCAAAACTATAATGTTCATTCTCTTGTATATTATCGTGGATGGGTTGTATGTAAATATTTTTTTTCTAATTTGGTTCTTAAATTTTTTTGTGACAAGTTAATCCTAATTAAAAACTAATTATTTTTAATTTATTATGAAAGGATAAGATTAAAAAAAGAGACCGAAATGAAAAGGACATCAAATATGGGTGATGTGATATAAATTTTATAAACGACGCACTTTGTTTCTTGAACTTTAAAAATCATGTAAATTATACAATTTTAGTACCTCAATATTTTTCCAGTTTAATTTTGTTACAAAAATTTATTTATTTTTATTTTTTAATTCCTGATTGAAAGATGAAAGAAAGATGATTTGCTAAATTCTAGCTATGGAGAAAAAAAAGTATCGTTGATACCGATTCACATAACTAAAACAGACAATATTTGTGTAAAATAGTTCCATTTAACCAGGAGAGTTTATATTAAATATTTTTTACCTTTAAAATTTGTTAAAAATATATATTTAAACTCGAGTTGATTTTTTATTTCACATTTATTTTTATTCTTAGATGTTTCGAGACAACAAATAAATTTATCATGATTCTTACAATGATTTTGTTATCAAATATAGATTAAAAAACAGTTTTTTAAATCAAATCCACCTAAAAAACATAAATTAAAAGCTCAGTCGCGCAAAAGGCTTACCATTCCGCCGCGGTTCGCATGATTAGTTGTATCGTACAAGGCGTCCCGTCTTGAGGAAATTCATCAATGATCGCCAGCTCTTTTCCTCTATTTACACACAGTGATCTCAAATAATCTCATGAGCTTCGCCCATAAGCTGTTGTCAACATTTCAGAGCAAGAAACTTCGTGCGGGGCCCATTTTGCTTGGTGGCAACGGACTGGTCGGTGAAAATGGCGAGCAATCGAGAAAGAAATATCAATTATCCATTGGTGCTTGCAGGGCTGGAATTATTTTTCTTTTTTCTCCCTTTTTTATCGCTTTTATATTTCTAATGCCAATCTCACTGGTTGGTGGATGCCAGAGCAGGTAGGAGTGATTGAGAAGGTGTTTCATCTTAATTTTTAAAATGTTTTTTATTTAAAAATATATATTTTTAATTTTAATATATATTTAAATTAAATAAAACATTAATCCAACAAAACCCAAACCATCATGTTGATTTTTTAATAATCTAATCAGATTAATTCTAATAATTTTTTTAAAAGATATTATTTCACTTAAAATAATTAAACTAGATTATTCTTCTAGTTGGGTTCACTGTAAAATCATAGTGTTTTTTTCAACGTGATGCCAACTAACTTCACTAACCATTAGACTTTCTGGGCTTGATGGTTGCTTTAGAATAAAAGGAGAAAAACTGATTTAATATAAAGTTAAAAATCAAAATTATCTTTTAATTTTTTAAAAAAAAACTATAGCATATGATTATAACTATGTCTAATTAACATCTTGATATAAAAAAAAATTATATATATAAAGGAGGCTCCCCCCTTTCCCTTCCATCAAATGTAGAGACGGGGAAAAGAAGGAAGGTACGTAACATTACGGAGGCTTCAACAAATATAAAATCAGTAATTATATATATACTCCAAAGTCTGAACCGCAACTTGCCAAATAATTTATTTTTGGCATTGGAGTTCTCATGATGAAGTGAAAGCAAAATCCAACTCTTATCCCTTTTTAATCACACAATATGAATCATTGCTCGTTGACCAACATGACTATTAGATTAAAAAAATAAAAAACCTAAAACATGTGCTGAATACTGTGCAGCTAGCACATGTTACATTCGAACAAATTTATTATTTATTTTGATTATCGAAGTTCTATTTCGAGCAATTTGAAGTTCAATTGATTTGCATCTTTTTAAGTAGAGATAAAATTGAAAGAATAAAGATTGAAATTAAAAAGACGTTAAACATTAAACATAGATGATATGATAAAGATTATATGAAAAAAAAATACACTTAGATCCCTTAAAATTTAAACAAAATCAGTTTCAGTATAAAAAATTATTTATATTATTTTCAATCTTTGATTAAAAGGAGAAGAGAGAGAATAGTTGTTGGATTGTGGCAATAAGAAAAAGCAATCGTTTAAACCATTTCCAACCTTCAAAATGAATTTTGAATAAAGATTATATGAAAAAAAATATACTTAGATCTCTTAAAATTTAAATAAAATCAATTTTGATATAAAAAATTATTTATATTATTTTACAGTTCATGATTAAAAAAAAAATAGAGAGAATAGTTGTTGGATTACGACGAGAAGATCCAAGAAAAGGGTGCCTAGCTAGCAAACTATACAATTTTTATTTCATGGCTTTTGCTCCTGATCATGTGCAGCATATGCATGAGGAGGCACCCACTAAATATATCAATATATTTATACAAAATTAAAGTTATTAAATGGGTTAACATGTCCCAACGATATTGTTTTAAATATTATTTAAAATATAACCTGGATAATCGACCATATTCCTGATTCCCCCATGATACCAAGCAAGGTGCAGATATCGTTTGGTATTGTGTTTGTAATTGCGTTTCATCAAAATTTAATTTTTTTTTTTGTTAAAATTGAGTGTGGTTTGTACTTTTTGAATCATTTTGATGTGCTGATGTCAAAAATGATTTTTAAAAAATAAAAAAACATCATTAACATGCATTTCAGCACGAAAAACTATTTGAAAAGTACCCGCAACCACAATGTCAAACACGCTCATAATAATTGTGTGCAAAATCTTGGCTTCAACCCCCAACATGGCCACTTCAAGCTGGCTAAGATACCTCAAGGTTGCGAATATTTTCACAGAGCCGATTGAATCTAAGCATGCTTAGGGTATATTTGTTTTTTAAATAGCTTTTGTGATTATAATTTAAAAAAACAAATTTAGAAAAAATATTATTAGTTGTAGTTAGTTGAATTTAGATACATGTTTGGTAAAAATTATAATTAAAATTTATGTGTAGCAAAAAAAAATATATAAAATATTTGGATATAATGTTTTTGTTTTTTTACAAACAGTAAAAAGGAGACTAGTAGAAATATTTACAAAACTCAATTAAAAAAACATATAAAAACTGCTGCACAAAACCTAAACTTATATTTAAGTGAGCGTTTGGAAACTCAATTTATTTATTGTTAAAAATTAATTTTTATATATATTTTCGATCGTTTTGATACGCTGATCTAAAAAATAATTTTTTTTAAAAAAAATATATATTATTTTAATATATTTCAGCATAAAAAACATTTTAAAAAATAACTACAACTTCACACGACATAAAACCTAGTTTTATACCATCCTAAATATGTTGCTATGTTTAAAAATGAAGAGAATAGTTGTTGGATTACGACGAGAAAATCCAAGAAAAGGGAGAAGATCCAAGAAAAGGGTGCCTAGCTAGCAAACTATACAATTTTTATTTCATGGCTTTTGCTCCTGATCATGTGCAGCATATGCATGCGGAGGCACCCCCTAAATATATCAATATATTTATACAAAATTAAAGTTATTAAATGGGTTAACATGTCTCAACGAGATTGTTTTAAACATTATTTAAAATAAAACCTGGATAATCGACCATATTCCTGATTCACCTATGATACCAAGCAAGGTATAATAATTGTGTGCAAAATCTTGGCATCAACCCCCAAAGTGGCCACTTCAAGCCGGCTAAGATACCTAAAGGTTGCAAATATTTTCACCGAGCCGATTGAATCTAAGCATACTTAGGGTGTATTTGTTTTTTAAGTAGTTTTTGTGATTATGGATCCAAAAAAACAAGTTTAGAAAAAATATTTTTAGTTGTAGTTAGTTGAATTTAAATACGTGTTTGGTAAAAATTGTGATTGAAATTTATATATAGCAAAAAACATGTATAAAATATTTAGATATAATGTTTTGGTTTTTCTACAAACAGTAAAAATGAGACTAGTAAAAATATTTACGAAACTCAATTAAAAAAACATATAAAAACTGCTTTACAAAACCTAAACTTATATTTAAGTAAGCATTTGGAAACTCAATTTATTTATTGTTAAAAATTAATGTTTTTATATATTTTGGATCGTTTTGATATGCTGATCTAAAAAATAATTTTTTTAAAATAAAAAAAAATATCATTTTAATATATTTCAGCATAAAAAACACTTTGAAAAATAACTACAACTTCACACGGCGTAAAACCTAGTTTTATACCATCCTAAATATGTTGCTATGTTTATTTCCCGGCTAACATGAAAGCTAATAAAAAACAAACGCAGTCTTAATTACCAACTTGGAATTGTATGCCTCTGTCAGTCCACACAAGTTACTACACAGTACAGTTACCAAATTTAAATACGTTGCTTTTCATTCTTAGTTGTCTCTATATTATTCCCTTTTAATTTTTAACCTGCCCTCGATCTGTCCTGGATTATGGGATCAATGCTAAAAAATGATTGGGGCAGAACACTCCTAGGGACAGCAACATGAACTTATCCTTAGGAAGTGAAAGTGCTTGGTAATCTTCATGGGTGTCTCCAGTTGCCCATGCCATCATGTGGTGCCCACTGAGATTCAGGACAACGTTGGATTTTGATCACAGCATGGAACCAACCAATAAAGAAATAATATATTGAGATGCTTTCCATACTGGTCGGTCCGATTTGCCAGAGCATCATAAGCTTTTCCAGAATAATTGGAGACTGCATAGCTCTAGCTCTAGTGGGTACACAATATTTACAGAATAACTTTTTTTCCATTCTCTTGTTTTTTCCAAGATCCAAGCCTCCTAATCAAAGTTAGGAAAAATATAAAAATGGGGCGGTCCATTTTAGGCTATATTATTTTTATAATTTTTTTCAAAATTTCAATGACCATTTACCATTAAATAGCAAACGGGGCTGACATGCCCACTTGTTTCACTTATTTTCTTGTGTATTTTCCTCACAAACCTTATAAACGTAATGGTTTTTCATAATAATAATAATAAAACTTTAATAAGAGTAAAAACAAGTTCAAAAAAAGGGTTCTACCATCATTAACTGTTTTCTATTTAACATCAAATGACCATAGTAATTTTTTTAAAAAAAATGGTAAGATTGATTTTGAAAAACTTTAAACTATAACAAGAGTTAGACAAAGTCTGCCCTGTAACAAGCTTTTTTTTTTTTTAGAATTCCCTTTAAAAAATTGGATTTGATCCTTGTAAATTCATAGTTAATTTGGAGATTAATAAAAAAAAATCTAGATTTCTATATTACCGAGTTAACCTAGACTAATTGTTTTTATTAAAATGGTGTGGTTTTGTTCTTTTAAAAATAAAAGATTTATTGGGTTTGTATCTAGTTAACTAAGTCAATCGGGTAAAAAAAATCTATTCATATCAATTAGTTTTTACCAATTTAACATCTTTTTCTGGTTTAATTTAAAATTCAGTTAATTGTAAATTTTTTAAGTTGATTTATCAAGTCTAAATTAAATAAAAAAATTCAGAAGATGATCGATTATTTAAAATCTTGGATTAGCTTCGCTTATTATATTATTAAATTGTGGTGACAAAAAAAAGAGAAAAAAAAAAGAGAGGCACATGCTTTCTCAGGCTCCCCTTCTCCTAACGTCCTAAGTTGTTTAAGAACAGGGCTGGTTGGTCCATATGGGCCTCAATATTGGACTTAAGAACATTTGAAGTTAAACAAAACGGGCCATACTTTCAACTAGAATATGGGCCAAACTGGGAAAAACCTCAGCCCAGCATATATTCATAAAAATTCTTTTCGCTGCATCATCTTTATTTATTTTTCATTAAAATTGTCATCATTTTTAGAGCAATCAGAACTACAAATTCCAGTAAAGTGCGCCATAAATATTATTGAAAAAAAAATCTTCCAAATAAATAAATATGATATATTGAGTTAAAATTCACTCTTGTTACTTTACAAGTTTAGGATGGTTGGGAAGTAAATATCTTGTTAATATTATTTTTTTTAGAATTTGATCCAATAAAATTTATAATAAAAATATTTTTTATAAATACATCAATTGCAACGAAAATTAGCTTCACAATTCCCATAAGGTGAGAGGCTTGCTTGGACAAATTTATAATTTGAAGATTAATTCATATTAGATTTCAAGTTAAATCGAAAAGATATTAACTCGGCTTAATTATTATATTTCTAGTGTTTTGGTTAATCCCAAGTAGGTTAACTTTGTGAATTATTTTTAAAGAATTAATTGATATTGTTTTAATAAAAATAATTAACCCCAAACCGAATGATTAAAGCCGTTTTCCAGGTTAAATATTGATACATGTTAATAAATGATGATTGGTGGTATTAATGAGGAGGATTACGTTTGGCAGTGTGGTAATTATTGTTTTTCAAATAATTTTTTGTGCTGAAATGCATGTCAACCAACCTAATTCGTGATAAAATGATGATGTAGGAAAACTGCTCAAAATTGACCTTCAATTTATAGTAGAAAAACTGTCGACTATCAGCCTACCAACCAACCTAATTCGTGATAAAATGATCACAAGTTATATGTTTATATCTCTAAATATGAGCAGAATTTATTTATTTATTTATTTATTTATTTATTTTGCAAGTGAATGATCACATGATTGATCAAAGATTTTGTTTGTTGGGTGAAATCATTCTCTTGTTCTTCTTTAATCACTGCTGATCATCATCAAAGTCCCTACTGGGGGAGAAAACTGCGATATTAGGTGCCCTCTAATCATTCGCATAAATTAATTTGAAGATATTTTTACAGTTAATTACATGAAAAAAAATGCTTGAAAAAAAAAGGAGAAGAAAAAAGAACCAGGAACTACTTAGTCGAAATCCATTATATTGAAGAAGGCTTGAATGCCAGTGTTTAGTCTTATCCCTCGGTGTTATTTTTGACGAGAGAAATCTTGAACGTTGTTCAGTTTGAATCTTTTTGGGGAAACTTGATATTAATTACTAATTTAAATATCCATTCTTATTTGAGTCCCAAAATGATAAATTCTATTAATTTAAATTCTTACTATTTCCTAATGTTAAGTGAAAAAATAAAAAAAATAAGTCAAAAGATGAAAAAAACCATCGTCTTGAATTAATTTTTTAGGCTCGTGATCCCGATCATTAGACCGGAAGCACCATACATAATCAAATAAAAAAACTTGAAAGTCCAATCTCTAACAAATCAAATGTTGAAGGATAAAATAGAAAAAAAATTATACAAAAAGATCTAAAATAAAAAATCATAATTAAAAAAATGAAGGTTAAAATCAAAATAAAAAATAAATTAGAAGGCAATAACAAATTTTTGATTAGAGAGTTAAATTGAAAAAAATAATAAAAGGACAAAAATAAAAAAAATAAGGATCAAATTAGAAAAAATAATATATCATAAACTAGGATTAAAGGATGAAATCGAAAACCATCAAAACTTTTATAAATGAGTCAAATAAAAAAAAATAGAAATTAAAAGAAAAAGGATGAAATTGAAAAAAATGATATGAGACAAATTAGAATTAAAAAATTAAATTGAAAACAAACAAAAATTTGACAAAATGATCAAGGAACTAAAAGGACTAAAGTTGAAATATAAAAAAATAAAGAGGACCAACCTATATTTTTCTGGGTAGGAGAGAAAAAAATAAAAAAAGTTGACCGATGTCAAACCATCTACCACCATTGACACACACGGTATTATGAGAAAAAAAGATGCAGTGACGCATCTAATAATATGACGAAATAACATTTTCTTTAACTGAGAGGTATTGTATGTGCCATTTAAAATGTGGTGGTACATCTTACATGCTAGTGTATGTGGTGCACACTTCAATTTTTTTTTTAAATTAATTAATATTTAATTAATGTTAAAAAATAAAAATACTATTGATTATCTCAGTAATTATAAAATACCAAACCTGAACCTGCTATTAATTTATTTATTATTTTAAGGATAAACTTGTTAATTTATTGTGCATGATTAAATAAAAAAAGATATTTATACCTTTTTTTTGCTAGTTTTGATTATGAAGGAAATTAATATGCTTAAGATGGAAAATACAATTATATTTCCAAATAATTTTTAAAAAGTGCAATTAATTTTTTTTTAAAAGAGCAAAAACATCATTTCACGAACAGTACATAAATCGAATTGCACAGTATTTTTACTTTTAACTTCTTATTGTCAAACTCAAAATCAAGTACAGACGTTTATCTTGAATTGGAATGCATGGTGACTAAAGTAAGACATAATCACTTCAACTCCAATAATGTTTTTTTTTTAAATGATTTTTTTAATTTTATTTTTTATAAATATTTTAAAATAAATTTAGATTAACATAAAAAATCCACAATTTAAACTTTCAGACGGAGTGCTAATGTGATAATAATCTGAATTTTTTAAAAAATATTTAATATAAAAATCTAAAAAATATTAATTTAATAATTTTTTAGGTAAAAAACAGGTTGAATAATAAAAATAAATACATAAAAAATAAGATGATAAATAAGTCAATTAGTGGCTATCACCTATATATATATATATATATATAAAAAAAAGTCTAGCGATTTGCCATCTTATCAATGAAGCATTATCAAAGGAAAGAAATCACAAGCATCCAATAAAATATCTCAATCTCGTTGTCCTAAAAAAACCAAAACAAAATACATAAAGAGAAAAGGTCGGATTTATGTCGGCCAACGACTTTTCACTTACTTTCTTGCATGCAGGTAAAAAACACCAGTAAAAAATAAAAAAATAAAAAAACCTAAAACTAAAAAGTTTGATTTCCACGGACACAACTTTTTTCAAAAAAAAATTAAAAATTTAAATTTATTTTTTTTTGAAATTTAATTTAATTTTTAATATTTTTATATTGTTTTAATGTAAAAAATTAATTTTAAAAAATACAAAATACAAAAAATATTTTTTATGTTTTAAATATTTTTAGATTATTTTAATGTAAAAAATAAATTTTAAAAAATAAAAAAATATTAATTCAATATATTTTAAATGAAAAAAAAAATCGAAAGCAACTACTGCAATACCACAGTAACCAAACGGCCTCTGAAAAACCAACGGAAAGAAACAGTAAGCAAACATTTTCTAGCCTCAGAAACTCGAAGCACACAAGAGGAAAGGAAACTTCTCTCTTCTTCTGTTATCATTCACACACACTACTACGTTCTTTCCTTTTCACTGCGTAGCGTGTACTGATCCAAGAACACAGGATGTCCTTTTTTGTTGGCTTAATTTTCGGTCTTGCTGTCGGATTAGCTTTGATTGTCGGATTTGTTAAGTCTGAAAACGCAAGATCCAAGCTTCGGTCTGAGCTTGTAAGTAGCTATCTGTCTTACTTTGATGTTAATTATGTTGTTTTAACTATAAAGTTTGCTTCTCTGTGTTTTTGGTTTCTGGGTTTTGGCTAAGAAGTTGTAAAGTTTGATTTTTTGTTGTGTTTTTATTTATTTGTGTTTGTGTTTCTGGGTTTTTGTTAAGTTATTTCGTTATGTGTTTTTTGATTTCTTTGTATGTTTTTCTGTTTCCGGTTTCTTCTTTAATCATAATTTCAGGCAACAACTATAGCTGCTTTTGCAAGAATGACAGTGGATGATTCAAGAAAGATCTTGCCAGCTGAGTTCTACCCTTCTTGGGTTGTCTTCTCTCAGCGCCAGAAGTTAAGCTCTCGCTTGCTCCTACTCTTCCATTTTTGGTCTCTGTATATGTTATGTATGTGTTAATGATGTTACTTATTTGATTTCTATTGCTTTTTTTATTTCTTCAGTTGGATTGGCTTAATCAACATCTTACAAAGATCTGGCCATATGTTGATCAGGTATTTTGCTACCATGGGGTTTCACTGTTTCACTTTTCTTCTAGGTTATTATAGCATTTGACTATCTAGTTATTAGAAATAAAGGGTCATTGTCAATTGGTTGCGAGAAAGTGAATTAGTGTATCTATAATTTGGTGGGTGTAGGCAGCTTCTGGCCTGATAAAATCTTCGTTGGAGCCTGTGCTTGAGCAATATAGACCGGTTATATTGTCATCTCTCAAATTTTCAAAATTTACTCTTGGAACTGTCGCGCCCCAATTTACAGGTTGGCTTTGTTTCATTGTATTTAACGTTGTTAGATTTTGGTTATAAATTTTTTATTTTGCAACTGGGATGCCATTATTTATGATATTGGTTGTTATGCCTAGTTTATGTCCATCGGCAATTACAGATGTCTTGATAGGTTAGTTGTAGGAGGCATGCAGCATTTCATTTGGTTTTTGATGTGCTCTAGTGGCCCATTTCTGTGTCGATTATGAGTTTCTGTAGGAGAATTGTTTCAGGGAATATTTCTGTCTTAATTGTTTTGATATGGCCGAAATGGTGGTCTTTGTAGATTTAGTTCCTGCATAGGGTATGGCCAGATGTAGAATCCGGTTTTCTGTGCATTGTAATTGTTACAGGTAATGCATATCTAACATGAAATTACCAAAGATCCCTTTGATATTTAAACAAATAGAGCCACTTGGGCTCCAACAATAGAACCAGAAAATATCTTAACATTATATATAGAAGTATAAGTTAAAATTAAGGTAGGCTCACTAATAATGGAAAAGACTTTGATACTCTCTCTCGTGTTTGCTTTCTACATCATCAAGGTCAACCTATCTAACAGTAATATTTTGGTTATGGTCAGATGTAGAATTCTGTTTTCTGTGCATTTTAATTGTTTGGTACAATATTTTCCATGGTACAAACTGGCAATCCTAAATCAATGTTATTTTTAGGAGTTTCTATCATCGAAGATGAAGGCAGTGGCATCACTATGGAGTTGGAAATGAACTGGGATGGGAATCCAAGTATAATACTTGGTATTAAGACTAGATTTGGCGTTTCTTTGCCAGTACAGGTAAAACAATAACAAAAATTCAGAATATCACCATGTCAATCCTTTAAAGGCAAGCTAGCAGAGAATATGGAATCTTTATCCTTAATTTTGACATAATCTCTATACTCGTGCTGTTGAAACTCTGCTTTACCTGCCGAACCATAATACCTATCCACGCTACTGTCTTTTCACATTGGATTTGTTACAACTTAGAAATAGTATTTTTTGCTGAATGTTGTAATCAGGATGGGACTTGCCTCCCTAATGCAACTGCAGGTATGGTTGTCTCCAAAACTTGATATTGTCCTAATCTGCATTGCATTAGAAGACTTCATTAATAATATTAAATGATCTAAATAAACGTTCTGGAAACTGGAAGGTGAAAAATAAAGATGAACCTCTAACTGCTTTCCTGCTCCAAGCAATTTTTCTTGCATGAATCTTCTGAAAATCCTACAAAATATGCTTCTTTCAATATATTATTTCTCGTGTAATCATTGGAAACTTAAAAGGTTTCCTGGCTGATGACATCTTTTATTATGCTTCCGGATTTCTTCTTCTGGTCGAGTGTAGAATGTTAGGACCATCCCACCAGGTGTGCACATGTATCAGCCGTATGTCTTATTGTGTTAATATGACGAGTTTTTCTATTCATTCAAGAATTTATTTTTGTACCCTGTAACATGACATTCAGTGCAGCTTGTCACCACTTCATGCTTTGCCCTCTCTGTTTAGTTTCCTCTTATTTTATTCCTCTTTTCCCTTTTTCTGATCTTTTGTATTCAGGTGAAAGATATCGGATTTACTGGGGTTTTCAGGTTGATCTTTAAGCCACTAGTTCCTGAGTTCCCCTGCTTTGGAGCTATTTGTTATTCTTTGAGACAAAAGGTGCAGTATCTATTCTCAAGAGTTAGAAATTTCTAAGATTTGAAAAGGATATGTATATGAATTTACACCTTGGGGGGGGGGGGGGGGTTCTTTGTGTGTATTGGAGGGGTGTTGCAAGCAAGCATGTATCTAGCAAATTAATAGAATATTTTACTCGCATGTTATTCAAATAAGTTATCTGGTCTAATTACCAACGGACCTTAGTATGCGACTATCTTAGTATCTACTAACATATTTGGATTGCAATACCCACCAACTAGCAGCACATGCGGTCAATTCTATGTTGTTCCCTTCAGATCAACCAACATCCATTTTTCAATCATATGCTTTTGAAATCTTCTTTCTTCCATGTCTTCTATCTTTTGATATATATATGCAAGACATTTTTTTTATGGGACTGGGAGCTTGAAGTGTCATTTGAATGGGAATGGTTGCATCATGCTGTCCAAATCATAGTGGTCTGATCCAAAGCTTCAATCTGATCTATTTGACTACAAAGAAGTGAATTTAGACAAAATAGCTAACTGTGCTAATGTGTTCTTTAGGTCTCTCTTTCTCACACATGATCATGAGCTTGTGCATGAATACACTGAGGAAGTATAAGTTTTTAGCGTACATGGTTTTGTCTTGCAGAAAAAAATGGATTTTACACTTAAAGTTATTGGCGGTGACATCTCTGCAATTCCTGGACTTGATGATGCTATTCAGGTTTGTACAACCCATTGTTGGCCTCCTTCATTTCATCATATGATAAAAGAAATGAAAGTACAACAATTCTCTTATTTAATTCTAGTTCATGCATTTAATTCAGTACTGGATTAAAAGTTTCCAGTCTCATTGGCATTTATATTATTGTCTTAATGATGGACTTAAGATGTTTAGTCTGTCAGTTGGTATCCTGGTAGATTCTGTCAAGGAGATTAAAGTGTACAAGTTCCTAGTTTAGGTTTGTGAAAAGGTACATGATCTTCATGGCTTTGTGAATGATTTGATGATACCAAAGATTTGAAGCTCCATTTGAATTACAAATTGGATTTTTAAGGACAAAGTGCGACAATTCACAAGTTCTTGAATTGAAGTTAATCAAAAGCCATTATCACTGCAATTTGGGATCGATCATTGTGATTGCATAATGAAATATTCTGTTGGCCTATGAAGATTTTAGACCTAGGCTGTGTTGTGAGAGACTAGATTATTTCAAGTAGGTAAATTGTAGATCATGGGTGAAGCATGTTGCTTTTTTCTTATTACAAGGGTGTTTTATATGTTCGGTCATAAGCAAATACTTGATTGCTTGTATATGGTGCTTGTGGAGGATGGTGGGGGCAAATATTCTATTTCTTGAAAAACAACAGGGCTTTACTTTCCAGATTTATGTGACAACATGATTCAAGCATAATAAAGCTGCATGTTTACTCATACAGGAGACAATACGGAATGCTGTTGAAGATTCTATCACCTGGCCTGTTCGGAAAGTTGTTCCAATTTTGCCTGGGGATTACAGGTATATCAGTACACGGAAAGAGATAGAAACCAGAACTTTTGTTGCACTTTCATTTTTCTTTCCTTATAAAAACCTGTGTCATTGATTGCTGGTCTCTCAATATTCATTGCATGATTGTAGAAAAGCATTTGGGTAACTTGAATGATCAAGTGTAACACCATGGGCTCATCACCCAAAAATACTTAATGGATTGGCTTTTGAGGTCTTGGACCAAATTTGTATACTGGAGATCTCCCTCATTCACACCTTTTCACTTCATTGAAAGAGTTTAACAGGAGTCTGATATCACATGATAACTTGGAAGAAGTGTTACAGAATGATTTCCTGCAATTATTCCCAATATGGATGTTAGACATGCCATTCTTTAAATCTTGCAACCTTTGGAGGGCCACAATCTGTTTGCATACCATTATCACGCACTCTTCAGACAGGCTGCTTATATGTCTGCTCAACTTGACACCTGTTCCCAAGCAAACATGGAGTTGTGTGAGGTGGCCGTGGTCCAATATTTCTATACAAGACAGGCATATTTCCAAAAAATGCAAAACAGTTGCTTCTGGAATCACCAAGTACAATAAATGTACTGTTGATCTCCTTGCACACTCACCAAGTGGTGGACTTTGCACTTTGCATTAAGTTTTCATGCTCAAATGTCTGTTGACAGTCTCTTTCTCTTTAAATACATGGTTCAGCTGCCCAGAAGTGGTGATGGCATTGTTAGTGGTTCAGTTTTTCTTTTCAAATAGCTAGAGAGAGGGTGGGACCATAGGACTGCTCATAAGGGGGTGATGGCATCGTTGGTGGTGCTTTTTCTCCTCTCAACCTGCTAGGATGGGACCATGGGAGATGGGGCAGGGTCTGGTGGTGGTTATTGGTTGCTACTGTTTTCTTTTTAGCAATTCATTGAAGTAACTAATAATGTTATTGTGCAGTGACTTGGAGTTAAAGCCCGTGGGAATATTGGAGGTGAAGCTTGTGCAGGCAAAGGATTTGACAAATAAAGACCTCATTGGGAAATCGGATCCCTTTGCAAAGTTATACATACGCCCTTTACCTGACAAAACAAAAACCAGCAAAATAATCGTGAGTGTCACAACACTCTTTGGTAGTGTAATTTAAGATAACCTTTTCCTCGAGCGGATTTTTTGTTGCATAACCTGATTTGAGATATTTTCCCCTGCAGAACAATGATCTAAATCCAATATGGAACGAACACTTTGAATTTGTTGTTGAAGATGCATCCACACAACACTTAGTGGTAAAAGTTTATGATGATGAGGGGCTACAAGCATCTGAGCTTCTTGGATGTGCCCAAGTAAAGCTAAGCGAGCTTGAGCCTGGTAAAGTGAAGGATGTGTGGTTGAAGCTGGTCAAAGATTTGGAGGTTCAACGAGATAATAAAAACAGGGGGCAGGTGAGAACACTCGTTACCTCCTTTCGGAAATACTTTATCATGAAAACTCAGAGAGATCTTTTATCTCCTTGGAACCATGAGGGACTGTCACAATTCTATGGTTGTCTCAACTATTGTATGATTTTAGGTGCACCTGGAGCTTTTGTACTGTCCTTTTGGCGTGGAGAATGGCCTTGTCAACCCTTTTTCCTCTGACTTCTCAATGACCTCTTTGGAGAAGGTACTTAAAAGCGGGGAAAATGGTACAGGAGTTATTGGAAATGGAAATGAAGTCACACAAAAGAGAAGAGAGGTTATTATTAGAGGAGTTCTCGCTGTCACTGTCATTTCTGCAGAAGATTTGCCAATGGTGGATTTGATGGGTAAGGCTGACCCCTTCGTTACACTAACAATGAAGAAATCAGAGATGAGAAACAAAACGAGGGTAAGGTTTCATGCCAAACCATGAAACTTTTTTAGTAATATTTTTAAATGCTATTCACTTGTGATTTCTTCATTAATCTTGCCCTTTTCACTTCTAGTTATTTCTGTTCCTTGTGCATTTCTTACGGTGAATGAGACCCTTGAAGAAGGGGGTTTAATCTATCTTTGCATTTCTGCCTCATGCTCTTGGCTTCTTAAAATCTTCAGTAGTACTGTGATTCTTATTAGCTGCAGAGCATAATTTTGCTTCATTCTTGATTTCCTTGTGCAGGTCGTGAACAACTGCTTGAATCCTGTTTGGAATCAAACTTTTGACTTTGTTGTTGAGGATGGATTGCATGATATGCTTATTATCGAAGTTTGGGATCATGACACATTCGGGAAGGTAAAAATAAAAAAAAACGTTTGCTGTATTTTTCAAGTTCATCATTCATTGGTTACATGATGGTATAGGTGTGATCATTGTTATCCCATAGTTCTGTGGTTCAATTGCATTCTCGCAATTATCCCCACAGGTTGGTGCTATGATGACCTGAAAGAACATTTTAATAAGAAAATTTGTGGCTTTGTTTGAGAGTAAGTCAAGCTGCTCTTATTGTCAATGCTATTGAAATTAAAAAGTTTTCATCAATTCCACTATTATTTACGTTTTTTGGAGCAATCATCAAAATGCTCGCTGTTTACTGCTTGCACATCGTACTCCAAAATTAATGTCTTTGTAAATTATGTGGTGGAACTGACTTCCGAACTGGATGCTTATATGAGTCCCTTGTCCTTGCCCTCCATTAATTTTCTGATGTTAAGCATATTGGTCAAATGAGTGGCTTTGATACTATATAAAAACTGATCTCTGCACCACAACTATGTGCATATCTCAGTATGGGAGTGCGATGGTGGTGCCTGTGCGCATTTTTCCTGTCAGGATCTTTGGTGCTTGGCATTTTCAAGCTTTTAAAAGAAGGGAATCCTGATAAATAACTTAAGATCTAGTTACTTTGATGGATTTAGAGGCTACTGCACTGTGCATGCCCTCGTTTGCTGACCTTGTGTCGCTGTGATGATTATTGACAGAGTTTTTGTTCTTAATTTTATATTTATTCAGGATTATATGGGAAGATGCATCCTAACTTTGACCAGGGTCATATTGGAAGGGGAATACAAAGAGTGCTTCCAACTTGATGAGGCTAAATCTGGAAGATTAAATTTGCACCTCAAGTGGACGCCACAGCATATTTATCGTGATTCTTGAATTAACCTGCCGAGTTGCAGCCGGCGAGAACTTTGGAAAGAGGCTGTGTTAGTTTACATGTACTGTAGTGAATTAGTTGGGATTATCTTAATGTAAATATATTTAATTTATTAATAAAGATTTATTTATTTTTAATATTCATTTATTTATGAATCTAGAGTAAATATAAAGTTTTTGAAACAAAAATGCTTTATAAAAAAAAATTATAAAGTTATAATTATGAGATTTTTATTAAATCAATGTATTGTTTCTAAAATGTTCCTGGTTAATGTTCTATTATGATTGAATATTAATTGAAATTATTAAGACTAATATATATGTTATGTTTTTATTTTTATGAAATGAAACCGTTGTTCTTGTAAGTTAAGATATGAGGGAATACCTAAAACTAATATGTAGGTACTTGTTAAATAACATGTACACTGAATTGATCTGCATAAGAATTCTACATAGAGAGATCACATGTATATATGTAAAGGCTTATGTAATAGTTGTGTAAGTGATTATTAGATTTGAGATCACTAAGTTATTTTATAAAAAGTGTTATATTTTGATATTGCTACACGATTTAATTAAGGGTAACAAATAAATAAATATTGAGTATAACATTAAATATATTAATATATTTAAGTAATCAAGAGGGGATTCATCACTCTAGGTGAATTAGAAAAAAAAAATATTTCATATGTTCTCAAATAGTATTAATTATAAATTTTTATAAGGTGAAATGAGATTTGAAAAAAGTTTTAAATCTTATTTAAATAATTAATGATTATGTTGTTGAAAATAAACATGACTTAATATAGTAAACACACTTTATACTATAATGTCTAAATCAAAACATTATTAATGAATGAATAATTATTACATCTAGACACTGAAAGATTAAATCAAACTGCATTTTTTTTTTAATATTTGGAGGATCATAATATTTAGAGGATCATGACAGGTTGCTATATATTGTATTTGATCTTCAAATATAAATCAATCAATTGTTGAATTGATAATAAAATAATTTTTTTAATCCTATTTTATTTAGAATTATGATTTATATTTGGACTAACTTATTATAAAACCTAATGGGTCACACACATAAGAACCATTGATTAAAAATTAAAATGTGATGATTAATCAAGTATGACATGATTGTAAATACATTTTAGAAATTAAATACTAAAGTGTAACTTATACAAGGAATTACAATTCTAAATCTATAAAAATCAAGAAGAGATTTAATTGAATAAATTTTTAAAATTATATTGAAATAATATATGTGATATTATTCAATGGAAAAATTAATATTTTGTTATTTATAGAGATTTTAGGTTTTTCTATAAATAGAATGTTATATTTTTTATTTTTGTAAAGTACATAGTAAATAGTATAATACACAAAACATTTGAAAAAACACACAAGAAAAGAGTTAGCATTTAAAGACATAAAAATCTCTCTCTCTTAAAAGAGTTTATGAGATTTCTCGCTAGTGGTTCGTGTGAATTACTGTTAGAGGCTAGACACTTAAACGACTTATAATGAGCAACAACTTAGGCATGAAGCAATTATTTAAAGCAAAAAAGAACATCTAATTTTCAGATAATTTTGTATAAACTATAAACAACTTTAAATCTATTTAACAAGAAATTGAAACTCCAGAAAATTTTAAATCTATCATTTTCGGTGTATATATCTGTTCCAAAAAACACAACAGGCTCTTCTTCTACCCATCCAGGAGATGCATATAAATGAAAGCATGCTTCTTAAATATGTATCCTCCAAAGACTGGTCGTGTTATCATCATCGAATACACCACAAAACGTAGAATTAAGACAACTTTCATAGTGATTTGTTGTCGCTCTAGACCTCTAACTATAAGTAGTAAAAAACTATACATGAAGTACACTGATCATTCTATACTCGTACAAAACCTAGAACTAAGACAGCATTCATAGTGAATTGTTATCATTTTCGGTGTCACTCTATGCCTTTGACTGTAAGTAGTTAAAAACGATATATAACAAGTAGATTTCCTATCTTCGCATAAACACAGTTATATGTATTCAAGGCCATGTAAACAACGCTTAACTTCAAGGTAAGGGAGGGGCTCCTTGATAAGAAAACATTTTCTTCCTCTTTTAAGTTATGCTTTTTGCAAATTAACGTGATATTTAAGACTTTTTTCTCCGTCATCAGTGCTAAATTACGTATCGGGGGTCCCCTAAATCCACAAAAAAGACTTGTTTTACAGCTAATCAACCTACGCAAGCCTAGTCTCCTGCACCTTCCAGCCCATCATAATCTTGAAAATACCAGGATCTCTATGGGGTTATCAGCAACCTTTCAATGCCATGCACCCTTTTTAAGCAATCAGCCACTTTATTTCCATGTATTTGCACATTTAGTCAACTATAGTCTTCAAATAGAGGAGCTTCTTTTTGTTTCACAGCAATCACTTCCCATTTATGACTCATCAATTCCACCAATATGTGTATTGAATTGCAAAATAATAAAGAGATTCTAAGTTTGTGAGGGCCTACGACCAAAAAGAAAGTTCAAACAAGGATCCCATGCATTTTCATTTGTTTTTTAGTTTTAAAAATTGTTTTTTTTATTTTTTTAATATTTTAATATTCTAATATGTTATGTTAAAAATAAATTTTTTAAAAGTAAAAAAATATTATTATAATATATTTTTAAATAAAAAATACTTTAAAAAATAATAATTACCACAATACAAAATACCCCTGAAACCTCTAAACAAAAAACAGACAGTCAATGAAACAATAACAAAAAAAAAAAAAAAAACAAAAGGAAAGAGGGAAGTATATAATCAGATCTCATATAGCATCCAAACCTTCCATCTGATCTCAAATACGAAGTTTATTAGCATGATCAGTATTCTCCCTCCTTGACCATCGATCAAGGTAATTCAAAGGTAATTGTTGAAATCTAAGGGAATTGAGAGAAATACCATTTAATTTCATGATGACTCGAGAATATACGATAGAAAAAAAAAATCCAAAGTCATTTTTTTCAAGAGAGAATATTAATGAAGAGACTAAATTTTTTTTAATATTTGTGTGACAATGGAAAAAAAAGAAGAAGAGGAAGTTCATTAACATTCATAAATTGAAAACGGGACTAAACAATATCAATAATTAAGTTTGTGTTTTTAATGTGAATTAAAAGCATGCATAAAACTAATTAAATACTGCTAAAATATGAATGTAATATTCTAATAAACAAATATTGCTAGAGCTTGAGAGATAAATCAAGTCCCGATCCATCTGTTTGATCACTGTTTGGAGGCCTGTTTGGTCGCTGGAGATGATCAGTACTGGGTGGCATATTGAAGGCAATATTTGATGAGGGAGAAGCACAAGGGTTCCGAAATAAGCCACTGTGATCCTCAAACCTTGAAGAAGAAGAAGGAGAAGAAAAATTCCCAAACGGGACGCCAATAAAAGCCTTTGAACTCTCTGCCCTTAGCCTATCAACTGAAGGCTGTGTACTCACCATAACTTGCCTAGACCACCCAACATGCCCATGCCGATACCCTCCGAAGGAATTCCATGGATAAGGCTGTTTCTTGTGGATCAAGGAATCCATCCGCACCCCAACCAACCTATTAAAAGATCCATAATATTGGTTTGTTGGAAGGCTTGAATAGGGATTGTATGGAAATTGCCCAAGAGTTGCACCAACATCCGACCCTTCATGCTTCTTGGCTAGTGCACGCTCCTGTTTGTGTGCGTTTTGGTGACCTCCTAGGGCCTGGGATGTGGAGAACTTTCTCCGGCAAAAGCTGCATGAGAAAACCCTAGGCTCGGTACTTTGCTTCGAGGCCTCATCCATGGACTCTTTTGCATGAGAAGAACCAACATTAATGGGGCTAAAGAGATTGAATTCTAGCTTCGACCCGCGGATCGAACCGTCAGTGTGAGGTTTCAAATCGAGCAAACCACAAGCACTCGATTTATGAAAGGGTGGTGGTTCGGATCCTCTGACAACTCTCTCTTTCATTTTCATATTTTGATCATGATCACCACAATCTTTATGTGGTTCTCCTCCGGAGGCAGCTGCTGATATGCTAGAAGCCTTGGAGGGGCACCATTCTGGAACGATCGAGTCCATTGACAATATAAAAGAAAGATCGATCATCTTTTTATTGAGTCTTGAATAAATCCAGTATCTTTTCAAGAATGGAAAAACAATCCTATTTCGTAGTAATTATTACAAAAAAATAAGAATACATATTCTTAAGCCAAAAAGTATATATTAATTAAAGACCATGGCTGTATAATTAGGAAAAACAAAACAAAGTGCTACGAAAAAGGTAATTAACGCCATGTTCTTTGGAAGTAAGTGGAGCAAGAAGACAACAAAATTGCATCATATTGACTTGCCAACCATGGATGTAATAATACTTACCAAAACAAGAAAACCCTTAAATTTAATAATGTCAATAACCTAAGTATGTAAAGAATGTTTTTAGGAGAAAATCATGTTTTCATTCCCATTATGTAAAAAATATATTTGGATAATAAATTCTTAAAAAAAACATGTGCTTTTTTACTTCATTAAAACAATGTGATTGAGCTTTTCCTATTATATTTCGTACGAAAATGGGGCACTAGGGATTGTTTTCCATAATTAAAATTTGTTTCTAGAATTTACAAAACTGGGCACTAGCTAGGGTTTCCAGCAAGAACTTGCCTTCTTCTTGGGCTTTGAATTCCAAAACCGGGCCTCACTTCTTTTCCAAATCCAAATTCAAAACCATAACAATTAAACCCAGCCCTAACCAAGGTCAATTAAAACAAATCAACATTCCAATTTTTTAAGTTAAAACGTCTTCTTTACTCAATATGTTTGAGGTGAATATTCGTCTAGTCTTTCAGTATGCTAATTAAATTACAATGCCTTCTCCTATAAAAAAATAAAATAAAATAAAATAAAATAATAATAATAATAATAATAATATTATTATTATTATTATTATAATATTTTTGAATCATGGTATCTAAAAGTGTATTTTTCAAATAACATCTCTTTATATATCATGAGTGAGTAAATAATGTGCATATATATATGTAAACAAAGAAATCTTATTCAGACCCTGCTCAGGTTTAGGATAATAATGCATATCAGCATTAGTGTCATATAATATTTATAAATCCTATTATTTTAAAATTTTATTTTTAATTATATATGGTGATAAAAAATCAATAATATAAGTATGAATAAGATTTTATGAATCATTTTTTGTTAAAAGAATTTTTTTAAATATTAATATTAAAATCAGTAAAAAAAATGATAAAAAAATCTTATAAATCATTTCATCGCAAAGAGCAAAAGGTGGCACAAGAAAATTACTATGGAATCAATTTAATACGTACTTTGACAAATATTAACTTGTTTTTAAATATCTTTAGAGTCTTAACATCAAAAATAGAGTGCCAATAAAGTCCCTTCTTTGAAAATTAAAACCTCTCCGTTCACTTAATTGTTGTCAAATATATTTTAAATATATTCAACACCTATATATATATATATCACACATTAATTCAATTGTTCTCTACTAATATTTTTTTTTAAAATTCGAATAACTATGAGATTCTATTAAGTAATCACATGTTTGAGAGAATCATGAATGCTTCTAATTTCACTAATAATTAAACGAATCACACATTAATTAAGAACCTCATTAAAAAATACACAATATCGTCTTCCGTTTATTTTCTGCAGACTACATATCTATATTAAGAAGAAATACTTTACTTATACATACATGTGTGTGTATATATATATAAACTTAATTTAAAATATAATATATTTCAAAAATCTTTGGGGATATGTACATATATAATAGTTAATGAAGCTTGCCACATCAAGCTTGGCATTCCCCAAAATTTGATGAAGTTTTCATATTAGTGCTAAATCTTTCAATTTATATCTATTTCGACTTTTATATAAAAAAAAAATTAATTTATCCTTGAATTAAAATTTAAGACTTATTTTAAATTATATATATGCATCCCAAAATTTAATTACTACTCTATCCATTACTATTTTATTTTATTTCTAAATGTTTCCTAATGATTTTTCTTTTGGCACTCCCTTCCTGATTGTATCCTAGAGCCACCCCTGCATGTATACTTTTTGTGTATCTAACTCATAGAGATCACCTATAAGTCTATAACATAAATATTCAAGTACATATTCTTTAAGGTGGATTATGATCTAGGATCAGAATTCAAAGCGAATCTGTGAGATAAGCATTTTAATGAATGGGCAAATATCTTGCCTAATTAATATTAGGAATTTAAGTACTTAATTAGAATCAATATTGCTCAATAGTTAGTCCAATGATGATTTTAAAAGGATATATAAAGTAGTGTTATTAAACTCTATTTGACCTAATAATTTAATTAATTTGATGACTTGTTAATTCAAAACATATTTTGGATTACGTTTTATTTTAAATTAGACAAGAGTTGATCCTTTTAATTTGATAAACAAACTCACGATTCAATTAATTCAATTAAAACTTAATTTGACTTGAAAAGTTCAAATTAAAATCATTTTAATTTTTTAAAAAAATCTTGAATCTACAATTTATTTTGAATTAATTACTTATGTTAACTTATCCAACTTATAACTTAAATTTTGATTCAAGTTATTTGCCGAGTCGAGTATAATAATGTTGATGTAAAGCATACTAACACTAACTATGAAATTGTTTGTTTCATATATAGCATCATTCATGTAAGAGATCTTATTATCGAAGGTTTCTAAAGAAGAATAGGAAAGAATCTGATTTTATGGCTCTAAAATGGCATGTTAATCTACCAAATCCCTGGCAACTACCTATCTGATTTCCTTGCTTTTGTGTTATCTTCTACTATTTTTCTTTATCAGGGTTTCTTTTTTTTTCTTATTAATTTTCTGTTGGGTTAAGACTTGAATTAAGAGTTGGTGCCAGCCCTCTTCAGTATCATTATGGTATCTGTTTAGAATCAAATTACAGGAAGTAATTTGTTTCTTATTCTCACTTGAAAAACTAAAGTGGAACCTTTGTATCTTTACTCAATTAAGCCATCAAATCCCATCAATGCTTCACACCTCAAAACCCCATATTTAACTTACACCTTCCCCATTTGATCATTTCATTAATTAACATCACTTGTCCATGTAAAATTTTCAAAAACCTACCAACTAATATATGTGTTCTTGAATTGGAAACTTTTTTGAGCAAATATCCATCACAAAAGATTGATATTAGAGGATGTATGATAAATAGTATCGTCGCTTTTAATGAATCCGGATGTGATTTTTTTTCTTTCTTGTGTGATTGATCTATGAAGTAATTATGAATAATTACTCCTTAAATACTCTAGAATTGCTTGCCCGTATAACTCATTAAAAAGAAAAGGCAAAAAAAATGCTTAAAAAAACAAGTTGGGAAAGATTATAAAGACGACCTTCGTACATAGTAAGATCTCATGCATCAAGTTTCACAAGGCCATATATATCAAAAACGAAAAAAAAAAATTGCATTGACATTTATAAATTGTAAACAAGATTAAGATGCAATGAAAATATTAACTAATTAAGCATTTGTGGTGGAATTCTAATAAACAATATTAATTTGCTAGAGCTTGAGAGACAAATCAAGTCCGGATTCATCTGTTTGATCACTTTTTGGAGGGTTAATTTGCTGGATATGATCAGTAACGGGAGGCTTTCTGATCGCGGCAATATTGTTTGATGATGGAGAAGCACCAAAACTGCTGCGAACTATGCCATTGTCATCAAACCTTGGAGAAGATGAGGAAGTAGAAATTCCAAATCCACCACAAAAAGCATTCAAGCTCTCTGTCCTTAGCCTATCAATGGAAGGCTGTGTGTTCATCAAAGTTTGCCTGGGCCAGCCGCTATGCGCGCCATAGCGATGCCCTCCGGGGGATGTCCATGAAGAAGGCGATGCCTTGTGAATGAAGGAATCCATCCGTGCTCCGAGTGTCCTATTTAAAGATCCATAATAGGGGTTTGTTGAGAGGCTTGAATAAGGGTAATATGGCAAGTGTCCTAAAGCACTCGCATCCATCTCCCGACGCCTCTTGGCTAGTGCCCGCTCCTGTTTGTGTGCGTTTTGGTGCCCTCCTAAGGCTTGGGATGTGGAGAACTCTCTCTTGCAAAAGTTGCACGAGAAAACCCTAGACTCGGTTTGCCTCGAGGTCTCATCAGTGGACTCTTTTGCATGAGAAGAACCAACACTCATGGGGCTAAATAGATTGAATTGCTTCGATCCGCGGATTGAGCTGTCACTAGAAAGCTTCAAACCCAGCAAAACTCGAGCACTTGATTCAGGAAGGAGTGCTGGTTCGGATCCTCTGGCAGCTTTCTCTTTCATCTTCTTCGTACTGTCCATCTTTGTTTGATCAAGAGCACCACCATCTCCATGCGGGGTTCCCTCCGAGGTTGCAGATATGCTAGAGCCCTCGGAGGGAGACTTCTCCGTACCACTTGATTCCATTGAGAACTCAAGAAAGATCAAGTTTAAGTTTGGTTTGGCATAAAGATGGTGAAAATCTTCCTCTTTTTATTGAGTCTTGAGTCGATGCGGTATCTTTTCATGGATGGAAAGAATCACGTTGTGTGGTTATTACAATGAATCAATTGAGAAAAGGGGCTTGAATGATGACGAAGCTTAAAAGATTTTGTTTCATTAAATAAGATTTCTCACACAAATATTCCTAATATGTGTTTGGTTGCACAATCCAAATGAGTCAAACTTCCGTACGAGGGAGATAAGGCATGATTTGGTGGCTTTCTGTGAATCAAGGTAAGGAATTATCTTTCCATTTATGCATGAGCTACTGTAGTCAGTTGTTATTTTATTTTATTTTATTTTATTTGGATAATGGCTCATTACAATTACAAATACAATTATATTATATTATTATTATATATTATTATAATTATAAATAAATAAAATAAATCTGATCAGAAACAGAAACAAAACTGTTTACTAAAACAATGTTATACAGTGTTTTGCTTTTTAAAAAAAAATATTTGGTCCTTTGGATTTATTCAATTTGGTTACTAGCTAGCTAGATTTTTTTTATTTGTTCCTTTAATGTTGTGTTCATTTGGGAATAGGTTTTGCAATTTGCTTTGGCTGCCTATCTAGTAGTGTTGGGGAAAATTCTATGGCTTGGTTGATGTTTTGTTTGGTAAAATTAAATTTAGTTTTATTGATTTAAAATAATTAAAGTTATAAAGACGGAAATGGAATAGTAAACAAATATTCAGCTCATTTTTTGTCCTAGGCTGAATTACATAAGCATGGAAAAGGTTAGTAATTTTTTTATTCTTTTAATTTTTATTTTTTTCAATTAAATTTTTTATATTAAATTTATTTGGAATTGGATTATGCCAAGAAAAAATTCAAGTACACGGTTGATGCTTATTTTAGCAAAATAAAATTAAATATTATTGATCTAGAATAATTAAAGAGAAAGAGGGTAAATTTCAAACTTGTTGGCGCTTGTGAAGGAAGCTGTCGCATTCTAGTAGTGCAAGTGGCTTCCCTTGATAGTCGAGCAGCAGCTGTTTTGGTGGCGGTGGAAGCGGCTCGGTAAGTTCATTCCATTAGGGTGGCAATGTTGATCAGTGGGCAATGGTGAGGCTCTGGTAACCCTTTTTTTATTTTCCTCTCTCTTTTCTTTTTTATATTATCAATCTTCCCACTAAACTATCCAAGGTTGCAAAGTGTACTGCCATTTTATGTTTTTTTTTTCAATTTTAGTTTTTATTTTTTTTATTATTATTTGTTTTGCTTTAGAGCTTATTTTTTAATTGAATTTTTTTCTCAACTTCATCCTTTAACATTTGATTTATTAGGGATTGAGTTTTATGATTTTTTTTGTTCATCTTTTATGGGTTAATCCCGACCTCATTTCTAGATCAGAGGTTTGAAAAGTTGATCTGGTTAACTTTGATTGATTGTTTTACATTATTTTTTAAAAATAAATATTTTTTTCAATTTCATTCTTCAATATTAGGCTGATTTAGAATTGGACCACGTGATTCCTTTTTTTTTTTCTATCTATAGAGTTATTCTAATTTCATGACATGGGTTATGACTTCGACAAGTTAGCACGAGTTGGCTTGGGTTTTTTTAAAATTTAATTTTTTTTATTTTTATCATTTAATTTGTTTAGGAATTGAGCTTCATAATTTTTTTTATTTTTTTTTTTATTAGTTTATCTCATTCACATAACCCGAGTTTCGGGGTTGGTTGGCTCATCTAGGTTGGCTGGGTTGTTTTTTTATGTCCTTTTAATTATGTGATTTCTTTTATTTCGTTTTTGTTCTTCTACATTGTGTTAGTTAGTGATTGAGATTTGTTTTTTTATCTAATTTTTTTTACTATGGGGTTATTATGATCTCACAAGTTTGGCCAACTAATTTAGATTGGCTCGGATTTTTTTTTCTTTTATAAAATTAATTTTTTTTTCAATTTCATTATTCAACACTATGTTTGATGAGTGTTGACTTTTGAATTTTTTTTCCTCCTTTTATTTTATGTCAGATTATCTCATTCTCATGTCTCTAGTAACGTGTTGGGCAATTTTACCCGAATTGACTCGAGTTCATTTTTTAATTTCTTTTTTTCTTATTATTCTTTTCTAGTTCCACCCTCTATCATTTTGTTAGTTTATCTTTTTTTTTTAATTCTTAGATGAATTAAAAGTATATTTTAAATATTATTTTATTAAATTCTATCTATTTTTTACTTTGTTATAAAGTAAGATTATAAATCTTTTCATAAAATTGAAAAAATATCTTTTCCAAGTACGTTGTTATCTCTCAATGTTTAAAAATATAACATGATATACCTCAGATTTTGAGTTTATTATCGATTTTTTTTCCTTTTAGAAAACATGTTGGCAATATCTATCTACATATTTTATTTTTACGTTAAAAAAAAAATCCACCCCCAGCACAGCACGATTCAAGGATCTAATGGTAACTATCAATGCTTGCAAGATATCTTCTGGAGGTTTCGAGCAATGATGGACTGGAGCCTGGACTAAGCAGGAGGCTCATGTTAATATAATCCATCTATCCTTTTTATTTTTTTGATAGAAAAACCCATGACAGCATTTGACTGAATGCTCTACATTGATGCGACAGAATACTGCAAGCACTTACAGGACAGGCATTATCCATGGATTTCTGTAAAGAACTATTACAGTTACCAGGATCAAAATGAATCTCCAGTAAGAATGCCGGCAACATCGTCGTGGAGAGACTAGAATACAAGCCACTTTGTTTTTGTAGGCATTTTCATCAATCATGCCGAGTCCATCTGAAAATACAGTTCTGAATTTCTTGAAAAAGTTTCAGAAACTTGAAACCCGACCAACAACAGTCCTCAAATGATGCTTCTTCAATTTTCTCCTTCTCAGATTGCTTCCCCTGTGCAAAATATAACCTTTGTGAATATGAGTTCATTAGCAAAAGAAATCTTGGGGTGCAAAAATATATGGTTTCCAAGAAGTACGCCTTAACTCGATTGAAATAATTAAAAACTACTCCCAAATATTTTACTCTTAAAATTTCTCAATGTTTAGGGGTGCAATGGCACCCTCAACCAAACGCCTAGTCCTGCCCCTGGTTTCCTGGCCGCCTTCTACGAATATCAGTGTTGCAGGAAATGACAATTTTGTGAGCATTGCTTACATATGATTTTCCGGCAGCAGAAAACTTGCCCTTTTCGACCAAAAACACAATGGGTGCTGCATTGTGGCCACATGAAAAAATGCGGTAAATTATACTTACCAGTACTGATTGTGCAAAACAAATGCATCAGTTGGCACTTTTTTCCCATCATCATTACGGTTCCAATGGTAGAGTGCGTGTGTCCTGTTCTTTATCTCCAATGTAGAGTGTCCATAACTGGCTTCTCTGAAAGCAGAGTAATCTGGTTGTGGATCTCTAAACCTGCAGGATGAATGCAACATTTATTCAGGACCACCATCAGCAGTTTCCCTGAATGTAGAATCCCCCCCCCCCCCAAAGAAGGGCAGATTTCCAGTTTTTCAGCTTCAGTTACCTTTCGGCAAGACCTTCTTGATTTCCTCCATCTCCAACAGTGATGTAGACAGGGGCAGATTCGTCAGCTGCTGGGTAGCAGTCACCACCAGATACATTGTAGTGTATGTTTGAGATTCGATACTGAAAATTGGAAAAACAATTAAATAAAATTGTATAATAAAATGCATGATATACATGCTGCACTTATCAGCATGACTAAATGATCAAAAGTACTGAGATTCGGAATCACAATTTGTTCAAGTTGATGGCAACTCAAACTTAGTAATTGGCTTTGACTGAACCAGTGAAATAATTCATCGCAAATAGATTCTCCAAGCAAAATTCTTTCTTTCTGAGCTCTTAACTTACAAACACTAGCAACCATATTAAAAAGCAAAAGGAAAGAAACATACTGATCTTTCATAAGCATGGACATGGCCAGCAAAGATCACATCAACTTTGTAATGAACAAACCACTCCTCAAAGACTGCCCGCATACTTTCACCTTCCATGAAGTGTGCTTCATTACTGTTGTAGATTGGGACGTGCATGAGAACAATGAGCCAAGGTGTCTTCTCCCTGTCAACCCTTTCAAGTTCTTCTTGGAGCCATTCCCACTGAGGGGTATATTTCACTGTTCAAAAGTTTAAACTTCAAGTTAAATCACACAGCTCTGACATTAAACAAGAATGCTATATACTTGGACATTGCAGGGTTTAATGTTACATTTTGGTTCTAACTCCTTGTACTTGCTGAGGATCTTACATGGTTATTTTTTTCAATGGAAACATCTTACAGGGAAGATATGTTTCTGGAATGCACTGCTGATGTCAGTTGGTAGTCTTCAGGTTGCTCCTATTTTGAACATGTTTATATACCAAGGTTTAAAAACCATAGAGGATAACAATATGTTGAAAGAAAAGCTCTTATCACGATTCCAGATGATGCTGTTTGACATCATGAATAGGAAAATAAAATGCTGCAGATACTCCTACTAATACCCTCAAAATTATTCGCTTTAATGATAATTCATAACTTGCAGGAAATATTGATAGCCCTCATGTTTATTTCATGAGAAGCACAACAAACGCTATAAAACCCAGCAGGAGACGCTAGCTCACATGACAAATTGAGGCATTATGACTGCTGGGAAGAGACCAAGAGAGTTGCAGCATAAGACATTTTGATGGCTCGTACTGTAGCTGGTTAACTGTAGCTGGTTTTTTCTCTCCCTGCATTGCGGTATCCTATAGCAAGGCCAAGGGGAACTACCACAAGAGTGCAATACTGATGGACACCCTTACAAACAAGCCGAACACCTAATGTGCAAACTGAACATCTGGAATTTTTACCACGTGAATACTCTAATCTGAGAATGTCCTATGGTTAACATGAAAATCTTAAAGCTTTCTTGATGTTGGGTCACAATCTAAAGATAGGATATTTTCACCTTATTGAAATACTTTCCTCAGGAATTTTTAAGAGATACTGGCTGCCAATCCAGCAGATAGTAGAAATTTAAGACTTCCAGAATCATGCTTGTCAGAGACCCTTGTCAAAATCTTTCACATATTACTGACATTATTATTATTATCAATCACATGAGGGTACAAGGTAGTTAATTATGAGATGGGAGAATGGAAAACTCTCATTTGTTTATGTTAGCGAATTATGTTAGTGAAAATTAATGAAGTCCCTGCTGCAAAATAGAAGAGCAATAGAATGTGGTTCCTTGGCCTACTGTGGTATGGATCCATATTACAACGTATCATAGAATGACTGCTGAATTTATATTGAAGTATAAAAGGGAATGAAAAGTTACCAAAAGGCGAATAGCTGGACAGCACAATTATATGAGCAGATGCACGCCTGATGGCATACCAGAGAGGACTGCTGCTTTTGGAGGCCAAATGAGGGGTTGGGTATCGGTTAAGATAAGATTTGAAAGGAATAACTTCTCCCTGCACATATGTTATGATTATAAATGATTAGGAACCGAACAAGAACTTAAACTGCTAACAGAAAGAGATTTCTACATAGGAACTATATTGATAAGCATGCCATGCTGCATGTATGAAGTAGATGGAAAAAAAAGGAAAAGGAACACAAGCTGAAACTCATGTCTTGTCTTACCAATCTGTCCACAAATTTACAGAAATTTACAGGAACACAAGGACAAAAAAATTGAAAAATTATGGAAAAAGCAGTTACCGTTGGTTCAATGGGACAGTTAATTAAATCATCTTATGTAGGTATGGATGGAGATGGGGATTTACATCCTTTTGCTAAGAATAAGAAAAATATACACAAGGAAAAATAACTAACAGAAAGTGAAAAAAGGAAAAAGAAGACTTTGCATGTGTCCTGGAGACTATATTCCATGCTTGAGGAATAGAATGAGAACAATGGAACTGTGGGAACAGCGGGAAGCAATAGCCGGTAAATGGTCCAGGAGTGTTTACAGTTAATGTTACCAATTCAGTATTCAAGTTCTTTTATACAATAGACAAAATTGCTCGACATGCATCACTAAAAAGTCTCATTGGATCACAATATCCATGGCACTATAGCGGCAATGAAAAAGGAAGGAATATAAATGACCCAGATGCATACTGTATCTGCATTCATATTTTTCCAGTGCAATGAACAGCACATAACAAGATTTCAAGATAGTCTAAAAGTTCTCGTAGCACCAAAAAGTTAACTAAAAAACTGGATGGTGACATCTGAACGGAAAGCAATGCAACATGATGAATGACTGAACATTTTACCAAGTAAGGCATGTATTCTATTTCATGATTTCCAACAGACCACATCCATGGCTGATATGCTGCACTTCTCTCAACGAAACGACCCCAGGTATCCCACCGTATACCAACATCATTGTACATGTATCTATCAGCGTAAGCAAGATCTCCAACAAATAAGACAGCTTGAGCTCCACTCTGCATGTAATGCTCAAGCGTCGAGAGGGAGTTATATGTCTGGCCCAGGTCACCTAGAATAGAAAGGAGTAACTTATTAATGAAATTCATAAGAATATACTTGGTAGAAACATGTTAAGGGTACTCAGATATATGCATGTAAAGAGAAGAAAAGAAAAAGACCCCCAAGGTAAAGTACTTGTGGAAGATAGAGGTGGCACTGGCACCAAGCCCAGACAGGAGGAGTAGAATTTATCGCAGACTTTTTGGTATTTAAAGACAATGGTATGTATATAGAGAACTTATGTATATCAACTTTTAGGTGGTAGAAAGGACAAAAGGAAAAGTACAAGTATAATGAACAATGCTGCAAAAAGAGAAAGTCCATGTTAGATAGAGGGATGCCTTTGAGAGGTTGGATTTTTTAGAAACACATTACTCTGGTACGGACATGCCCTGTCTGATATTAAATTTCAATAACGATCATTTTTTTTCATAATATGCCATGTTTCAATTGAAATACTAAGAAATGATCCAAGACACATTCTGACATAGTTTTGTCTGAAACCCTATACCTTGGTTGCCCATCGGATATAGGGAATATTTTGTCAGGGTGAAGAACCATTTCCTCCAAGTTCTGGAAACTTGATTATATAACTGTGTTTAATAGCCATTATCATGCTTCATATAACATAAACATTTCAAGCATAAGCAGCAAAGATTCCATCAAATCTATGATGCCAAATTATATCCATATGAAAACCAGCAGTACATATCAAAGTTCAAAGCAGCTTGTAAGACTTTCAACCAGAACTCTGTGCAGAAGGAAACAACTCACCAATAATTCCAAACTTGTAAGGAGTATCTGGATTGATCTTCGGAGGTGTTTGAAACCAGAACTCTCGATAAGAATCTCCATTGCCAATCTTGTAATAGTACTTGGTGCCATACTGGAAACAAGAAAGAAACTCAACTAGTTATTTCTTAGACAGTTATGAACCAAAAAGATTTCCAAATTGGTGCTGTGTCAATTGGCGTACTCAGCATGGAAATTCAATCGAAGCATGCTTAGATCCATACTAACTACTCAAAAGTCATTCTTATATGTTTGGCATAGCAGAAAAGCCCAGAGTGCCTATAGAACCTATTTACGACATGAACGAGCCCTGCCTAACGCAGAATCTGTTAAAGTCATTGATGTAAGAGGTTAACAGAATTTATTCAAGTAATTTCTAACACAGTAATCTACTATATCCACTTGCAATTAGCAATTTATATGTTACTCGGAGAAAAGGACAAAAATTATTCAGCAATTCATGAATTCACCTACTTCCATGGTTCAAATTATTAATTACCTCAAGGCCATCAACAAGGCACTGATGAATGTAGCCAGACGTATAATTGTAAAATGTATAATTTCTCACTGCCCCCTCTGCAGTAAAATCATAGTTCTTCTTTGACACACCATATTGCACTTTGCTGGTGCCTGGTTCATCAGGTGTCACCCACGAGATAATTACAGCCTTTCCATTGTAATCACCTTGGGTTATGTGCACCTATGGTTAAAGCAATTCAGGAAAATATGTTTAAATGACAAATAAATAACTATAAAAAGAACCAAAATGCAGATATATATATATATGGTAGATGATACGCATCACCCCATCATCATCTAAACAAAATGATTCCAGGGACTCTCAACGAAAAGTGAGCTTAATGGTAACATACTTTTAGTTTAGTAGACTTCAAGGTATATGAACCACGTAATGTCATAAAACATAGCACATCGATCAGTATTCTTGCTCTTGAATTCTACTTCATTTGTTGTAGTTGCCGTGTAGAAGACGTCCATATTAAAGGTGCAAGAAAGACACTTAGAATATGCAAATGCACCGAAACGCCATTTTTTCCCCTTTTCCATTCACATAATTGCATGATAAATCCATGAGCATTAAAGTTGGGCAACACATACAAAATAATTGAGCAGATTCATATGTCCAAATGCAATCTCACCACAGATCTTTTTTGCACGAGATATTCAAATGTAAAAATGCTTACTTGTTGTGGAGCATTATGACCCTTTGGAACTGCAAATACTTCATGGTCAAGAGGTATGTCATTAGATGGCCACTCTGACCGGATGAAAGTACTCGATATCCCTGCATTTCCATTTTTGACAGAGGCCGAGAGGAAGAAGAACACCAGTATAAGTACTTGAAGCAACATCTGCGTCTCGACAACCTTTGGCATGATTATTGATCAATCAGCCAATAGCAATTGAATAGCTGCATCACATCATCAATGACAAATATCAACCACAGCAGCAAATCAACAAAAATATGTTACTATCCATGTTAGACTGGTAATTATATTCTAAAACCATATTTTCCAATAACAATTGGTTCAATACCTGCATCCCATAATCAATGCCAATATATCAATCACATGAACATGACCCACATAATAACACATAAAATATCACATGACCCCCATAATAACACATGAAAGTCTGCAAAAAAGCAAAGAGAAAATAAACAGCTTGACCAAAAGTTTCATCGTTATCATCGTTTGAACTATGGAATTTATAAGAAAGCTTACCTTAGAAAATGAGCAGAGAGGGTGGTGGAGATGGGTGAGTGATGATGTAGTTTTTCTTAATTAAAAAAAAGCTGGTTATATAGGGAGAGAATACAGTTCAGTTTGTACTTTGTAGTGTGGCTTGTTGATTGTCGTGGAGACAGGAATGCTAAACGTGGTAAGCTGCAGAGGATCACGTGGCTGCCCATAATTTGTTGTTTTCCTTGTCAGGTCCATAACTGGCTTGTGTCTGTAATACGACCACGTGTGATTCATCAATTGAGTGGATGGGATAACTTCAGTCATTATCTTTCTTTTGGCATCAAGTCCAATGTCCATCAACTCCATCTAAATTATTTATTATCCGGCCATAGTTTTGTCATTAATGTCATTAGTTTTTTATATTCTTGAAATAATAAATTCAAGATTAATATATTTAATCAACACATAACTATTATATGTTAGAAAAACCTAGCATATTAATACGGTGTTTAAAAATATAATAATGATTATTTTTTAAAATATTTTTTTATTTAAAAATATATTAAAATAATATTTTTTATTTTTAAAAAATTAATTTTTATATTTCTAGAAATATAAAAAAATATTTTTTAAAAAAAAATCAAGTTTTTAAAAAATATGATTTCAACATATTTGAAATGAACATAAATCATGAAAAAGAGTTACTCAAACTTTGGATAAATGGATATAAGAACAGGACAATCCCATAAAAAGGAAGAAGAAGAAAATCACGAAGCCTAATTTCTAACAAACCCCATGTTAACTCAGGCTAACATTTCAAAAACGCGACCCAAGTCATCAAAACAAGGATTGCCTTATCAAAAAAAATCATAAAGTCTAGTTTTTAACCAATATGGTATCGAATGATAAAATTAAAAAAAAATAAAAGAATCAAAAAGTAAAAAAATAGTAATGAAAAGAGGTCCAAATTTGAAATAAAAACTAAAATGACAAGAATCCCAGGAAGAAGATAGAGAAAAAAGGGAGGAGGAGAAAAAAAATATTGGTGAAACCCCACCATTTCTCCTCCACTGAAAAGTATTGTCTCCCGAAAGCCCTCGTAACCCCACTTATAACGCCACCAAAGAAGCATGTGCTTGGCCACAAGAGGAGGCCACATACACTACAAGAACGCAATGGATTGCCTCCACGTGATGGTGCGGTTAATGCACGCGTCAGTCGAGTTGTCATGATTGTTGACTTTAGCCCACCATATTTGTTTTAGTTTCAATTTTGATCCCTTAAACCTTAATTGTTTTACGTCAACATAATTTTATTTATCTTGCCAAGTTGAATATTAAATGAACGTCAAAATTTCCCTTTGAACCCATATAAAGACAACCAAAACAATCCACCAAGTAAAATCTCAAACGAAAGTAATGTGAAAAGATCAAATTAAAAAGAAAAAACTTTAGTGGCCAAAAAAACAAAAGGGACCTGAAAACTACTATTGATCGTGCAAATCAATCTATAATTCTAGAAGAAAAAAAAAGGTGTGGAAACTTGTTTAAAATTCAAATTCTATTCTCGAAGCTCTAATTCTTTTAAATCAATGAGTTTTTATTTTATTTTGACAAACTGAATATTAGTCAAGCGACAAAATATTTCCTCAACACCACGAGACCCCATACATTTGCATAAAAAAATCTCTACGGCCAGTCCTAAATCAACACAATGTTAAAGAATCGAATAAAAAAAATGAGGGACAAAAAAAAATAGTTTCATTGTGCAACTCAACAATAAAACCTCTCACAAGATACCATTAAAATACCGACTCAATAATGTTTATTGTGCATGTTTGGTATTGCGACACGTGCTTTTCAAAAATATTGTTTAATTGAAAATTTATTAAAATAATATATTTTTTATATTTTTTTACATCAGTATATTAAAATCATTGAAAAACACCTAAACAAGCATCAATTCGATTTTTTTACAGGTGAAAAATATTTTAAAAAGCAGAAGCTATCACAATGTTAAACGAGCATTAAATGCTTGTTTGGTATTGTGGTATACGATACTTTTCAAAAGTATTTTTTACTTGAAGAAACATCAAAATATTTTTTATTTTTTTTTATATTTTTACCATTACAATATTAAAAATCATCCAAAAATAACATCCAAAAAAATATTAATTTAGTATTTTTTTTCAAAACAAGTGTATTTTTAAAACAGCATATAAAAGCTAGAGCTCAAAATAGATCAATTGCAATGGTGGTTAGTTTATCTTGTACTTGTACAATTTTTTAAAACGTGCTTATGATATAGTTCTTCCTTTTCAAATATAATAGAAAATCTTTGATTGTATCTTTCTAAAACACGTGGTTTGTGCTATGTTGTGGGTCAGGTTAAATTTTTTTTAATGTTAAAAAAATATTCAGGTAACAATAATCCAAGACAAATCATGTTAAATTTACTAAAATGTGACCTGAAATATGAGAACGAAACAACCCGCAAAAAGAAAAGTGAAAATAAATTATAAAGTTCAAAACCAATGTCAATGATGAAAACAACATAAAAATAAAAAAAATAAAACATTAAAGAAGAAAACCCGAGTCAACTCTGACTAAATTAACAAACCCACAACCTATAATACGAGATCAAAATAAAAAAAATATATATCAAAAGAAGGACCTAATAAAAAAAACCAAAGTTAAAAAAAAATTAAGAAAAACCAGAGCTAATCCAAGTTAACTTTACCAATTCGCTCTTGAAATAATGAAACAGAAAGAAAAGTGAAAAAATGATAAAGCTTAAGGGAAAATAATTCAATACAAAATGACAAAGCTTATGAGAAAATAATTTAATACAAAATGATGAAGCTGAAAAAAAAACTCGTAAAAAAATTTGAGCTAACTCAGGTTAATTCAACTAACTCGCCACTCACAACTTGAGATCAAGATTAAAAAAATTTAGACTTTCAAAAAAAGAACCTAATAGAAAAAAACAAAGTTAAATAAAAAAAATATTGAGAAAAAAATACAAATCGATCTAGGTTAGCATGACTAACCCGTTCCTGAAATAACAAATAATTTAATACAAAATAATAAAATTAATATTTTTTTATAATATACAACAAGTTTTTATTTAATAAAAATTCTTTGTCATTTAACGCCGTAATGAATTAAGAATTCATTAATGAAATCACAATAATTTTTTTTAATGCAAAATGATAATTTTTAACTGTTTAACTGATGAAGGATTGTTACTAGATATTTTTTTTTGTAAATAAATACAATAAGATAATACGTTGGTAAAAGAAAAGGTAGAAAAATATTTTGTATTAGCACAGGGATAAACTATATTGAAATCTGTAAATCTTCTAAATAAGTAAATTTTTAAAGTGTTTATTTTTATATTTTAAAAGTGTTTTTTTTTAAAAGAAATTTATTTTTTTATTTTAAATTAATATATTTTTAATGTTTTAGATCATTTAAATATATTAATTTTAAAAATATTTTTTTAAAAAAATATATCATTTTAATATATTTTTAAATAAAAAATATTTTAAAATACAAACACTAAAACACCTCAAACATTCACAAAAAGCATAAGCCAGCCCATCAAGTAAATGCCTTGAAGCCCAGAATTTGAAACGACAAGAGAAAGAAGGTCAGCAAAATAAGCCGGAGACGACATCGTATAATACCAGTCTTTTTGTCCAGTCTAGTAATAAAATAAATAAATAAAAACCAAAACCCTAGCTTTCAATTTCTCATCAACACATTATAAATACCACAATAATAAACCTCACTCTCTGGCCGTTTGTGGCAATTAGGGTTTAGTAGAAATCCCTCGTTGTTCTCTCCGCCGTCTCTTCCACTCTCTTTAGCTGTCGCCACCGCTCCCTCCTCAGGTCTTTCTATATAACATCTCATTACTTCTTCTGAATTTATTTATTTTTTGATAAGTTTTCGGTCCGTGTAGAGTATATTTTCTTCTGCTAGCGCTCTTTTGCCTGTGATGGTATTAAATATACTCCGAGATTTAAATATCTATGAAATCAATTTAATCTGAGGCATTTATTTAGGATCTTTTCTTTTTGTTAGTTTAATTATTTTTTTTTAATTTAAATTCTGCTGTTTTAATTGTCTATGGATAAAATGCAGGTGATGATAAAATAGACAGGGACATCAGCTACTCCTTTTTTTAGGGAGGATGATGACTAAGTCTAAAATGGGAATCTCTCTGATGCATTTTTCATAGATTAAAAACTATGAACTTAGTGTTTTTTTCTGTATATATAATTGAATTGGTTTTTGTGCAAATGATGATAAAATAGACAGGGACATCAGCTACTCCTTTTTTAGGGAGGATGATGACGAAGTCTAAAATGGGAATCTCTCTGATGCATTTTTCATAGATTAAAAACTGTGAATTTAGTGTTTTTTTTTCTGTACATATAATTGAATTGGTTTTTGTGCAAATGATGATAAAACAGACAGGGACATCAGCCACTCCAATTGAAATTGGAGAATGTTGACCATGTCTAAATGGGAATCTCTCTGATGCAAAAATCAATTTTTTGGGGATTATTGTTTGATTTTAGTGTTGGAGAAATGCTATAGATAGCGGTGGTTATCTATGTTTCTGCATTTGGGCTTGTTTATGCACATCTCTTATGACCACATCACGTGGTTATGTTATCTGCATGGATGGTTTCGATGCATGACCTTGGATAGTTGCGGCTTTGTTTTGGAAAACATCCTTTTGAAAACTGCTTTGTTTTATTGATTTGATCTATGTAGCTGTTCGTAATGGTATGTAGGATGTCTTGCATTCTAAGCAGCCTTTTGTTTGCAAAATGGTACCGCCTCAGTTTCTGTAAAATTTCTTTCTTATTTCTTTCCTGGATGAATAGCATAGATGAATGATCTGCCAGTGATGCAATCATAATTCACGTATTATCAGATATGAAGATGATGATGATACATGATTGTCACTACCTCTGAGGCAAAGCTATTATCTTGTTCCCACAATGCTTCTTGTGCTACTCTGGGAGAATTTTCCCTCGAAAAGGTTTTTTTTTAATTTTGTTGAACTCCCTGATTTTCTAATGTTAATGTTTTCCCTTGTGATTTGGTCTCACGCGTTGGACGTGTCTAGTAGTGACAAGGCCTGATGATTATATTACAAGAACGGAGATATGAATGGTGCCAGTTGTTGTAGCCTGAATATATATTATTGGGCTCCAGCGGCACCTCATGTAAAAAACTACTGTGGTTGAAAATGAGGGCTTTTCCAACCTTTTGAGGCTCTGTCGATTGATTCCCAAATATGGGGTAGTACAATCTGGAGACCACATCGCCCCTTGATTTTAATATTTATTGCCAAAAACTTATACGGGAGGGGCATAGAGTGATTGTTTAATCAAATTGGTGGTTGCAAAATCTGTTTCTGTTAAGATATAAATAATATAACGGGTTCCCAGAACTTTTGTGGTTGCACATTGCGGGCTGTTTTTCCACTAGACTCTGCATAGATTTCAGATTGATATGGAACTCTGAGCATGATGGATTTGATTTTGTTCTGAGATTCTTATTTTCCTAAGAGACAAACAAGTAAGAATTGCCCCCTGAATGGTCTAAAAGGAGTAATTTAATATATTTCCACAATGGGCTTATAATATTTGAAAAGAAAATTGTGTAGAGCGCTATAAAAAATTACTACATTAATTTAAACCCATAACAAGAAATTAAAAAAAACCCTATAACAGAAACCCGTTAAAAGATTGGGCTTGGCCCAACAGAGAGGCTTGGTGCTCATGGGCCTGTCAGACCCCGCTCGATAGTCGATAGCCTGAAGGGCAAGTCCCCTGACTGAATACTTTATTTCCTTCTGTTTTTTTATTTTTATTTTTGACAACTCTCTCTCTCTCATGAATGTTTTGAAACATAAAATAAAGTTTGATATTAAACATGAAACCTGGAAGAAAGTATCAAAAAGCAAAAAAAACTTAAAACTATAGGGGCTGAGTTGTAATTTTCCATGTCAAGTTGAAAAAAGGATTGCCCTTGTTTGGACCGGTAAATGTGGATGCTTGTTGTTTTAATTTTTTAAAATTAATAAAATCAAATCTTATTTTGTAAAATTGTTGAAAAATTGATGGAGATTAAAAAAGAAGAAGCTAAACTCATTGTGAAAGTTTAATTGATATTGTGGTAACTTTTATTTTCTGTTCAATCATATAAAAAAAAATTTTAGTTAGCTAAATAACTTTTGTTTTTTGAACTAAGCTCTTTAAAAAAATGCATTTTAAATCTTTGTTTTATGGAAACTAAAATAATATTTTTTTTTTATTTATAGAGATCTATTTTTTATTTATTTTGCATATAAAAATCAATTCTATTATAGTTTTAACTAAATATATTTTTTAAGATATATTTTTTAAAAATTCATAACTAAAAGTGTTTTTCTTTTTACCTCAACCATAAAAACTCTCATCATATCAAACAAAAATGATAACATGATATTAAGCTAATGTTAAAAACATAATATTTCAGAATCTCACGCAACAATAAAATAATTTTATTTTGTAATTGTAATGTATGTTTAATAAAAAATATAACAGGCCAGTAAAATACTAGAGGAAGTCATCCTTTTTAATTTAGGCTTTGTTTAGCATTGGAGCTCAATTATATTTTTTAAGTCTTTTTTTAGTTTAAAATTATTTTGTAATATTTTAATATTGTTTTAATATTATAATATCAAAAATATATTTTAAAAAATAAAAAATATATTATTTTAATATATTAAAAAAAAACTTTGAAAAATTCCAATTCTACTAAACATGCCCTTTGACATCCCAGCCTCCACTTAGAAGGCTAATTGGCTGGTGCTTGACTTTTGCATCGGAAATTGACATATTAAACCTGACAAACTTTCTCTTCTACGTCTAATCTTGGGCTGCAAGCACTTGCTGATGTAAAAATAAAATAAAATAAAATAATAATAAATGAAATTGCAAAATAAATTCAATTCAAAATAATTCAAAATAGAACAAATAATAATAAAAAGAATGAGTATTAAATCTAATAAGTAAAAAAATTATAGGAGGATGAAATTAAAAAAAAATATATTTTTACAAATTATTTCAAACAAAACAAACAACATAACAATGACCAAATACAAAGGAAAAATAAATTGAAAGTTTGCTTTAAAAATTTAGAAGGTTAAACGTGGAAACCAGGGGAAGAGAGAAAATATGAAATAAAAAAAAAGGGTGTCAACAACAAAACGATGATTTATTGGCACATGCGTTGTCCATGAATTGAGAGGCTGCTGAAATAATTTAAACACCATTGTGGAAGTTTATGTTTGGCCACCATAAAACGCTGCATAAACAACCTGAAGAGCACTGACGTATTCTATATATCGGCGTGTGTAATCCAATTTTCTTTTTTTTAAATAGTATTTTAAATTTATGTAAATAAAATTAAATTTGTTTTAATTAACTTGATTATAACTAAAAAAAATTATGATTAAAATATGGAAAAGCACTTGAATATCATTTAAAGAAATTTTATTTTGAAAGACAATTTAATTGTTTTACTAATAGAAAATTATATTGTCATGGCAATGCAACGAATTCTCATATAGAAAATTATATTATGAAAATTTGAAACCTTACATCTTGTATATCCAACCTTGCCGTGGTGGAATAAGGTGATGAATCTTCCATCCGTTTTAAGTAAGCCGTTCAACTTAACCCTAACCGGAGTGTCAATTTTTCACAAAACTCTAAAATCGACAAGGTATATTCTTACTTACCATATATATAAATTGAATATATAGAGATACATTTTAAAACATGATCATTAAACTTAATCAAAACAGGTTGATTTTAAATATTTGAATCCAAAACCTGATTTAAATTGAGTTTTTCATTGAATAGGATAAAATATTGACTATGTAAAACTCGGATGATCTAATTGAATTTTTATTAATCTATTTGACTAACATAAATATAACTGGATCAACATCAAAATTATTTTTTATTTTTTAAAATAAAATAATATTGTTTTAACAAAAATAACTAAATCAGATTAATTTGAGCCGATTGAATAGAAGAGAGTTGATAATACAATTCGATGGGCTAAATCTTTTTCCAGCTTAATCCCGAATCTAATATGAAAAACATGTTTCAAAACTGGCATGCATTCCTAGGCCACATCTTGCTGGATTGGAAACAGAAAACAAGGCTACAAATAATACCCAACATAAATTTATTACATCAGTCTACAGTGACACCGAGTCTTGCAATATAGTAAAAAAAATAATTATTATTTCAAGGTATGATATAGTTATAATGTAATGTAACAACATGCCTATAATGAACTCGAGGAAATAATTCTTCTTGATTTAACACCATACAAAGAATTCTCGTCACTTTTATGGAAACAGTGAAAACTTTTGTATTTCCAGCTTTGCCTTAAGCTCTATTTTCGTGTTTTTAAATTTGTTTTTATTTTTTTAGTTTTAAATTAATTTTTAAAATCATTTTAATAGGATAATATTAAAATTAAATTTTTGTAAATAAAAAATCTTTTTTTGATATTTTTTTAAACACTTTCAAAAGCAATTTATACCGCACTCTAAAACAGGTTCTTAATCTAATAAGAGCGCATTTAGATTATGGTTGAGATTGTTTTTTAAATTATTTTTTGTTTGAAAATACTTTAAAATATTTTTTTATTTTTTAAAATTCATTTTAATAACACTGAAAAAAATAATTTGAAGCAAATAAAAAATTAAGTTTTTTTTTCAAAAACATGGTTGAATTGCAAAAGCAAACACAAACTAAGTGCATGCCAATATAATAATTTTTCTTGTTGCGATTAAAAAAATAAATTTTTTAAAAATCTTTTTAGTCATGATTTAAAAAAATACGTTAATAAAATATATATTTAATTAAAATTAATATGATATGTATCTTTACATGAAAAATAAATAAAAATTAAGTCTTCATTAATAAAAAATAAGTTATTTTAATTCTTTCAAAATCAAAGTTTAAAATGTAATTATAGATAGAGCTTAATAAAAAATACATCAGCTATTTGACTAGGCAAATAATTTTTTCTCCGTGGTTGAATAAAAAACATAAATTACCACAGTATATAAGGTAATGAATCTAGTTAATACTATCTTATCCATTTTAATAAATTCATATAACTTAATTAGAGTGTTAGTTTTTTACAAAACTCTAAAATCAATTTAGTAAATTCTTACGAAATATATATCTTATTCATTTTGAATCTAAAGAGTGTCATTTTAAAACATAATATCAAATAAAATATTCACTTAGTAAAACTCGATTGACTTGATTAGAGTGAGTTTTAGTGAATAGTTAACCAAGTTAATATTAAATTTTTAAAAATAATAAAAAAATAGTATTTTAATAAAAATAATTAACTAGCATTGATTCTAGATAATCTATTAACACATAAGTAAACTCAATAACATGAGTTTTTTCCAGATCTATCTAATATGAAAAATATGTTTCAAAATTGGCATGCATTCCTGGGCCATATCTTGCTGTATCTGAAGCAGAAAATAAGGCTACAAAACAATACCCAACAACATAAATTTATTGTGCAAGGGGTTTTTGAGTTTTTTTTCCCCCATCCATGGAGGACACCACACAAATGATAACCCGTGCTCAAAACTGAAACCCCACATAATAAAAAATAAAAATAAATTAATTAGATAAAGGAATGGAAGACAGAGAATTCAATTTGTAATCGAAAGCCAATAATTAATTTGGACCCATTAGATTTAAAAAAGAGAAAATAGCAAAAAACAAAACAGTTCTTGAACCTCGACACCATCATGGTTTCTGATGACATGTGCTTGGTATTGCTGTGAAAGTTTTTTTAAAAAATATTATTTATTTATTTTAAAAATATATTAAATACATTAAAATAATTAGAAAACATTAAATAATATTAAGTTGATATTTTTTAACAATTAAATATATTTTTAAGATGCAATTCTAGATAAAAAAAAAATTGGCAATGTGCTTGCTGAGTGCTATTTGCCGTTTGTATACTCTTAAATCTTCATGAATTTGGTGTCAACTTACGTGCTTGACGGTATAATAATAATTGATTTTTAAATAATTTTTTATGTTAAAATATATGCTAATAATTTTTTTTTAAAAATATTATTTTTAATATTAGTATATCAAAACGATTAAAAATATATAAATTATATTAAATTTTAATAATTTTATTTTTAAAAAACACGATGTAAAACCGTGTTTCCGAACATATTCTTAGTTCGGGATCAAATTTGTTAATTAGTCGCAATCAAGTTTAATAAATTAAGATTGGCACTTTGGAGAAAGGAATGTCTGTTGAATCTTGCACAATATTTTGAAAATTTTAAATCATGAGGATTGGACGGCTATCGAGGCTTGTCATTTGCTCCATGATAATTATATTTTTTTGGACTTTTGAGAAGTTCATTACTGGCTGTAAAATAGGATTGATTATTTTTATCGTTCATCCTATAGCAAGAACAGTTTATTTGTAAAATAAGAGTATCGTGTATATTTTATACATTATTTTGCCTTGTTTTTTTATATATATATAGAATTGGAGCATGTAATGAAGCTTAATGCCATATTCATTTTTTAAATACTTTTTAACCAAATGCTAATGATAAATCTAATTGTTTTTTAGTGTAAATGTACTTTTAAAAAATAAATTTTATTTTATTTTAAATTATATTTTTAAATTATTTTTTATGCGCTGATGCTAAAAATAAATTTTAAAAAATAAAAAATATTATTTTAATATACATTTAAATAAAAATTATTTTAAAAAATAATCTTTGTTATAATAATCAACCGGCTGTTAATGCAGTCATGCGCACACAAGATATTAAATATAACATATATATTTTTTATTAAATGAGTTAAAATCTAGTCAATATTTACAGTAGAAAAATCACATGAATCACTACAACACTCAAATTATTAAACATTATATATATATATCCAAGGATAGAAAAATTATCAAATAAAAACATTCTTTGTATGTATGACGAGGTACATAATCTGATCCAGTTTTTTTTATTTTTTAAATTATCATCTCAGATTTTTTATGGGTCTCTCTTTCTCGACCAACAATCAATTCTTCTCAAGGAAAAACTACTTTGAATAATTGTATAATTCTTTTTATTTTTACATTTATCTTCAATGGTTTAAAAAATTATAATTTATATTATAATCTTTGTTGCCACTTAACAATTTATATCTTAAATTATACTATAGTTTAGTCTATTTTATACTTACTAAGAATATAAAATATAATTTTTCAAATATAAAAAATAAATATAAAAATAACTAAATTATAAAATGGGCAAAGATATATATATATATAACAGAAGGGCACGCTGCATCCATACCTAAACTTCTGTGAAGCCTATGACTGTTCGTTGAAGCTCTATTTCTCAGAAACTCGAAACTCTTCAACATACAAATCATTCACGTCTCTCTCTCTTTCTCAAATTATACTAAAAAGATTCAATCTTTCTCCTTGGAAGTAAAACTAGCGCTGAAATGATGGAAGACCCGTCTTCAAAAGAAGAGATTACACGAGTCCTTAAAGTCCTAGAAGCTCTTAAACAAGCTTCCCATGAGCTACAAACACTACCGAGCACCAACTTGACCGAGTCCAACTCACCTGCCATTAAAGCTTTGTTAGAGCTCGAGACTGAGTCAGATACAATTCTCTCAAAAGACCCATATCTCTCTACTCTCTCTCAACACCTTACTAAGCTCAAATCCCTTGTTGACACTCTACAGAAATGCTGTGATCATGGCCTTAGAAGTTTTTTGACTCGCAGAGTCTTGATTCAGTCTATCTCCCGCGTTGCTGGGTCCATCGAGTCGGAGATTCAAGCTTGGATTGATCGTGAAAGTATAGAGAGTTTGATAAAAGGTTTGAACGAGCCGTTGCAAACTGAGGAAGATGATTTGGTGAGTTTGTTGAGTCAGTTTGGGGACCGAGTTTCACAAGGGTTTAACCGTGAGTTACAAGACTTGGTGCTTAAATCAAAGATTTTTTGTTTACTTGAAAGAGTTTTATGTAACCCCAATTGCTCAAAAAAGGTAAGAGAACAGTGTGCTTTTGTTGTTTCAGCTTTGATTAGATTTAACAAGGATGTTTTTGCTGGTCAAGTGTTGATGGGTCCTTTGATTCATGCTCTTGTCTCAATGGCTTCTTGGGAATCGATGAAAGTACTCTGTTCATTAATCAAGTCAATAAAATCACCACTCGTTGACGAGATCGAGTCTAATGGTGAAATCCCAAAAATCATTAGTTTCTTGGACTACAAAGACTTGCATTGGAGAGTTGTAGCAATGGATTGCATTCTTGAAATTGGCTATTTCGGCCGAAAAGAGGCCATTGAAGCCATGCTTAGAGAAGGGTTGATAAAGAAGCTAATGGAGTTGCAAAGATCAGAACTTGGTGAGGATTTGATTGATATGGGAATGTTTGATGATGAGAAAGAGAGAGGTAAAGGAGAGAAGAAGTTTTCAGAGAGTCATCCATTTGCAAGTTGTGTGGCAAGATTTGCAGTTCACTTAGAGGTGGGAGAAGGGTTAAGGCAAAGAGAGAGGAGGGCATTTAAGCAAGAGATATTGAAGAGAGTAAGGGAAGCTTGTGTTTCTGATGCTGAGGCTGCTACTGTTATAGCTGAAGTTCTTTGGGGTTCTTCACCTTGAAATTGTGCAATAACAAATTTGGACTAGCAAGAAATTGGAAAGGTAATTAATTTTGACATGGTTTGGTGATTTGTTAGAAATTATTTTGTTTGTAATCATACCTTGTGTCCATATATGTATTCATCAATGGTGTAAAGAAATTGTTGAATAAATTGGAATGTTGGATTTCATGAATTGGGAGTCAAGTCACCTTTTTCTTCTCCCCATTTCTGACGATGAAGAAATTTCATTGATCAAACTAGTATTTGTTTCAAATATTTTCCTATTTTCTCTTTCCATTTGTGTGTGTTAATTTACTTTTTGATAAATGATACTGTAAAGATATTTGTTGGAGGATGTCAGGAATCTGTGGAGATTTTGGAACAAGGACCTTCTTTCTACAGTTTGGGAAATCATGCGGATGAATGTATACTTTAAGCTTAAGCTTTAATGCCTTGGAGGCTCGAGATTTGGAGGGGGCATCCTTGCTTGGCATATGCTGTTGGGCTTGAAGATTCTAATTTGTGTGCTTTCATGGTCAACACACCGAGACATTGATAGAACTGACTATTTCGTTCGGTTACAGCGAGGACAAAAGGAGCAGAAACGTATTTTAATGAAAAGATAAGAAAAAAATATAAAATAAATATTTTTAAAAAATAATTTTGAAATAAATTTCTATCATTTTGAAATAAAAAATATAATACAGCAGGTAATTTTAGTTTTGTGCTTTTCTTTTCTTCCCAATAAAACAGATTTATATGCGAATTTACTGATAAATTAACAGGCTAAACAACTGATGGAGTTCAGAAAGTTGAACATCTGTTTACATGCTGAGCTAGATTCTTTGATGCGTATATTGTCAAATACAGACGTTGATAGTTGCAAAATCCAACCTATAAAGGCATACACTAAAGTGCCAGACCCCATGAATGTTGTCATCGTATTGTGGCCAGGCTATGCCCAAAAGCTGCAGTCGTTAGCATTTGGAGTTTGGACAAGACCACCTTTCCTTGGATGCATAAAAGCAGAGAACTGTCCACTACCATCTTAGAGAACTCATGGTCATCATGGTTACAAAATAATCACAGGATCTATGAAGGTTATCAGCATCTACTGTCTGCTCTATTTGATGGTAGCCACTAGCCACCACATTCTCTACGAATTTGCAAAAACAAAGGACATACTTTTCCAGTATTCATGGTTGGTGGGGATCGTAAGCTTGTCTGAAACTATTCATATAAGGGTGTTAGATACTCTCAACGAGTTGCAGTATGATCCCCGGCGATTTTTAAAAGCTTCTGCCCATCTTCTTAGCTGGTTTGCTGACTGCTGATAGATATGCTTTGTACTTATGGTTTTTAAGGACCCCCGAATGCTAGTCATCACGATGACAGTTTAGGAAGTCAGAACTGAGAACCTAAGGAAAGAAGGCAAGGGGAAACCACCTTGACATGTAGCCTCATTGGCAACCAAAGGTGGCATGCAGCCACACAGACTATTACAGTTCAATACTTCGTAACGTTTGGATTGGTGGACTGGGAAAATTGACGTGGATCCCCTCACCAACTGCAGATTGGACACAACTAAAGAAGACACTTGTGTCCGTCTCTCATTGTCAAGGAAAAATATTGACACACGGCTGACGGCCCAACTTTAAAGGGCGTGGTCAGTTTCTAGTGGACCAAGTTTTATCTCATTGTTGAAATTTGCGTTTCTTTCTGGAAGAGGAGTTTAGGCAGTCAACTGTGCAATCGTTGCATGTTAATTTTAATTGGGTAACACGATTAGGTTAACACTTAACATAGTTCAATAATAACAATTCCTAGACACTCAGAAAGTAGGACCATCAAAAGAGATTTTGTTTACCTGTTCTAAGTGGATTCCCTGGATCAAAGTGTACATACTTATTTTCCAATTTCCTGTACAAATATAACAAACAATTTACTAGTTACAAAGCTCTCAGCCCCCGGCTGGCGGGCCAGTTGTATATTCAAGTAACATGGAAACAATATATCACTATCTAGCCGCATTGAAAGACTCATTAAAAAATTGTGGGGCAGAAAAAATAAATTTGAACAGCCTCGGCAAAACTTAGCTCTTCACTCTACTTCTTCATGTGGAAGGACGATTTGCACTAGTTAAGTAAATAAACAGCTTTCTGGCAATGGTTCCATAGCCGAACAAAGAAAATCAAGGTAAGAAGAGGACAACAAAGACTCATCCCATCTTCAATAGTTCCCTGCTTTTGTTTTCAGTCACTTTCTTACGCAAAATGGCCTTGAAAATTGAGAAAATAGCAACGAGAGCAATTTCAATGTGCACTGAGCTGCTAATCTTTATATTAACTTGCCCCATGTTCTGGCTATTCAGATTGGCATTAACAGCCATTCTCATGCCTCGGATTGGTCTAAACTCAGACTGAAAACCTCCACCCAACACCATCTCATTCTTAAAGGAGAGAGCTGACATTGACAGACTGATTCTATCATCCCTCACAGGGTAGTCTCCCCCTTTTAACGTGGCCTCTAAACTCCCACCATATGCCACTTGTTCAGGGCCCCTCATTTGGCCAGCATTCACTACAACTTTGAGTCGCTTCCCAACCGAGATTGTATCTTCAAGCTTGGCACCAACATAGTACTTGTTATCATAGGATGTCAAGGAAACTCCACATTCAATAACATTTTGCTTCAGATTCCTCAGCTTTGTGTTGCTATGAACTGTATAGATCATACCTTTGCCAGACGAAGTCTGAACATCAAGGGCTGCAGAATAAGTTCGGCCCCTAGGATCTGCATAAGCTGCAGCGCACTCAGAATGAATACTGAAATCCTGCTTGTCCTTGCTCATCTGTCCTGTGATTGAGGCATATACATTCCTTCTTATTTCTATAGCTGTCTCCAAGTTTACACCATCAAAGCCCACGTCGTGGTCCCATCCATGAGGATCAAGAACAGGTCTCACAAGCCACTGGTCACTTGTGACAAGGCAGCGATACTTGTGTATGGTGCAATCTGAGTCAAAACTTGGAGGGACTGCCATATCAGGTAACAAAACAGCCTCAGGAGAGGCTTGCTGGTGATCAGAATTATCCCCCACTCCACAATCTTCCTCTCCGGAAAGCCTCCTCTCCCTCCGCCTCTGAGACTCTTCTTTTAATTGTTTTTTCAAATATAGTGTTTCCCGGTAATCCAGCTCGTCAAGGTAGTCTTTTTTCTGGGATTTAGTCAACTTTTCAAACTGTGATTTTGTCAGGATTCGGATTGGAGGTAGTTGATTGTAGTCATCTTCCTCCTCTGCATCTGAAAGTAAAATCTCATCAGCATCCTGTTCCACTCCAGTTGAGTCTGTTGTAGAGCGATGCTTTAGAAGAGATGAGAGAAGATGGGGCAGAGAAGGCACCCGGGGGGTAATCAATGGCCCCAATTCAATGCTACCTTCGAAATCCAAGAGGGTATTAGCATTGCCAAGAACTTTGGTGCATATGCATAATAATAAGAAATGAGATTTCCAAACTTGTCCATTGGGAAGAACACTTTCCCCCATGAAGTTCTTTTTACAGTGAGGATCATTCTCCACTAAAACTACCGGGTTTTCGAGTTTTGAGTCGGATACTGCCTGATTTATGTAATGCTGCATCAAATCTGCACATTGGGTCACATATGATTCATAGGTAATAGGAAATCCACTAGGTCCTTCAGGAGTTGCAGAACCGTGAGTCATGACAAGGATGGTATTAAACCAAAAGGCATTGCCAAAGACTTCAGTCATAAGCTTCAGAAGGGGGAAGTCACAGTAACCCGTGTTGATGAGGTCCAGGCGTTCAAAGAATAGAACAATGTCCGGTGGTGATTTCCTAATGAATCTCCTAACAGAAAACATAATCTTCCTATTTCTTCTCAAATTACTTGTGGATGAAGGTAAAAAACCAGGGGTGTCAATAAATGTTACTTTGACCCCATTGATAGACCCCACAACCTCTTTGATGTGAATAGTGGCTGGTTGAAATGCATCAGTCAGTGCCTTTGTTTGATCAAATACAGAATTTATAGTTGCACTCTTTCCAACACCTGTTTTACCCAACACGAGTATTCTAAGAGAGGAGTTCAATTCGGGTATTCCAGATGCCTCTTGTTCTGCTGCTACAGCTCTAGATCTATCAACTTTAACTCTTATTAAATTCATTTCCTCTGCTCGTATTGAAGCTGCTAGCTGCAATCTATGCAAAACCTTTGCCACCAGAAGATTGTCATGTGACTGCCCAAACCTTAGAAGAAGGCGGAAGAAGTTGATTCGGAGATCCTCAATCTTGGTCAATGGATCCGATTTCTTTACCTCAACCCCATGAATAGATTGGCAAGAATCTTCAGCCACTTGCTGCAGAGATTGAGGAGACCCAGTTTCTTGATTGCAGCTAGAAGAGCATGAAGTATCAGAAGTTGGTGATGAAGACTCTGACCGGGCCATGTAACCTGCAAATAATGACAAACAAATAAACTCTTGCAGAAAGAAAAATCAACATAAAATTCAAAGTCCGATGGCAAACATAAAACAATTTCAAACTATATGGAAACTCAGATCCCAACATTAAAACAATTTCTTTTGCCTTGTCAACATACAGAATATATGATATGAAAATTATTGTCCCTACTTCAGTTAGAAGATGCCATGCTCAGAAGCACAAACAAGTAAAAATCTACACAAATGTTTTCAAACTGGTATGGAGCAAGATAGCTTATTACTTAGCACTAAATTACTACAGTAACTAAAACCAGATGCTCCAGATGATTTAACACCACCACTGAATCAACTACTGCAATGGCAGTGAACTCACGATCCTTTTATGCAGATACCCAAACCAAGCCAAATATCATTCAAAACCATAGAATCAGAACCCAAGAACCAAAAGTTAGTTGCTTTGATTAGTAGAGCTATAAACAACTCCCTCCTCGAACCCTAAAACAAGAGACGGGGCCGAACTAACACCTCGGGCAATTCTCATTTCCGCAAGGAAATTCATATCACCGGATTCCCTAAAATAATTAACAATAATATCTAATATCACAAAGCAATCCTCTCATTTCAACAAGAACACTCATAGTTTTAGTACCTGATTGAAAAAACCATTTCTCCATTAAGCCAAGGATCCTTACAAGAAAAGTAATTATCTAACTGAATGCCGACTGAAACCCATAATAGAAACACAGACAAAACTGTGACCAGTAAAACAACAAATTCCATAGCAAGAGTAGCTAAGGAGCAAAAATAAGCACCTGGGTCATCAGAATCTTCATTAACAGGCTCCTCGCTTAAGAAACTGCCACTGCCTGACAAAGGTCTAGTTGAAGCCAAAGACTTAGATAATAGCTGACCAAAAACCCAATCTCTAACACCCTTCATTCTACCTGCAAGAACTCAAAAAGATGCCATCTTCACAATTTCAACTATTAAACAAGAAAACTAAATGATCTAGAGCCTGAAATAACTTGGAGATTTACCCAAATCAATCCAGAGTGATAAATGATAGTTCTTGAACCCCAATACAAGACTGAAAGGAAAGGGAAAAGAGAGCCTAGTAAAAATCAGACAACTGGGTTTTGAAATTATAGGTCTAAATCAAAAACCCAATTGGAATCAGTTAGAAAAGGAGTGTTTTTTCTTGGATTTGTTGATGACGAGAAGGTGGGAAGGAGAGTTGAGAGGCTGAGATAGGGAGGGAGATTATAGATAAGACAGAGATTGACGATACATACGACACACAGACACAAACAAAGACTTGATTTTTCTTGTTTGTGATTTTGTAAATTAAGAAAAAAAAGAATAGAAAACAAGAAATTATTATTCGAAATGTAAGAAAAAAGTTGGCGTATTTTTGTGATAATTGTGAGATTCGATTTTGAGGTTTGATTAAAAAAATTGGATTATTAGGTTATTGAGTAATTATGTTAACACAGGTTAATTATTTTTTTTATTAAAATAATTATTGAAATTAAATCTATTAGGTTTAATTAAACCAACAAAATTACAAGTAAATTAAATATAGAGATGAATGTTTTTTTTTAATTAAATCTCAACCCTAGTCAGGTTTTAAATCAAGGAGGTTTAACATAGAATATAAAAAGAGTTTAATAACTATAAATTTTATTAAACAAAATCATTTTATACTGTGTTATAAAATAAAATATTAAGTCAGGTATGATTTTATTTTTCTAACTTGTTTTTTTTTCTTTTAATTTCTAAAAAAAGTAAAGAGATTATTTGATATGTTTGATATATTCTTTTATTTATATAAAAATGAGAAAAATTATTTGTTTTGTTTGCTATGTTCTTTTTTATTCATGAGATTTACACAATAAATATTTTCTTTTTAATGGAAGTATATAATGATATCTCGTATAACCATTTTTGCTTGATATATTACCTCCCAATTAACTTATTTTAAAAAATATTAAAAAAATAGAGTATATTTTTTGAGGATAGATTTTTCAAGGTATATAAGGTGTGCTCTAAATGTTTTGGGTTATTGAAAATCAAATTTTTTTAGAAAAAATCCTTGGTCTGAATTTTTGATGACTTTCTAATCGGTTGTAATTAGATAGCCAATAATACTTCGCCTATTTTTTTATATAAAAATTAAGAAGCGGATAATATGTTGCTTATCCTTTGAAAAATAAAAATAAATTCAACCTAGGTACACAAACTTAGGCTTTCTCTAAGTTGAGACACAATAGGTCACCCATATTGTTATGATTTTTTTTTACATCATTTTTTTTTAATTTTATTTTTTAATGTTGAATTTTTTATTTTTTATAAATTCTTATGATTTTTTATTAAAATATGATATAATTTTTACTTATTTTATGAATATGCTTCCAAAAATATTTTATCATCTCAGGAGATATTATTTCTATACAACCCTACTTAATTTTAATAAATAATTTTTCTATGCATATTTTTTTATTAAATAAAATTGTGTTTTCAATAAACAATGTTATTAGATACAATCGGCTCTAAAACCCGTGTCTCAAGATCAAATATATATATTCATATCAATCTCTTAACTTTTTAATTTAATTTTTGGTTAAAATCATTAAGTTTTTACTTGATTTTCATATAGAATAATAATATTTTTCATAATATATAAATCCTTACATAATATATTTTTCTTTGATTTTATTTAATCACTTTTGTATATATGTCTATGTCTATTATCGTCTGATTAAATAAAAAATTAATTTTAATAGATAAAATAATTAAATATAACTAGAAACATGTTGTGAGATCAAATATCTTGATTTACATTTATCTTTTGATTTTTTAAATTTTATCTTTTGTTATTGTTAATAATTTTTTTTGCACTTATTAGGAGAAGTAATTCTTAATTTATTTAATTAAATGTATACATAATATTTTTTTTTTATTTATGATTGATAATTTTTTGTTAAAAAATACATTGAAAAAACCTATTTATTTAATTTTTTTTCTTGAAAACAAATATTCAACCCACTATGAAATATGAGTCAAATAGCTAATAAGAAACTTTAAAAAATGTGGGGTTTTCACCATAGCAATCTACCGTGCCTATAGTTTTTTTGCTTAATTAGGTCATCAATCTTTCTCTTTAGTTGAGTTCTTTTATGCCCAAATTTATGGCTAATTTATAAAAATATTGAAAACAAGTTGTTTTACTGTAATTGAATTTAATTTAAATTCAATTGACAAATAATTAAATTCACATATTTAAATAAGATAAAATTCAATTTATTTTATTATTATATTATCTTTATTAGCTCTCTTATTTCTTCTCAATATGTATTTTGTAAAAAAACTAATTTTAACATCAAATTTCTTCTTTATAGAATTGTAAATAAAAAGAGCTTACCTTAATTGAAATATTTTTAGAAATTAAATTTCATTTTTCAAATCCTAAACATGAGATTTCTTTTATTCAATTCAAAGAATTCAAATATAATATTGCTGAGTCACCTGAATATTTTTTTTGTTACAATCAATTTTTTTTTTCAACCAATTGGGTTGCACGTGTAAACTAGTATTATACCAAGGAGTAAAGAGCCCAACCTTGAAGAGAGTTATTACTAGCTAGGGTTTCGCCAACATTTTTTATTTCCACATCGCATTTTGTTTCCAGCTGGGTTCAGCCCCAGGCAACAGGCATAAGGACACACGAATGAGCAATGGCGACCCAGGAGAAACAATTTTTTAATGGCATATCATCACAACCCAACAAATTCTGAAACTTCCCACGTTAAATTTCTTGAAATGCTAGCACCATTCAAGATAACAAACATTCCGGCTACAGGAAGCAATGCTGAAACCATAGAAATGGTATAGAGCTCCACTGCAATCATAAAAAAAGTGGATAAAACATTTCTTGGGGCCGTGTGATATCTGCTTTTTTCATTAAGTTTAGGAACTATAAATCCCCCAAAAAGCTCGAACAAGTGTGAAAAGTCTAGGGGAAAAAAAGGTGAATTCAACTCTTATATCAGATTTTTGACATAGATACACCGTGTAAGTACTAGCTCACCCATGAACTACACTCCCAAGTATTGCAACTTCTGAGAGGATTAGCGTGAAAAAAGGAATCAACCCACCCACAATACTTGAATGAGCAGAAAAAACCTTTGGGCACTAACTAAATCAAGAATCAACTTCAAGGAATTCATACCTTCATAAAAATAATATTCCTGAATGGATGAACTTTCAAGCGCCTCAAAAACTCAGGTTCGCTTTATGTTGCAACTGCGGATAAGTGATTACCACCTGGAATACTCATAAAGCAAATTGATGCTTGATCTTATCTTTCATTTGTGATGTGAAAATCACAAGTGTTTTTTTTTTTTTGGTATAGAAAATTGGCCATGGCATCCCATGGATGCAGAATTCTTCATCAAACCAAGACTCGTTGATTACTTTGTCCAGGGAACTTGAGTTGACCACCAATCCTCCACTTCCCATTATATCACTGGGGAACTTGTTTCTCACCAGCTTTGTAATAGAGCATCTTCTGTACATAAAACATCATGTACCCTTGTGCAGCCCTCACAATGTTCTCATTGACTTGAGTGATCCAAGAATCATCACACTTGTACCACTGATTACTTAAGCGCAAATAAGTCACATAGTGACCAGAATCAAGTTTACCTGTGTGAGTGACCACAGCAAACAGCTCAAACTCTGATGAAATTTCATTTGAAGCATCTGCTTCATCTCCGTCAAATGGGAAGATCCTATTTCCAAATCGACTCCTCAAGATAGAAGAAGAAAGATAAGGTGCCATGTCCAATGAAAAAGGAAATTGCAGATAACGGTCAACCTTCCTTGACATTTTACGTATGGAAGAATGTTCAAATCTTTTGATATGAAAGCAGGAAACGAGTGGAAGCTTTCTTATAGACATCTGTTTTAGAGACTCCTGCCTCACCTGACACTGTTGGCAGAAGAATTTCTGGTCAGAGCCCAATCTCTCCGGTCTAGTAAATCGGTCCAAGCACCCAATTAGTGTTGATATCCCACCATTTTGGCTTGAATTCGTGCAATCCGCCTCACCATTGCAAGAATGAGTCTTCAAAGACATAGACTTTGCAGAACTCCCCAGGTAAGGTTCCAAATCCAGAGAAATGTCCACGCATGGGTCATACTTAGTAGATGTGAAACCACAAGCTGTGCACATGACATCAGATCGCAAGATTCCAGAAAATACTCTGTGGGCAATGCAACAATCTCCATGGCCTGCACGTCCAAAAACAGTGGAGGTTTCAAAACAGAAAAAAGGATAGGTGCAACAAGAATTCCAGTAAGAAACATGTAGAATAGAATGCAAATCACATTGAAAAACACAGCATGGATCCAGTTATAAACATAAAACTTCTTTAAGAATAAACAAAAAAGTTTGATCTTGGATATCTTCCTGCTTCCGGGAAGTCATTCTTTTTGTGTTGCTTAATAAGTTTATCACAGCTGTTAGAATGAATATTCCTTTTTAAACAAAGAACAAGCAACCATTGTTTGCTAAATTTTTTTGATTGAGATGGCAGAGAATGGACTGTCTATTCAGCTGCCACAAGAAAACACATCCCAAAACTCCTATTTTATTTCATCACTTTCGAAAACACTCTTTGTAGCCCACCAGAAATTATGCAACTACCAGCAACAGGGAGAGGACACATGAAGTTCAGTTCCCTAGGGACAGACTAAAGAGACTGTTGATGCTTAGACTACAGTACTAAAACCAGAGAAATAAACTTAGTACGGACAATGGCAATCTGATATCTCCATCGAAATAAGGTGTCAGAAGAAATGTCATGTGAAACCAGTATAGGCATGCAAGTTTTCTAGGTACAAGTAAGAATAGAAAGCTGGATTTGAACCTAATGCAACCATCTGCATCTTCTCAGACTGGGATGAGCTTTGCAATGAGACAAAACCCTAGTAAGGACAAAGGTTGAATTAAGATGAGTATTATGGCAGGTGAGAAAATCCTATGATGAACCAAGCAGGCTAAGAAAAAGTTGACTTACTGGAACGAAGCAGATGACACCATCAAGCCAGCAGGTTGATGTTGAGAATTAGCCCTAAATCAGACAGGGCTTGTTCAACTCCTAGGGCAATAGTAATGAGACCTAAGCCCACATCCTGCAGTTAAAAGCTGCGACAACTTAGTCTTTAACAATATTTTGGACCAATTGACTGAAGAAAATTGCCAAAAGCAGAAAGGAAAGGGCCATCAACAACTAATGGAGCTCTAGATTGATGATCTTGCAGCTTTAGCGATGACAGCCAGTTCTATTCATGCTAAATGGTCCAATAGTCACTCACTCCAGTGCCTCAAATAAAACAACTAACAGAATGTGCCCTTACGCCCTCAAATAATTCTTTTGCTTTTGTCCCAATAAGAGTTACTACTTAGATACTATTATATTGTGAAAGTCATAATGAATATCCATCCTCAGCTGACAGGCACAAAATTGACTTTAAACTAACAGTGCATAAAATATGACATTTGTCAAAGAACTGAAGATAATGTGGTACTTTAAGCTTTAACATCTCGTCAGATTGAAGTAGTTCCAAACAAAACTAAATTTTCTAGCAAGGTTCTAATCTAAAAGTAATACAAAACCTGATTGTCCAACGTGGCTGTAATCTCAAAATAAAATTATCACACAATCACATAAATCTTCATATTATCTAAAAGTTCACAATCAAACTATGTTTACCAAAACAAGACCAATCCAAACGAAGGAAAGCAGATATCCATCCACATAACGGATGCCAAAGTTATGGGCCCGCATTCAGCCATACAGCAAATAAACACCCTACTTCAATTATCAAATCAGTTGAGAAAACTAGATTTTGCAGTTTCTGATTAAATAAGATGCAATTGAACCCCTCAACCAGCGCATTCCCCATTTGTCAACAAACTGCAAAACACATCTGATGCTTCATGTCTTCCAAGTTGTGACTCCAAAACCTCAAAGAAAAGTCACAGGCATGGCTAATTCAGCATGAAAATCTGCAGAAAGAGAGAATCTCTTTACCTAGACCATGGGTCTTGTGTCGATCCTTCTCCACCTTTTCATGGATCCCATCAAGCATGGAAATGAAAAACTCATGCGCATCCTGCTGTTCGTAACTTGCTAAGTTTGCTGCATGTTGCCACCAACTGCAACAAAACAAACCAATCACTACAGAACAAAAATCTCACAATTCAATGTCAAAATTTAAAATTCAAAAAAAGCCACCCGTCAGGGGTAAAACAATTACATCTACTGTAGATACATTTCCACATAATGTGGAAAACTGCGATCTCAAAACAGAGATTGGTCTCCATATAATGTACCATACCACACTCATTTCGCTATCAAAAACCCACATCAGACACAAGCAAAGCTGCCAACTTCACTCAAAAACAAGCAAAAATCACAATTATGTTCAATACCTGTACAAAAACTTGGCGGGACTATAAGGCACGGAATTCCCCGAAAAAACAGCAGAAAACATAGCATCCATATCACAAGCCAGACACAGCCTCAAACCCTTACCCCCATTACCATCACCACCATTACTTCTCTTTCCACCAACAACCCCATTCTCATTACCACTCTTCTTTTGTTGACAATAATATCTATTATGCCTATCACTCAAAAAATAATTCCGTAAAGGCGGAGTATGCAGCAATGCCTGCAACACTGAATTCATAAAACAAGTGTTCCCTAAATTATTCAGCCCTCTCAACCCCCACGGCCGATCCTCTACAAAATTCAACACACTCGAATTGTTATTCACCAGCACGCGCTCCTGGATATCCGGAAGCCACGGCCGGTACTCAACAATCCTCCGTTTCTTACGGAGATTATCGCTATTAACATTGCTATGAATATTGTTGGCCTTAGATGACAGCACCACCGCCGCGTCGAAATCGCGATCGTAAACATAATCGCGACACGCGCAGCAGAAAAGCTCTGCACGGTCGACATCGACGGAGATCTCGTGACCAGGAGCCATGGAGGCGGCGTGCGCCGCCGCATGGGAGGGTTCCGGAGGCGCGTGGCAGGAGATGGTAGCGCAGGTTACGCAGGCGTAGATGCGGGTGACAGAGGACACGCCGCACGCGCCACAGCGAGGGATCTCTGAGGGGTCACGACGGATCGAGGCGCGGCCGTGAGGTGGTTTGATGCGGAGGCAGTTTTGGAGGAGGTGGAAGGGTTTAGTGCCGTTACGGGAACGGAAATCGGCGAGATGGGGACAGGGTGGATGGATAGAATCGTGACCGTTGATATGTTGGTGGTGATTGATTTTTGATGACATGGAGGAGAGTGATTGGAGATTTGTGGTAGAAGTCGTGGTTGATAGTAGGGAAGCTGGATTTGAAGGACATGGAGAGGGAGATCAACGGCTGTGATTGGTGGAAATGGAGCGAGGGAACATGGAAAATGATGAGGATGAGGATGATCTTGTGTGAGAGAGGGGGCGGGGGTTGGTGGGGGGGCGGGGGAGGGGAGTGTGGTCTGTGTGGTAAAGTTGGGGTTCTTTTTTATTTTCTGTTAAGATTGTTCGGAAATGATATCTTATTCTGTGGGGGTATTATTGGGCTTATCAAACTTTTTATTTCAGGCATTGAATTCTTAATTTCTTCACTTTCGTCCAATCCAACACAAATCATCTACGTGGAAGACAACTCTTTTTAGAATTAGTTTCGATGATAAATAAATTTGTTTGCATAATTAAACATTATTGAAAAGAAAGAATTTTTGTTATAGATTTATACGTTAAAAATATGTAGAATTTATAAAACTGAGGAAAAGGAGACTTAATTTAATTATAAAAAATATTTTTTATTAGAAGATAATATAAAAATATATTTATTTTTATCCAAATGTGCTAATCATATTTGGAAATATTATTTATGATGAAGTTTTTATTTCTATTAATGCATCTTGAAAGCATGAGATGCCTAGCTTCTCTCATCCTTTCCAAGGCTACTTCTATGGATTGTGGAAAGCATCTATTATTTCTACTGTCAATACCATTGTTATTAAAACTGGTTCGGACTCCATAATTTTCATAACCAAAAGGACTAATTTACAAAACCATATAACAATGAGGACTAAATTATAATCTACTCTATACAACAATAGCCGTTGACCGACTAATTAAAAAAAATTAAAAAAATAGTAATTTTATTGTACATTATCACATAAAATAGTATTTATTATTATAATATTATAATTTATTTTTATTGAGTTATAATAGTTTTTATATTTCTGTTATAAATTTAATAAATTAATCTAAATTAATTCAAGTTATTTTTTTTTTATTTTTTTTTATTTTATCCTTCAATATTTGATTAATTAATAATTAAATTTTATAATTTATTTTCATTTATTTATATGTGGTTATCATGATATAATGATATTGGTTATAAATTTCATAAATTAATCCAAATTGATCCAATATGTTTTTATTTTTTTTATTTTAAAAAAAATATTATCTTAAATTTTCTCTATTAAGTTATATTTTTATCGGTTATTGAAATTGTTTTTGAACCTATCAAATTAACTAAATTACAATAAATTAACTCTTGCATAATTTATTTATTTTTTTAAAAAAAAATATTAATTTCCTTTTATTTTAGATTTTGTTTTATCTAACCCATATTACAGCATGTGTCAACCTTATAGTATTTACTTTCAGAATTATTAACTGAATAGCATAAACATTTTCACTTCAAAAAAAAAATCTAATTGTTAATAAAAAAATAATACTCAAACCACAAAAACACCAGAAATCACATCAACAAAGTCATTTTAATCCATCAAAATGCTCTGTATAATTGTCACGAATCCAAATATATGTGCAGAATGGGAATCTAATTTAATTGAGCATCAAAGCAAAAGGGCTACATCACTTTCAAAACTAAATCACATGTTAAATTAAATTAAATTAAATTAAAAATTTATTATGATTTTATGTTTGAAATAAAATATTAATTCACATAATTAAACTTAATTATACTATTTAAAATACAAGTAAAATGAATTGAGTTAGAAATCTTATCTTTTTTATTCTTAATCATTTCTTTTTCTTACAAGAAAAAAATTTATGAGAAAAGGCAAGAGAGAAACTCAAACTGTATGAGAAATACATGCCATTAAAAGGTTAAAAATCCTGCAGCATAAATCATCATGTTTGTGTGTATGTGGAGCTATTTAAATGTACAAACATGAAAACCAAATTCCATCACAACTAGTAATTGAATTAACAGCAGCACCTGAGAAGCATGTAAGCTTCTCCCAGTGAGAGGAACGACGCTGAATATCCAGACTTTGATAATCTGAAGAAAAAAATTTAGTAATCAAAACAGAAGGGTTAAAACCAGCTCCAGTAGGAATATTCCAAGCATAGTAGAACATGATCATCGTTTCAGCATCACCATCACTAAAAATTAATTTAACTCTTGGAATTAAATTCAATTTCAAGCGTTTGAAACAGCTTGATAGTTTTGCAGAAACCAAGGCAATGTCTCAAAAGAAATAAAAAGTAGCTTGACAGGCAACCAAGCAGCTCAATGATGTGGTCACCCTAGTTTAATTATTCAAGCACGGGATTTATGAGCAAAGCGATTAAGTCAAGCACAAATGAGCATGGAAACGAGACATCTTTCTAACATTCAATAAAAGCAATCATTTTCTTCCCTTTTACAGCAACTCTGTATCCCCACATGTTTGGTCTTTCTACTTCTGGTAAAAACTAGGGAGGTTTGTCTTCATGTTTTCTTGTTGCTTGCCCCACCAGTAGAAAAGGTGATATGACGAAACTGGACAGAAACAAGAGACCTGCCTCTAATGAAAGAGGTCTGTTACAGTGGCATATCTGAAGTACAAGGTATGATGGGTTGGCTTCTCACGTGATCATAGAGAAATCGGAAGAAATTGGCCTTGAAATACCTTAGCCCTAATGGCGTATCAAAATGCCTTGAAATGGTTCTAACTTCTAAGATTTCGAATATTGTTCATAAAATTTGGGGCTGCTGGATATGAGGAAAAAGAGTGGTTTGATCTAGTTCACGGCCACCAGATTGAAAGGGACAGTTTTTAGACTTTAAGTCGTGGTCTGTAAGGCCCTGGCCTGCCTGTGCGAAGGGGCTACCTAGCTTCCCATGCCATAATTGGTGCAGGTGCAACAACTACTGAAAACCTAGTCATGCTTACATAAATGTTGCTTTTGCCAAATTGAGGGGCTCATCACCTTGGTAGTTCACATCTTTTTGCATGTTGCAAAAGGAAAAATCTACCACATTTGGATTGATTCCTTCGTCTTCTTCTTGTTTTTTCTGCCCCTTTCATTGAAGATGTCTCAAGTGAAGCAACGTTATTTTTTAATGCGAGAAATAAGAAGTCTACGGCTGAAATATAGGTATATAAATTTTCAATACTCAACTGCAGAAAGCATTATCGCTTCCTTCTGATGAAGAATTAAAAAAGCTGAACTGTGAGAAAGCAATTATGTAAATGATGCAAGCATGAGATGCAAGAGTGTAGCAATCATGCCACAAATTTATCATCTTCACCATGTAAATATCCATAAGATGGACGCAAGTCAATTCTTGAACCAATAAACACCTATTATTTGCATTCCTTCTCTTCCTTTCAGAAAATGACGATAGTACATTCATCAATTTTTTTTGAAGATATTACAAATAGAAACTTCATTTTACAAGTATACAGTAATATCAGTTATTTGCACACAAAACATGTCTGATGCCTGGTTTTTGAAGGCATTGATGTTCGTATTTAACTTGGTAAAAAAAGGATATTCGCAATTTGTTACAAGGCTTCTATTTGTCACCTTCGGTGGAATATATAAACAAAATATTCAAAGAGCGACGACATTCATGAATTTCCTCTTGGCAAAGGCCAACCACCATTTGTTTGGAGTCCCATTGGGTCTGTATGCAACACTCAATAGTCTCCCGCTAGTTTCTTCCCTTATCTGTTTAAGATAATTTCTGAAAAGCTCTGCAGTTCAAGAATTAAAAGGTATAAATAAACAAAGGTTTGGAACAAAAACAGCAAGGAAGTCAAAATCACAGTCCAACCGAAGAACTTAACAGATCCAACGTTTCAGAATTATGGGCTGAAATCAACAATTCAGTAGAACAGTTATAGCAGGAGAACTTGCAGCCAACTGAAACTACTATTGAATGCTATTTCTACACGATATCTCAACTCAGAAATTATAGCTAATACCATAGGAATAATACAATATCATCAGGCTCAAGGGTATTGAACTTCCCTGGTATGACAGAACTCTTCAATAGAAAATAAAGCCATGACAAAGATTATCTCCCAAACAAACATGAAGACTATGAGAGGAAAATGACAAAATCTACATGGTTTGGAATGTGGATAACAATGTCTGTCACACAAATTTGTCATCAGCAGAAGCACGGTAGGGAGGAATAATAGTAAACAGCAATGGCAGTAAAGCCCATATCTTACTGATAGCTGATAATATAAATGGCACTAATCTCATGATCTCTATGATTCAGTCACACACTGAGACAAGACATTAATTCAAAGTGCTAGCATGATTATGGAAGTCACTTGATAAACATCAGACTAAAGTTTAGTACCAAATTTATTGAAGCATAACTCTATGGTTTTTGGTTAAGTCTATAGGTTGAACATAATTTAGTTTGAAGACACTGCTAGTGTGTTTTACTGCTTCGTTGATATAGTTAAGATGAAGCAAGAGAATAATTTGCTTATGGACTGTTTAGGTTATCTAAACTTGGTTCATATACTTTACAAACACGACTATGTAAACATTGCTCATGACATAAAATCTGTTACACTAACTTAACTCCAGGGAAAAAAATCATAAAAGAAACTTTACCTGCTTCCTTCTGAGATTGAGGATCAGCAAAAAGGCCCGGGAAAGGAAAGCCAGACTCTCCAGGAACAGGAACCTTCTCCAAACCCAAGTTAATAACTGCTTTCGTTCCTTCAGCCAAAGTTCTGCAACCCTCAAGCCTCTTCAAAGCCACATTGATGTAGAATGTTAAGTAAATAAGGAGCTTATCAGCTGGGCTCTGAATATCAAAATTTCTAAAGAAAACATTGGCGCGAAAAAATGTGATTGCCTCATCAACTATATCAGTTCTATCTGCATAAAACACATAACAATATCCACACAATCAAGGTAAGAAAAAACATAAAGACAATACTCTAACAATTATTCGATCATCAAAATAAATTATAATGCACGTGTTTATAACCTTGATCCGAAACTGGAGCAGGACCCTTTATATGACTTTTTAATGGAAGCAAAGGGCAGCCGCAAGCTTTTCTTACTCCCTCCTCATCCACAAAACTGGAGTGATGAACCTAGCCATGAAAAAACATCTTTCAAATTTCATCTATAAACAGGAATTTAATTCACATTGCTGCTATCACCAAATATAACCACATGGTATAATTAGAGCAAAAAAGAAAAATCCAAGAACCTAAATATATTTATTATTTAAAAAAACCCAATTATGATGTTAACCAAGTTTTTCCCATTAAGTGACTAAAGACACAAACTTTAACATATCTACTCTTGTGATTTCAATTAAAAATGCCTATCCTATCCCAATAGTGTATATGAATCTCACATGATCAACCAACAATTTATATCATTTTGCGCAAATGAAAATACAAAGATGAAAACTAAAGAAAAAACTAGATTTGCAGATTTGATCCACATACCATTTTCAATTCCAAAGCTCAAAGATTCAAGCTTTGCAATATTTCAGCCAGATAACCGCAGCCCTGAAAACAATTAGAAGAAAGACATCAAATTTACAAATTTTGGGAGCTGGGTTGATGCATTGCAGTGCTAATATGGTAAATTATTGTACAGAATCGGATACAAAACAACCTTGGTTTCATTGGAAATGAAACATAAGAAAAGAAAAAAAAACCAAAGCCCCATGATTTGAAATCTTAAGAAAAGGAAGATAAGATAGAAGCAGTAGAATTACCGAAAAAAATCCAGTCTCTCAGGAGTAGTTGTCGGAGTTTGATTAACGTTGTTGTTTTTAGCCTATGATTTACACTTTACAGTTTAAGCAGAGGAGATCAAACGCGTTGTCGTTTATGTTCTTTTCTTCTCTTGAGTGAGATGTCTTTTGTTGTCGGATCGCAATGAAAGTTCTCTTGCATAATCAAAATGGGTTAATGATGGTTTTTTTGTCTCTTTAATGTTTTATTTATATTTAAAATGTCATTTTATTTTATTTTTTTAATATCAATAATGTATATCTTATTTTTTTATTACATATTTTCATCAGTTATTTTTATCAAAATTATTGAATAATAATTGGAATAGCTGGAGTTAGTGATAAGGGGTAGTCTTCTTTGTAAGGTGAAGGTATCGTTTAGAAATACAGTCCAAACTATATTTTTTTAATTTTTAATTTTATTTTGTTTTGTATAAAATTAATATTTTGTTTTGTTTTTTTAGATTATTTTGATACATTGATATTAAAAATAATTTTTTAAAAAATAAAAAAATATTATTCTAATACATTTTCAAATAAAAAACACTTTAAAAATTAATCATAACTACAATTTCAAACACCCTCTAACACTATTTGAATCATTGCTTTTTAAAGTGGTAGACAATACCAAGAAGAGGTAATATAAAATATTTGGCTACTGTATAAATTTTTTTTTGCTCTGTTATGTTTTTTTAAGATAAAATCCTTTTTTTTCCTTCTATTTTACTGTAAAGACAACTTAATCCCTAACAGAATAATCACCTTAATTTGTCGTGAATATCACAATTCTCACATAATCATTTGAAATTTAATGAGGTTAGTGAGATGCTTTTGCTTGGAGGAAGATCCTGATGAATAATCATTGACCAAGACTTTTGCTGGAAAAAATTAATCAAGAAGATGGCCACATGACTGCTTAGCTTTCATTTCATGTCACCAGTCCCCACCACCATCTGTGATTATTGACACTCTGGCTCTGCAGTGTCCCTGCAACCAGCCACCAGCAATCACAGCTTGGCCTTTGAACTTCGATGATCTGATCCCATCAATTTTCTAAGCAAAGAATCTTAGCTTGCAAGTTACAACGTGTTTCTTGGCTGGCCCGCTCCAAATTTCCCACAATGCTGTATTTGAATTGATTTATTTATAAGAATTTTTGATTCCATGACCTTTTCTAAAATTTAAAGCCAAGATAATAACAGGTTAAAGTTGGTATTTGGATTAATCAAAACCTACCATTCCATGAATAAAATAGGGTTCATATTAATCAAAACCTACCATTCCTCCAAGTCAAAGTCGATCAACCTTTCAAATGAGGGTTTTTTTTTGTTTTTTGAAAGGTTATGGTCAAAGCTTATGAAGGGATCATTTGTGCGTACCATAAGCCACACGTCAAAGGTTGTAATAGCAACTTGACTAATAGAATATTGCTTCTACTTAATAGTTAGTTATGCTGGAAACATCCGGCAAATGTCACGAACACTGCAAAAAGAATTGAAAGGAAATCTAACAAGTTATTAGTTTATAATATTGTTTGCTTGGGGACCAGTCTTGTTCTTGCAACTTAGAGACACCACATTTCATGCTGTGTCTTGAGAAATTCAGATTATCGGTATCATTTTACAAGGAAATCTTGTTTGCTTGGCGACTGCACTCAACGCAAGCAAACTAGATATCTTTGTTGTCAAGTAAAACCATCATCCTAGTCAAGCAAACTAGGACTGTTTGGTTTGGGATCTAGAATAAATTGGGAATTAGGTGGAAATTCACCTCATCTACCTGTCAAATTCATAAATCATAAACTAGATATTAAGTTGAGTTATGAGCCAAGTTATGCTTGGACAATGGTTTCTTTTTTACGTTGAAATTGCGTTTTAAAAGAGTGTTTGTTTTGAAAAGATACCAGATTGATATTTTTTTAATGTTTTTTAATGATTTTGATATTTAATATCAAAAATAAATATCAAAACTAAAAAATATATTTTAATATAATTCCAAACTAAAAAGATTTTTAAAAAATATTCTTACCTGCAATACCAAGCTCGGTGAAAACTTTGATTTCAAGGAATCATTAATGCCAAGTGTCAAACTAAACACCCCAAAGTGAAATAACTTACATATCCTGAAAACTAGAACACTGCAATAATAAGAAAAGAATGATGAAACACAATCAACTCTTACCAGACCTCTAATTAACTCCTCCCAAAAGAATATCCCAAAAGAAAAACAACCTTTACTGACTAATTTAGAGCAATTCACGACCCTATTTTTGGTGTTCAAAGACCCTTGAGGACAAAGAATGATACTACTAGAACTAGCTGTACATTTCATTCTAGCGCTGACACACCTTGGTCTCAGTTGATAATGCGCCTTGGATGATGTAAGGTTTCATTGATCAGATTATGCTTGCGAATGATGATGTCAATATGTAAGGGATATTCGCAAGAGGACCGCGTGCTTGCGCAAGTTCGTGAATGTCCTTCACGATGTCAAATACGGCCTCCGGTTGGGCTAGTTTGAGTGCATTTTCTGACATCCTTTTACGTTCATCTGTTTTCGTGCTAAACCATTCTTTAACGATTCTTGCTGTTTCTTTAGGACTTCTGGTGAAGACACCAGCCCCATTGTCTACAACGTAAGGCACATTGCCCTTTTCCTGCAGTTGACAGATGAAGAAACAAAAACGAGAAGAAATCAGAACTAAATGTTGCCTATCAATTTGAAAAGTTAAGCGAAAGTGCAGAATGTTGATGGCTTACTTGTCCAGGAATGTAGTCATTGAGAATAATAGGAAGCCCTCTAATCAATGCTTCTGCGATTGTGCCAGGTCCAGCCTGTGAAACGTTAGAAGTCACTAAAATCTATTAAGTTCATAGACAAGAAGGATTCATTTAGTATAGAAAAGTGAAGCATCTCAAGCATACTTTCGTAATTATGCAGTCACAAGCTCCCATCCATTTCTCCATCTGTGTCTCAAATCCTCTAACCTGAAATCATGCAAACCAGGGCCTTCAACAAATAAATACTTTTGTCAATGAATGAAGTATATCGTACGCTACACATATTACATGCACAAGAAGTAAAGTCCTCTACCTTAACTGGGATTGTCCATTCATGAGACTCCAAGGTTGATTTGAGAGCCTTGTTACGGCCACAAATGATGATTAATTGCCCAAGTGGTTTTCCAAGTTCTTTATCAAACAGTGATTCTCCAAGAGCCAATGCTGTTTTCTTAACAGGCCCCATACCTTCACCACCTCCCATCAGTAAAACTGCAGGCAAATCAGGGTCCAGTTCAAGCTCTTCTCTTAACTCATCCTACATAACAAGAAACAAAAGAAGCAGTCAGTTTAGCAAATCATCGTAGTAGAGCATGTGTGAATGCAAATGTGTGATCACAATTATGCACCTTGGAAAGAACTGCAAGAGCAAAAGACGGTCGGATGGGCAAGCCAAAAACACGGATTTGAGAATCTTCCAGCCCATCTAGTGCAGCCCTCTTAGCTACCTCCTTTGATGGGCAGTAGCATCTATTCACCCCAGGATGAAACCTGAGAAATCCCTTTGTTAAGATAAAACAATTTATGATTGTGGGGTTAATGAAACATCTTACTTCAAAATAACTCAAATCAACTAACCATGTAGGATGGCAGCTATTGAGGTCGGTGATGACTGTAGCAAAAATCACTTTCTTTTGTAAGCCTTGCCATTTCAGAACCCACAGGGGAATATGCTGCATCAAGGGATGAACACTGATAATTATATCTGGCTTGTACTCCATTAGACCAGCCTCAACCTCCCTGCAATCACACAACAGAATAAGATTAAAGAAGTTCTGTTAGACTTATAATGATAACAAACATTGGATTCACCCATCTTTCCGACATCCAATCACATTTCCAGCTCAAGAAACATATCATTTTAGCTACAGCAGTGATTAACATTATGAGCTGATTAGTGGGATCAGAAAGAATCATTTTCAAGAAGAGACTACAAATGCACGATCAGAAGTGGAAGGGAGAAAGAATAAAGAAGTCCTTAAAAGCTCTGACATTTATTAATCAAGAGATTTAAGCTTTTAATTTATTTTAGAGACCAAATTAATGGATAAAAATGAAAACTGTAAATTAAAACTATAAACTACAACCCACTTGCAGGCAAAGAATTATCATAAAATGTGAAAATATTTCCAAGTAAAACAAGGAGAGAACCCCAGAAAGATTGAGGAAATTAAAGTACTTGGCATAGTAGGCAGCGATTGCGGCAAGATAGCATGAGTGTATCCATCTTGGAGAAGTACTGTGAAATGCCACCTTCCATAGCTGTACATGTTTCACCATGAATTTGTATTGCCCCTCCATATCATTCAATGGCCAGCCTGTGTACTCTTTCCAAACATCCTTCACGATTATCTGTAACCACAAATCCTAACCTCTTAAGTTTAATTATAATCACAAAAGCAATGACATGTAATTAACTAGAGGCCCTTTTTAGCAGAGGAATTGTCCAAGTCAAGAGAAAAAAAACCACCATTAAAACAAAGAGGAGAGATAGGGAAAGGGCCTTGAAAAGAGGAAAAAATGATTGAATGAAAAAGAAAGAAGAAGAAGAAAACAGAAATGAAAGTGGAAATTAAAGAAGTCATCATTTTACATGAAAAATGAAAAAGAAATGATTGGTAACTCAGAGAGACAGAAAAAAAAAACAACAAACAAAAAAATACAAGAAGAACAAGATGGCTGCTACCATGTTGACAAGATCAGCACTTTCCTTCTTTACCTTTACATATATATGAAAAAAACAAAACACCTCTAACAAGAGCAATAAAAGATGAAAATCAGAGGCAACAAAAGACCAAAAAAGATCATGTCATGCACAGAATCGAACTCAAAACCCAGATCACATACGTTGTATTCATCACCATATTCAAGCTTGAAAGCTTCACGAATGGCTTCAGCAGAAGCACGATGACCACCACCTGTATCGCTCATAAGGATCAAAACATTCTTGGTTCTTGCAGCACCAATCTGAACAAGCTCCATGGTCCCATCTTCCTCTTCAAAATCATCTTCACTCTCGTGAACATAACACTTGTGCTTTTGTAGATTATTACTATAAAAGCCGTTGCTGCTATTGCTACTACTACTTAAGGACCCAAGATTCCCATAAACTCTTTGTAAAACCTCTGTAAATGATGATTTCCTTGGAGAAGCCACGGTCGTCATTATAACTAACTTTTAAATATTTGAAAAGTCGGCAAAGAAAAAGCAACGGAGCCCTGGTGAAACCTAACGGTCAAATATCCTTCCCGCCACCGGAAAATGGGGTTTCTCCCGGCGGGGAGAGGGAGAGAGATTGGTGGTTTTGAGAGAGAAAGACGGAGGGACAAGGAGAGAGAGAGAGAGAGTTTTAATCAGGGTTATTTATTGGTGTCAAGGTTGTGCGTGAGTTGGCAAGAAGATGTTATTGTGGGGTTAAATTTGGAGGAGAAGGATGCCAATGTGCTATGGAATTATGCTTGCTGAAACATGGATTTGTGGCTTGTGTGGGGCATTTGGAGGATTTTATAGCCGTCTGATTCGCATTTTATTTTGGAATGTTCCAATGGGAGGATTTAGATTCGAATCTTCAATGTTGCTGTGGGGAAAGTTTTCTTGTTCTTTGCATGGATGGTCATGGTGGGTTTTGGGTTTTGCTTTTATGCCCTTTGTTTTCTTGGTATTTGTAAAAAAAAAAAAGGAAGAGATGAGGTGGCCCTTGATGATGATGGTTCCAAATGCCTTTTATGTTGAATTATGAGTAGACGATGGAATTATTAATTTATGATAATTTCATTAGTGGGAATTTGATAGATGGTGATGATGTGATAAGGGGAGAAGAGGTTTATATGATTGGATTTTCCTTTAATTAATTAAATCTCGTCCTAATTTTGTGATATATATTTGACATCATTTAATAAAGTTTTGCTATTAAAAAAAAATTGGAAACAATTCGTGGAGGGAGTTTTTTTTCCCTTGTGGATTTCATTTTTCACTTTTTTATGTATTAATATTTTTATCTCGTTATTTTTCATTTGTGATATAAGTGGTGGTTCCATTTATGTTGCTGAAAAGTAAATTTATTTTGAAAATTAAATTTAATAAAAAAAAAAGTTTTTGAAAAGATCCTTGGATAGAATACTTAGACCAGTTTGAAAATACGGCCAACTCCTGTTTCTTAAAAATTAATTTTTTTATTTCAAATTAATTTTTTTAGTGTTTTAATATCGTTTTTATATGCTGATATTAAAAATAATTTTTTTAAAAATAAATAAATATATAATTTTAATATATTTTTAGATGAAAAACACTTTAAACAGCAATTATAATCTTAAACACAAATACATTTATTATAGTTATTTGACATATAACATTATATATATATATATATATATATATATATATATATATGACAATGATATAGAGTAAAGAAATGGAATGTCGAATCCTACTTTTTTTCTATCCATCAGCAATCTGATCCTGAAGAACAACCTCTTAGAACAACCTATAAGAGGGTAATTAAAAGGCAATGGATTGAATCCTAAAAATGATGAGACGAGAGGCAGATTATCAATTCCATGTCCCATCCAATTAAAAAAAAGTCAAATTATTTGTGCAATAATAATGACGTTCATGCAAGAAAATAAAAGAAAAAAAGAGTTAAAGGGTGTTGTTTGGTAACAAGGAATGAAATGGTGGGACTAGAAATGGAAGTTTTATTCTCAATTAGTAGGTTTTTAATTTTAAAAAAATGAAACTAGAATGAAAATAAAAGTGATATTGAATATTAAACATAATTTCATTCTCACGAGGGAAAGGTGTTAATAAAAACAAGAAAATGAAAATGAATTTTTTTAATAATATGTTATTTATATTCTTTATATATTAAATATTTTTACCATCACTATCTCAATAACTATCATCCCTGTCACCGTTAAATGATGACTCTATATATATGTGTGTGTGTGTGTGTGTGTGTGTGTGTGTGTGTGTGTGTGGTCAATGTCATGTTTATATTCTGTAATTATTTTTTATTATAAAAACGAGGTATTGAAAATTAAAATTCATTTCAATTCCTTCTTATTATTATTATTATTATTATTATCCAAACACAGTATTGTAATTAAAATATCATTCCAGCTCTTTCATTCCCGTTTTCATTCCTTCATTTAAACGACAATATTTCATTTATAATAACCCAAAAAACACAAAAAAAAAACTACCATGGTATTTAAATGATCAAGTTTTAAATTCTGAAAATTCAAATGAATTCTGAAATTCTCTATGAGCGTATTCATTTTTTCTTATTGATTATGTCTCAAATTTTTAAATTTTTATTGCATTCTAATTTTTCAACTTCAGTGTTTTGAGTATTAGTAGTGGTTGCTTTTCAAAGTTCTTTTTTATCAGAAATGCATTATAATAATATTTTTTATTTTTTAAAATTTATTTCTGATATTAGCACATCAAAAAATTTTAAAAATATAAAAAAATAATTTTATTTAAAACAATTAAATTTTAATCAATCTTCGTTTGGGCCACACTCCCAAACCGGGGCGAAGCCTTGCAACTATTTAAAAAAAGTTTGATTTTTTTATTTAATTTTTTTTGTGTTTTATAATATTATAAAAAAATTAAAAAAATTAAAAAAAATCTTTTTAATATATATTTTAAATAAAAATCAACTTTAAAAAACATGTGATATATAAACTTTACATCCGGCACTCAACCTCAAAGAAAGGTTCCTTGTCACTACTGAAAGGCAAAGACCGATAAATAACTTGTAGCAGACTCCAAGTAAATGGTTAAAGGATAAGCTTTTGACTGATTCCAAATCTTTCCTTCACAGTGCTTCCACAGTCATATCACCTCCAACACCCTTTCTGGCTCTCTCGGTGCCCCCACCACCTCTCAACACCACCTGGGGTCACCGTGAAAATGATTTGGACCGAAACACCTGTACTTTTTTGGAGCAGAGAAAGAAAAAAAGTACAGTAGTCATTGTGGATAAAAGGGTGATGCTACAAATGACAAGGGTATAAGAGCAAAGATCAAGTGGAATTAATGGAATAGCAATGGGTGGGACATGGATTCTCTGGTGATGATCGGAGCAAGTTGTCTAGCTGGTGGTCGGACCAAGTCAGCCTGTCGTCGGTGTGGAAGTGCAGGGGATTAGCGTGACGGCAGCCTCGTTAGTAGGGCAATGGATCACAGGATTGCACCGCTTCATTCAACCATTATTTCACTTGCTATCAAGGGTGAATAAAATAACCGATTCAAGAAATCAAATAAAAAAACGACTAGAAAACTTTAAAAAAATACTCTGGCTTCATATTTGAAAAAATAAAAAAAAACTCAAACCAACTATTTTTTTTTAAAAAAAAAAACTGAAAAGGCAAAAAAAAAAAAAAAAACAAGATCCATAACATTCAAGCTTGTTAAGAAAGCCCAACTAAAAAATCTATAGACTAAGTTTATTTTTATATAAAAAAATACAAACTAAATTGAATCATTTGATTTGAACCTATTGTTCAATCAATATGATTAAATATAAAAAAATAAAGATAATTTAATTTTTTATACTTAATTTCTTCACATGAGTACAAAAGCCTAAAACCTCTTCTTAGTGTTATTTTATCCAACCTTATTCATTGAAAAACAATGAAGATGTTAGTTTTTTAATAGTGTTGCAATTGTGTCATGTTATTTTATGTTAAATTAGTGGGTAATGGTTAAAATATTGTGAATATACACTTGATTTATCAAAAAAAAAAATTAACCTAAACCTAATTCTAAAGCCTTGAAAACCCTAAATTAATTTGTTCTAGCTTGATTGATTATAATATTAAGTGTTGTAGTAATGTTTAAACTATTTTTTTTTTTTGTAATGCATGTGTTATTAACTAAACACAAAAACCCTTAATTTTTTAATTCAGGCTAGTGATCACAATAATCCTAATTGATAAAATTAAGGGTTTGACATATACGACTGCTAGATATGTTTATAATCAGGGTTTCTACTAAATAGGTCTCTAATTAGATTTCTACTGTATGTAAAGACAAGATATATGTTGTCATTTATTGTTGTTCACCATGGTTGCTTGCCACATGTTGAGAAAGGCTGCTTTTATGATTATATGGCCTGTATAAACATATTATTCATATGCAAACAAGTTTTCAATGTAGACATATATGGTTTTAAAATAAGGGATGACAAAGGGAATCAAATATTTGACGATGCATCAACGCTAAAGCTGATGAATATGTATTAAAGAGAAGAAATAATATGCATTTTTGTTGATGTTGTTGCTTTTATAACAATGAGGATGTGGTGTTTCACCGGCAAGATTGAAAGCGGTAGAAAAATTGGAGTAAAATACTTTAATGTTGGCTATTGTGAGCAACAAAGTTATAATGAAATTTGATATGGATGAATTGGATCTTTTTAATGATGATGATGTTTTGGAAGTTAGCAGGAATTTTAATGACAACAGTTTAGAAAGTGAAAGAATTGAAAGGGTAATGTTGGCACTAGTAATGTGCATGATGGAGGTGGTGATAAATATGTAGATGAGAAAAGAGAGGAGGAGGAGGAGGAAGATGATGATGATTATAATCCTTCAAATGATAAAGGATTTGAATTTGTTAACAAATAAGAAGATGAATGGATTGCTAGCTTAGATAATGATACATGTTTTGGTAAAATTTTGTTAAATAGCTTAGAATCAGAGGATGAGTGAAAAATAAGCAATGATGAATATGATGATAATATTATATTTATTGCAAAATTAAACAATAATTTTAAGGGTTCTAAAGATGAAAGTATAAGGATTGAGAAGAAGCATAAGAAGGCAAATGTTGATCCCATATCTAGTTTTAAATGCAAGACATTTAAAATGGAAGCTGATGGATCAATTAATTTCCAGGATTGTCAAATCTTTTATAATATCAACCATTTTCGAGTGTTAAGAGAATATGAAGTTAAACATATCTATTATTTGAAAAGATACCTTAATCACAATAAAAAGGTTACAATAACATGTTCAAGTGTTGCTTATGAGTGAAGGATTTATGCTTCTTAGGAACAATACTTTTATAGTGTGATTCTTAATCTTGCAAAGCTAGCCTAAACATGTTTTGATTCTTAATAGAAGGCCTAATATAAGTATACTTACCTATAAAAGTATTAACAAACAACAACAACTTCACATTTGCAAAATTAGTATTCATATTGTGATTCTTAATTCAAATTCAATGTAATTCATCTTTAGTCCTTTTCATTTCACTTGTTATTTGATGAATTTCATTAACACCTTCTTCCTCTTCGGTTGTTAATTTAATATCATTAATATGTTTGCACCAATTAATGAATGCGTTCTTGTATGACCTATCATCGCATCTGTGAAAAAAGCTTTTTTTCTTGCATTTGTTTTTGATATCTTGACATTTACTTCTTTTTTTTCACATTTCATACACTTTTTATTCTTGAACTTTAGTCCATCAAAGTTGTTGCAAGTTTATAGGTTATTAGCATTTGATGAATATGACAATATTATTATGGTAATTTAGTGTGTATTGGACTTATATGTTGGGTTGATAATTTTAGATAGTGTGTTTGCAGGATTTATAGTGAAGAATTATTAGTGGAAGGTAAAGATATGTTGCTACAATTGTTTTATAACAAATTTATGTAACTAATGTTAGTTCCAATGGTGGTTTTTGTTGGGTTGAAATGATGAACAAAACTAGAGAATTTTTGCTTTTGGTTAAAACTAATAAATAATTTTTTTATATGAACTTGGAAATTTTTTGTTGTCTTCAATTTGATCAAAAACTATTGCTGGATATATTATATACATGGTTTTAGTGGTATTTTTATAAATAGAAAGACATTGTATAGTGACTAGTTTTTTTTTTAAAAAAATCCCAACAATCATACAACCTTTTTCCTTATTTTTAATCGTCAATAACACTTTAGTCATTAAAATTATTATAATAACAAACCTGTAAATAATGGTTGACTTTTATCTTAGCATTGAAAAGAGGGATGTAAAGTAAAATGAAGTTACTAAAGAAGGCAGACTAAAATGTTGTTTGGTGTTGCAATTCAATATGTTTTTTAATTTTTTTTAATTTAAAAAATATCAAATTAATATTATTTTTATGTTTTTTATTATTTTAATATATTAATATAAAAATTATTATTTTAAATATATTTTCAAATAAAATATACTTTAAAAAATAAATTTTACTACACTTCACAGACAAGCACTAAAATATTTCTGCATGATCCTATCAAAGTTTTAGAAAAAATTACTGCACCCAATTTGATGCTTAAAGTTTTAAGAAACATCATAATGCCCCCAAAATTTTTCATATCCTAACTCTTAACCCTCGACTTTGTGCTGATATACACTTGTGTCCTTAACCTCACCTCATTGTTAAATGAGGGAATGACTTGCTAGGTTTTTTTTTTTTTTTGAAAAAAGCCGTATCATTTTCAAGAAAAAAAATGTATAAAATGTAAATCTTTGTGTCAAAATATAAATCTAGACACCAAGATCCCTCTAAACGTCGTCGTTTAGGCACTTAAATTACAGTCCTTGAACTGTTCTACATCTCCTTTTCTTTTTCTCAAAATTCCAAAATAGCCCCTATAAATTTCCTTCTCTTCCAACATTAGCCCAACTTTTATCATTTAGTTTTCCAATACACCCTTCTCTCTCTCTACTTCGATAATTCACTCAAATTCCACAAAGCCCCCAATTCTAGGGTTTCCATCTATCTCAAATCCCTGCCTCTCATCCTCTGGTAAATTCCTTTTTTTTACTCTTTATTAATCAAAGATTTTATCTTTCTCTCTAAACATCCATAAAGATTTCACCTTTATAGTCTTCTTGTATGGTTTTTATTATTAAAGAATTCGAAGCTTATGGTGGTATACTAATGTAGTGACTTTTTTGTTGATTTGGTTTGTTCAATCATGTTTTCTTGAGATTTGGGTTAATGGGTTTTTGTTAAATAGTGTTGGTTTTGTAGATATGTTGGCTAGTTGATCATAGACTTTGGTTTGGTTGACTCTTATTTGTGTGAACTTTTTCGTTTGTTCGTGTTTCGACGTTTTTGTTTATTGATAGTGCTTGTGTTGTTTTTTCTTGTTAGGAGTTTGCAGAGTTTCGTGTTTTGTTGTTGTTTTACTTGTAATGTGGTTGTGAAATTGTTGGTTTTTGAAAATCCAGTTTGCTCTGTGTTGTCAATGGTTATACCTTGGATAAGTAGGTTGGGTGCAATGACTGGGAAGCTTATGACATTGTTATGCTATGTTTGAAAGGCAATAGCTGTGGTTGTAACCAGAATGGCTTCGTTTCCTGTTGTGGTGAAAGGGACTGATGGACCTGGACCAAGAAGTCGGCGGTTAATTCAAAATTAGCTCTTAACGTGTGTTGTAGAATGGGATAAGGATGGTGAGAGAATGTCTGATTTGCTGGCCTATCGGAGTTTTTAGGAGTTAGTTGCACGTGCTTCTAGTGTTTATTCATGATTTGTGTTTGGTGGCTGGCTTGTTCATATATTAGAGCTTTACGTGTCCCTTGAAAGTTAGAACTTGAATAACTATATTTCAGTCCCAAAAATTTAAACCAATTTGGTTTTGATTGGCCCTTGATTTAAGGGCTATGCTATGCCACACTGCTTGCACACAAGCACTTGTTCTGGTAGGATTGAGTGATGTCTTTGCATATAATGACCAACTTGTGCTGTATTACAAGATATTCCATGCTCCAATATTTACAGGGCATGCTCCTAGCCTTCCATATAGATTGTAAATCATCGAATTGCTCCATCAAGATATAAGTAAACGCCTTCGCAAATTGGTTGTAACCATATGTGCTTATGCTCTTCTAAAACTATGATCATTTCACATATAACTTGTATTTGTATGTTTTTACACTGAAATGTAGTCATTTCATGATAGCCTGTGTACATATTTGCTAATTGTGAACGTATGAAATAAGTGTTTTACTTGGAATTTGTTTGTCACACAGAAGTTTATACTGTTCTGGAGATTAAAGAGATGCATGATATGTATTTATCTCCAAATAATTTTTTGGTTATAATGACATGTTTTGATTGTCAATTTGAACCACAGAAGTGATTTCCGATGCCGAGGGGAAAGCTCATACTGATCTGCCAGTCTGGTGGTGAATTTGTGAGCAATGATGATGGGAGTTTGTCATATATTGGAGGAGAGGCACATGCTCTAGATATCAATCTTGAAACCGTGTTTGATGATATGAAGTTAAAATTGGCTGAAATGTGTAACTTGGAATATGAATCTCTGTCAATGAAGTATTTTATTCCCGGAAACAAGCGAACTCTAATTACTGTATCTAGTGACAAAGACCTAAAGAGGATGTTTGATATTCATGGGAACTCGATCACAGCAGATGTATATGTCATGGGAAGAGAAGGTTTTAAACTCGAAGCCTACTACATGCAAGCTAGCAGGTACATTTTTCTACCTTTCATGTGCCTCATGTCTCTAACAGCATAGATTATTGATTTTTCAATTTTAAAGAAGCCTTATTTTATTACATACTGAAAATCAGTGATTGTCAATTTGTATGGAGAGATTTCAATGCCACGACTTTTCTCGGCAAACTGGGTCCATTGCTGAATGACCTTGTTCTCTTCCGCATAAATCGTTAGTTTTTAATTTGGTATATTGTGATAGGTGGCATTTTATTGGTTGCAGCACGTGTATTTTCTCTCTCTCATGCATTGATTAATATTAGTATTAAAACTACAGAGCAAGTGAGATCCAACTAGCTGAAACCGTGCTGTCCCCAGTTCCTATCACAGTTGCTCCTACTGCTGCTACCTCTGGCAATCGTCGTGTGTTGTCATCTAAATCCAAAAGAGCTGCCAAGGCTAAAGGTCAAAGGCAAGTGCAATCTCGACTTGCTGTCACTCCCTCTACTGTTGCCTCTGGCAGTCGTCATGTATTGTCTTCTAAAACTACAAATGCTGCCAAAGCAGAAGCCAAAAGCCCTGCTAGTTCGGTACTGGCCATTACCTCGAGAAAATCCTCTCCCACCATTACCAAGGATCCTGGTGCTGCTACTTTGATTCCAACTGATCTTGTCACTGTTCCTGTTGATACAGCTGCTAATGACTTAGTTATAGTTGATATGAATGCTTCCCCTGCTGATACTGTTAAGAAACGAAGGCGCACTGCATCCTGGAAAATCGGTGCCAATGGTCCCAGCATCGTTCCTGACGACGACAATGGTGAGAGCAACAGTGATAGCAATGGTGACGATGACGGAGAGATGAGAAGTGCATCACGAAAGAGGAACATGAGGACAAGAAAGAGTACATCATGGAAGAAGAATACTTGGGATCATGATAATACCGTTGTGGATGTTGCTATAGAATGGCAATCAGATTATGAAGATACTGAACTATCTGTAGATGTTGTCGACTCTAAAGATGTTTCTGTGGAAAGAATGGTTGCCTCTTGGAAAAAAAGAATTACTGGGGTAGGACAGGACTTCAAAAATGTTGCTGAATTTCGTGATGCCCTGCAGAAATATTCCATTGCACGCCGTTTTGCATACAGATTGAAAAAGAATGACACTAATCGAGCAAGTGGCAGATGTGTGGTTGAAGGTTGTTCTTGGAGGATTCATGCATCTTGGGTTGAATCTGAACAGGTATTTAGGATAAAAAAGATGAATAAGTCACATACATGTGGAGGGGAATCATGGAAGCATGCTACACCAAATAAAAATTGGCTGGTCAGCATTATAAAAGATAGGTTAAGACAGATGCCGCGCCAAAAACCAAGGGATATTGTCAATGGCCTTTTCCAAGATTTTGGGATGGAGTTGAACTATTCTCAAGTGTGGCGTGGAATTGAAGATGCAAAGGAGCAGCTTCAGGGTTCGAAGAAAGAGGCATATAATCTGTTGCCTTTGTTTTGTGAAAAGATAGAGGAGGCTAATCCTGGCAGTTTTGTGAAGCTTTCCATTGGTGATGACAGCAAATTTCAACGTCTTTTTGTATCCTTTCATGCCTCAATATATGGTTTCCAGAATGGCTGTCGCCCAATTCTCTTTCTTGATTCTACAACGTTAAAATCAAAATACCATGAGATTTTGCTGACAGCTACTGCATTAGATGGTGATGATGGGTTTTTTCCAGTTTCTTTTGCTATAGTGGATGTTGAGAATGGTGATAATTGGAAATGGTTTTTGGAGCAGTTGAAAGATGCAATTTCAACTTCACGATCAGTAACTTTTGTCTCTGATAAAGAGAAGGGGTTGATGAAATCGGTGCTTGAATTATTTGAGAATGCTCACCATGGTTACTCTATATACCATCTGCTGGAAAACTTGAGGAGGAACTGGAAGGGGCCATTCCATGGAGATGGGAAAGTTTCTTTGCCTGGAAGTTTAGTGGCCGCTGCCCATGCAGTCCGGCTTGATGGTTTTAGAATGCACACTGAGCAAATTAAACGGGTTTCTTCGAAAGTGTATGATTGGCTTATGCAGATTGAACCAGAACACTGGACAAATGCACTATTCAAGGGAGAGCATTATAATCATATCATAGTAGATGTTGCAGCGACATACGCTGACTGGATTGAAGAAGTGCGGGAGCTGCCTATCATAAGGAAGTTGGAAGTGCTTACATGCAAGATAATGGGGTTGATCCACACTTGTCAAAGGGATTCAAATGGCTGGACCACCAAACTTACTCCATCAAAGGAGAAAAAGCTACAAGAAGATGCTTTCCGAGCACAATTTTTAAAAGTACTATTCTCAACCGATACATTATTTGAGGTTCATGATGACTCTATTCATGTTGTGGATACTGAAAAAAGGGAATGCACTTGTCTTGAGTGGAAACTGACAGGGCTACCTTGTCGCCATGCTATTGCTGTCTTCAAATGCAAAGGCAGTAGTGTATATGATTATTGTTCAAAATACTATACTGTTGATAGCTTTCGCAGTACATATTCGAAATCCCCTATTTTAGACAATTTCAAGGATCTTGATGAAGAAAAGGATGCCCCAGAGTCGGTGCAGGTGCTTCCTCCTACTACCCCGAGGCCTCCAATCCAGCCAGAGGAAAAACGATACTACTACAGAAAGGGAGAACCCACAAGGGTAATGTCTTGCAGCAGATGCAAGGGAGAAGGGCACAACAAGGCTACATGCAAACAACCTGCCCAACCATCAGAACACTCTACAACCCCATCTCCAGCACTAGCCCTTGATGCCCTAGCACTAGCCCTTGATGCCCCAGCACTTGCCCTTGATGTCCCAGCACTAGCCCTTGATGACCCAGCACTTGCCCTTGATGACCCAGCACTAGCCCTTGATGACCAAGCACTTGCCCTAGATGACCCAGCACTTGCCCTTGATGCCCCAGCCCCTGATGCCCCAGCCCCAACTCCAGGTGGCAGAGATCCAACATTGATAGCCGAACCCTTGGAACATGCAGAGCCAACATTGATAGAGCCCTGTCCTGGTAGTCCGAGCTCAGCTAAAGTTACTTAATATGCTCAATTCACTACTAAAAAATGGGACTTTGATGGTACTGTCCTTCCATTGTAGGCAATAATGTACACCTTTATGTTTATGCAGGTTATGTAGTCTCACCATTATATAAGCTCGGAAGTGCTCTGCACTTCATATAATGAATGAAATATTGCTGTGTCAGTGTGAAACTGCCTTATCTTTTTGTTGCCTGAACAGCAGGAATTCTAACATTCGAGTTTGCACTTTCCTGGAACCATTTTTGCCAAAACTGGACTGTGAGATGCTGAAAGTCTACACAATCTGGTTGTGGAAACGGCATTGATTCATAACTCATGGTCCTGAACTCCTGGCACGTGAGGAAAAAAAAGAGGAAATCCTATGGATGCCTTCTACTTCATGCAGGGGATGAGGGCAGCTTCCATAAACTTGGGGCATCAAGAAGTTTACCACCCTGGGACATACTGCAGTTTGCCTCTTTCGTATATTATATTGTTAATGGTACTATTTCACTTAATTCCATATGGAATCGATTTTTGTGATATTTCTTGTAGCTGCATTTCCTTTTAGAACTGAAATTCATGGTACGAATTTTAGTTTGTCAATCCTTGCAAGAATGGAAGCTTGCTTTGTTTGCATTGAATGGAGCCTACCTGTACACAAGTCAATTTGAATCAAGGATTCTTGTAGATGTATGGTACCAGCAGGTATTTCAGAGGCACTTTTCCTCTGTCAAGGGGAAAGTAGTGGCCAACCCTTTAGAAATGTGTAAATCTCCACCCCGAGTGGTCATTTCTCTAATACTTTTGACTCCACCCCTTAAATCTAATTGCAACTATGTGTCTTCCTTCGTTGGCTGCATCTTATGCAGCGAGAGATGAGAGTAAAACATGGTGCCTTCTCTTAAATTAGTAGCTCTCATCTTTTCTGGCAGAGAATTTGACAGCCTTTTCGGCTCATGTATAGCAATAGCTCGTGCTTGTGCCTTGGCACTCTTGTCGTAGTTTTTTGAACTAGCAGCATTGTGGAATTGACAACACCAAAGGGAACGTATTACATGCCACCCTAGTCAATCCTATTTATCCCTTTTCAAAACTTCCATGCAGGAACAACTTGAAAAAAGATGAAGGCATACGACATTGTCGTTCTTGAATTTAAACTGCCACTCTTCTTACACCAATTCAATTACAACATGGTCAACTCATACAACAAAAACTACGATGGTCATTTACTAATATTTTGTATTTGTTGCACCGCCACTTCATACACCAATACAAATGTGTGTACAATGTTGTAAACTCATACAACAAAACCAAGATTGTCATTTACTAATATTCTCCTGAAAAAGCCGCCTTAACTGGTGTCCATACCTAGACAAAAACTATGGTATGTCTCTCTAGGCCTAGCACTAAAAGAGAGATACTGCAGGTCATGCTTCTTTTTCAACGTTCTTGACAGCAATGAGACTGCGAAGGACCGCAGATCAAAATTCTCTAACACAGCTTGCTAAGACTATTTCAACCACCTATACTTCTGTCCAAGTTCCCCATCTTAAGTATGCTATGTCTGTTCTAGATAATTAATAGCATAGACGTGAGTCAACAACACATTACTCTTGTTCTCTGGAGGCATCTTCTTCAGAGAGCAAGCCCAAGCACAATGGACAGGGAGGGTCACGCATATCTTCAAGACTTGTTTTCTGCTCCAAACATTCTGAATGATAAACATGGCCGCAAACTAGAATGGCCACAACAGAGAATTCGCCAGCAGTTAATGCATTTCCTATAAAGTAAGGTTTCCTTCTCACTAGTTTCTGACAGATTCCACAAACTATCTTCAGTGCATCAGATGAAACTGCATCCATTACCAAGGAATTGAATCTAACCCTGTCTGGCCTGCTAAATTCTAATTCCTTGTTTTCTGAAAAGGTGGAAAAGAATTTAAGTCAACGCAAGTAAATGTAAATAGCTGATATTTTGAATCTTAAAGTTGCATTGAAACTTCTTAATAATGAAAAGTAGATGTAAAACTCCTGCATCTTGTGCTCATAGAAATTTGCTCCGAACTTGTAAAAAATGATACCACCTCTGATGTTTTGTGGAATAACAGAGAAATTCTTTAGGTACCCCATTTGTTTATACATGTGTATAAAGCAGCTAGATGCTACTTTTTTCCTTCGGGAGCGAAAAAACATTGTATTCAACACCATGCAATTATGAATATCTCACCTGTATGGCAACCAGGCTCAGAGCCTAGATGACTGTTCAACTTGAATGTAAGCCTCTCATCACATGACAGGGCAGTCTTCCCACGAGAAGTTGATGCATCGCCATGACTCCCTGAGTTTCTCCGAGAGTACTGATGACCATAGTGGTGACGTGATCGTTTCAAGACTATTGAACGGCCAAGGTTGTAATTCTGATGTGCATGAGAATGGTGGACATTCAATAGCTTTAAAGAACCATCCGAAGCATCCACCCTGGGTGAGAGAGGCCTTAGCTCACTAGAGTCTAGCAAATAAGATTTCTGCAAAAGGAAAACAACAAACAATTATATTTCTATTTTTCTTGTTTTTTTTTTATGAAAAAGACAATTAAATTTTTATATGGTCATAGTGAATAAAAAGAAGAAATAAAAAATGTCAAGTCCTGCACCAAGTATCCTGACCCAGACGTGAGTTTTCAAGTTTTCAATTAACCCCTCATCGTCAATCCAGTAGGAACAATCAAAAGAGATTAAAGCAGAACATGCAATCAGAAATTACCATGTCTCATAACTAAGGAAAAAAGGACTAACCTGTCTGGACAATAATTCTGTTCCAGAAGAGCATGGCATGTCATCTGCGCCATAAAATACAGTGATTATTTCAGTCCCAATCATTTCTGCTTGCACTAAGAATGAGCTGAAAAAGAACTATTTTCTATTCTAACCAATTACTTGAAACAAAAAGGTTACAATCCTTCTTCTCTAGCCAGGTCTCATGCACTTTCAACTCACACTACATTTTTATTAACCACTTTGTCGGAAACACTGTCAAGCAGACTTGATTATAAAGTTGAAGCAAAGGAAGAAAATGCAACTAATGAATCGCCACAAAATAGGGCAAGTAACATGAATGGAAAGCTTCAACAGGTTTGTAAGCAGGCCAGCCAGCCACAAATGTAAATGATGTACAGAATAGCTCTATGTGGAAACCCTTTAACTAGAGGCTTCCTAAGAACAGCAATCAAAAAACTCATATAATAACATTTAAATTGATGATGAGAGGACAGATTGGAAGATAAAAATAATCCAATCTATCATTGCTTGGACTAGTTATCAATCTTAAAAGGCTAGAAAGGCACGCGTTGAAATAATGCTCGCGGGTCAAATCCCTGGGAGGACAGATAAAGAAAGCAATCCATCAAATAAAATTACCAATCAAGAAATCAAACCGATCCAGAGTTTAATTGCCAATTAAGATGTATTGACAGGTGGTTCCCTACAGATAGTAAATATTTCCACAGAAACAATTTTGTAAACCCTACGAATATAACGAACATATTGGAATATATATAAGTAAAAATCACTGAAAATGGCGGTGAACACAAGATAGCAATCCCAGAAGAGATCGCAGAGATCAGAAAGCCAGCCATGTACTGAAAAATGTTGTGAGCCAAATTAAGAGCTCAATTCATAGTTTTCTTTCCCTTTACTTTTTGGCTTGGTTAATTAATTTGAACACTTTCACCTTTCTCTTCATTTCAATTTCCCCAATCTGACACTCGAAATCCATGCCCATAGACTTAATCCTCCAAAAACCAATCACTTCTCTCCTCAGAATTCATGTTGCAATTGCACACATTCTCTGCTAGGATCCCAAAACACCATTTCCAACAGATCAAACAATAATCGAATTACTTATTAAACAAAAACGTAGTCGTGATAATTCAATCCAGCCTTGATCAAGGGGCAATAACCCCAAAGCATTTCTCACAGTGAAAAACATCAGAAAGATCCAGAAACAGGAGCAACCAAGGCAAAACAATTTGAAGAAAAGGCAGGCAAACAAACCCTAACACTAAATTTTACTGTTAAGATAAAAAAAAAAAAAGACTCTCTTTTTTAAGACAGAAAAATCAAATCTTTAATCTCCAAAGCTTCATACATATCAGATTCTCATAAACCACAAAATCTCACTTCAAGTAACCCCATAATTGCTTCCCTTCACTACAGTTATAATCCCTTCGTCGAAATCCCATTTCCATTCACTCATCAAGATTCAAAATTCCCTTTTTTCGCTTCATTTCTCACCATTTTGTCCGGCAACCAAACAACCACAAAATCATTTTTTTTTCAAAAAAAAAGAAGAAAGAACAGACACATTACCCGAAGAAGAATTATACTTGTTCTTGTTATGATCACCGCTACTTCTCTTTCTCTTCCCCATAACAAAAACAAAGCAAACTAAAAGACTTTGATGGTTTGGTGGTGGCTAATTGTATTTAAACTGTTAAAAGGGCCTGTGAATTTGCGGTGAGAAGAACTTTTGTGTGTGATGAAGTGAACCTACGGTCATCAAACACATAGGAAGGGAAAGAGAAGCCGTCTTAAAGTGCGAAATAGTTTGAGTGAGATTGTTTGTTTGTGTCCTGGTTATTCGGAAAAAAAATAAAAAACAAATAACTAATAATATTTTATTAGTTATTTTTTAAGATATATTTTAAAAAGAAATAAAAAAATAAAATTTAGGATTGATAAAAATATTTTTAATTATATTTTATTTTTCCTATTTATATCTATTTATTTATTTTAAATAAATCATAAAAAATATTTAATATAATATCACTAATTATTTCACAAATCATAAATTTTCTTATTAATAACAATAGTAATCCATAAATAATTTGATACTAGATGTTGAATATCGAAAAAAAATCATGGTTATTGAATTACTAGGTCATGATGAATTTATATGAATTATTTTTATTAAAATAAATTTTTTTATTTTTTAAAAAAATTATTAAAATTGACCAAGGTTAGTTTTGTGAGGTTGGCGTGGTCGAGCCAATCACTAATTAACCCTAATTTTTCAACTATAATAGTGGTCGGAATTGTTGGAGGCAATGGTATGTTATCTGGCTGCATGTTTTGAAAAATAATTAGCAACATCTTGCTTTCCAGGCACTTGACTACTTTTATTTTTATTTATTTTTATTTATTTTTTTTAAGGCCGAGCGTGTTTGGGCTCTTTTTAAAATCCATAGGCTTCCAGGCTTGATTATTTAGATCTTCACATTTTTTATTTTTTTTATTTAATTGTTTTGTTTTTTATTTTTTAATTAAATTATTTTTAATTAATATTATTACAATGATATTTAAAAATTATCCAATTATGCCATAATTTTCAAATAAAAATATATTTTTATGGTAATATTATCAATTATTTTATAAAGAATTTATGCAGATTTTAAAAAAATCATGAATATTTGATGAGAGTAAAATATATGTTTTTTTTATTTTTTAATGTGTGTGTGTGTATTTAAAAAAATATTCATAAATATTTGATGAGAGTAAAAATTATCACAACATATGTTTTTATTTTAAAAGTCATGCTTCTAATAAAAAGAACTTGTTTTGCAAAAAAATAAAATACAAGGAAAGGGAGTTTTCCTAAAGCAATACATTTTTTTTTCTCGTTGATTTAAATCATTTGAATTCTTAATAATATTTATTTTAATTCTGTTAAGTCTTCATTCAGAAAACCATGTTAATAATAAAAAATATGTATTTTCATAAAGAGAGAGAGAGAGAGAAATGCATTGATAAAAGGAGAATCTTAACTAAAAAAATATTTTTTTCTCTATAACTGAAATCGTTGAAAATCTTTCAAATATTTTATTATAATTACCTTAGAATTACGTAAAAATAGGTTTTGAAAATGTTCCTGTAACTAGTTAATACTAAAAAGATTAATAAGATTATATCCTTGCATAATAATAATAATAATAATAATAAGTATATTGTTAGTTTGAGTATTATAATTTCAGGATTTCTAAAAATTTACATGATTGTTAATTTAAAAATTTATAAAATTAATTGAAATATATATAAACTGATAATAATAATAATAATAATAAGATTATATCCTTGCAAATGTTCTTCAAACCTTTACCGCTTGAGTTTGGGTGGGATTGGGTCACATTTATGAGATTTGGTGAGTGGAAGATTAGAAATTAAAAATAAATAAATTGAAAAGTAATAGTATGGAATTCAATAGGGATAAAAGGTTGTTAATTAATTCATAAGTTTTTTTATAGTAGTTCAGCAGCAGGTTGACATCATCGCAAACTTTTATATTTATGGCGATTTTTATTTATTTATTATATATATATATATATCAATTGCATAATAATTTTAATTAAATACATATTCTTTTACATCAATAAGTATTAATGTTTCTTTGAAGAAACCATGAGCTTAAAATTCCTTTTTTGATGAAAAAAGTTTAATACCTGGAAATTAAAGCAATATATACCAATTGAAATATAAATTCATTGGTGTTTTTATTATGAATTCTTGATACTTTCTCAAAGGCAATGCAAGATTTACCTAATCATCCCCACCCAACCTTAACACTTTCTGGTTGTTTTGATTACATCAAAGGTCCGAAAGGTCAAACTATCTACAATTCAAAACCCCACCCCACCCTTTTATTTTATTTTTATTATTATTATTATATTCTTTTTGCGAATCAATTTTTACTTATCAAGTCAACGACATACCGCTTGACTATAAGCCTAGGTGGGAGTATATCATCGGTCAAGAAATAAATTATAAATGGAAAATTGTATTCTAATTTCTAAAGTTGGAAGATTGCTTAGAAGATAAGATGAAAGGAAAACCAAATGAGATGAAGGTGTTAACCTTTAGGTTATATATTTATATTTTTATATATAGAGGATGATGATAATAATAATATAAAATTTTGATTTATTAAATGCTTGATTGAGAATAAATTTAAAACATGTATATATAAATATTATATTAACAAGTATAAAGGATTTTATTTTGAGTGCTTGATGTAAATTTTTTATTTAATCTTGATAGTATAAAATTAAAATGAATACACGGACTTCATTATGCATACATTTAAAAAAATTAATAAGACGATAATAAGAATTCATCTAAGTTAGAATTGATAAATCTAAAACTATGCATGAATTCTTGGCATTGATAAAGTGTTTTCATCAAGAAAAGAATCTTGAAGAAAGAATATCTTCTAGTGATAATAGAGTTAATGGTCATACAGAGACATTGGAATATTGAATTGTATTATACATTTTATTAAGAAAGTTACTTGTGATATCAAGGTCACTATTATAAACATTTAAGAGTTAGATAAACACTCTCAACATTAATTAGGTGTTTTCATCAAGAAAAAATCTTGAAAATGATATATTTTTCAAGTGGAAGAAAAATCTTAAAGATAAAATATCTTTTAGTGATATAAAAAGTTTAGTGTTAACTCATCAAGTGTCAATTGTAAAATTGAACTTGAACTAGTAAAATAATACAATATTCAAAACCGATTTATCACTTAACTTGTGGATGTAAGCTTGCCTGAACACGTTAAAAATTAACCTTGTAATTTCTCTTTTTTACCTATTTATTTTAAACATTTTAATTATATTATTGATTATTATATTTATTGTGATTAAATTGTATTGTTTTTTATATTAATATAACACTTAATTCACTCGTCTTGATGAGTATTATTACTACCTTAATTTCATAACAACACGAGTACTATATATCATCCAAAAAATTAGGCACTTTAGCCACCCCACGTAGCATAAAAAGCCGAAAGCATCTCCTTGCGATTTCCAGGAAAATGAAAAAACGAAAGTAAATAAAGCCAAGAAAAGAAAAAGAAAAAGGAAAAGGATTCTTGATGTCATGTTTCACTGAGTTTTCCCGATTTTATCTACAACTTTAATTGACTACAAGCATGACCAAATCCATCATGTTAGCAGAATAATCACATAGAGTACTAGAAATATCCCTGATGATTTATCAGCTGATTTTCTTGTATTTACTTTTAATGGCTATATAATATAAAAACATTAAACTTAAATTTAATATATATACAATTAAATCTCTTTTTAAAACTTATTAATTAATCAAGAGGTTTTTTTTTATTAATGTAGGTGTCCGGGTTAGTTTGCGTGCACCTCGACTAATCACACGAGTCCTGAAGTTAACAATCATTTAAGCCTCCAGTAATCATCATATTAACAATCACATGCTTTTAAATTTAATATCACAGGAAGAGTGAATTAGTTGGTTTTAAATTTTTATTATTAGACCACTTACTAGATAATTATTAAAAAGTTATTAATTCATCGAGGCTATGCTATAATATTTCTTTGCTATGAACAAAACATCATTAAATTAAAAGTAGATTTTCCCAGAAGGATATCAGCAAAAACACGAAATTAATTCTCATTTGGAAGATTTAGGTCTAATCTAGCTGATGAAAAGGTGGAAATTGAAGATACAAATAGCTTCATTCTTCAGTACAACAGGTTTCGTTTTTCGGTGGTCAACTCCAAGAGATCTTTTTCCAAAGTAGTAGTGATTACCATTGAAGTTCCTCAGATTCTCTTTCAAAGAAATATCTTATCAGAGACGGAACGAAGAATGAAGAACTTTCCTAGCATGAGTTTGTGGATGGATCATTAATCAATCAATTCTGCTTTCAATTCAAGCCACACAAGGGCAGGGACCTCTTCTCCAAAAAGCACAAAAGTCAACAGTGTGTTCTACCACTTCTTGACAGTTTCGTGTGCTCTTGGTTCCACCTTTTTTGTTTATGATATTGCGTGAGACTTTTGCCTTTTTCTTCAGTTTTGCAACCAATTAGAGATCGACAGCCATCTTCCATCGCTATTGCTCGAAGAATTTCTGTGCTGCAAAGTGCCAGTGATCGGGTAGCGTGGCATAATATGATCAGTAAATGCTTCGTTTTGTATATATCGAAGCTTTTTATATATGCCGGCCCTAGCTAGGATGCATGCATGCCATCTTTCTTTTTATTTCCATGAAAAAACCATGTTTATCTACTATATATATATATACACACACTATATGCAAGACTATTTGTTTTTTTATTATTATGAATATTCGAGTTAGCCTGCATGTATCGTAACTAATTTCATGATCCTTAAAATTAACGACTATGTAAACTTCTAGTGACTATTAAATTTGTGAAACTCAAACTAAATATAGAGTTTGACTGATTGAGTTACACCCCTTAAGATTTTATATGCGAGACTATTATTTAGCAGCCAGATAATACATTGCTACTTTTTTATTCTAATGGTGACACGAGTTGTGTATAATGTGGTTTTACCTTAAATAATTTTATTATAATAATTTTTTTAATTGATAATATTTAGAATTTGTTAGGTTTATTTGATTAGACAACTAGATTATTAGAAGATGATTAATAATTCTATGGTTTTCTTTTGTTTTTCTATTCGATATTATTAGTTTTTTTATTTCACTATGTGAAAATTCATATATCAAGGAAACTAATGACATGGGAAATATCGATTATTGAACATGTGGGCAAAGATCACTTGGTCAGAGGTTCAATTGCCTTTAAAATTAAAACCTAACCTAAGCCATGCTAAGGAGGTTGAAAGCTAAGAAATTTTTATTCTTTTGAAATCAAGGAAGATCCTCCAAATCTTATGTATAAGAAAAAAAGACTTTGATGTATAAAAATTGATTATTTTAAGTACTTTTTCATAGTTGTTGTATTATTGGTTTTTGAAATTTCTTAACATGCAATAAATTTTAATTTGTTATATATTGCGTCAAATAGTGAGGTATTTTTGAAATGATTTTGTTATCAAAATTAAGTAAAACTGTTTAATAATCTTAATACCGCACTCTTTTACTTCCATCTAGTATAATTAGAGTAATAAATTAGTTGTGATTTCGAAGTTTTTGAACTTTGAACTAAAAGAAAAGAAAAGAAAGGAAAAGAGGGAGGGAACTTGGCGAATTTATTGCTCTTAATAGTATATATCCTGGGAACTGCTTCTAGGTCAAGCTCCATTAATGCTCTAGTTTTCTTTTCCATGGCAGAAGGTGTGCTGTGCTGGTGTTAGGCAGCTCGATGGACCAACCCAGCTAACTCGGACCAGTTAACTCCATCTATGAAGTAATATCATGGAATGATAATGGAATAGGTGCAAGAGTTCGAATTCTGAACGTGGAAGCAATCTCTGCCAGCGTCTACTAGCCAGGCCACCCTCCAAGTTCATTATTTATCTTGATGAACTCCATCTTTTTTCTTAATCTTCCTTTTCGTTTCACATCTTCCTTTTGATTACATACAAGCTATCCTTTCTGGGATTTGTTCATGAAATTTTACTCCTTTAATTTCCCCTCTTCTTAATTTTTCACTATGTGGTATTAGGGTGGGCTTGTAGCCCATCTGCTCCAAGTTACGAGGCTCTGTAGCCTTAGGCCTAAGAAACAATAAGGCCCAATAGGTCTTTCTTTACTTTGGCTTTAAATGAAACAAAACGTCAAAAACCGGGTAAAAGGGTTACATTTATATAGTTATTAAACCCGGTCCTTTTTAAAAGGATAAATTTGAGAATTTCACTCATAACCCAGAGTCTTACTCAAGTTAGGTTCAATTTGAATTGAAAAAAATATTAACTTTATTTAAATTCATTCAGGTTAATCAATGAATATTTTTTAAAAAAACTTGTTTGGATGTAAAACAAAATTAATCCAAATGATCTAGTAACCTTAAGGTGACCCAATAATTAAGTAACTCAAATTCTTTTCTGGATTATATATCTAACCAAGTCTAATAATAAAATAATATATTTTCTGGAAGATACAAACCTTTACGTCTTTAACAAGCATTTGATACTCATTGACTAGTTGGTTTGATTCTATGAACCATATATTTAAGATGTGTTTATTTTTATGGTTGAGATTGAGGTTTTTACATGGAGACCCACCCAAAAAGCTAAAAAAATTAGTTTTTATAGTTGATTTTTATATATAATTGGATTGTACTCAACCACAAAAACAAATATAATCTTATTATTATCCCATCATTATTTTCACATTTCTTGTTAGAATACAAAGAACATAGAACCATATCATAACTGGGGGCTTATGCTAACAAAAGTACTATAGGAATGGAAGGAGAGAAAGACATGCACCAAAAATGGTATGAAGAATTGGTTCAAGAGAAAGGCCCGAATGAATCCTGAAAGGTGTAACTCAACTGATCAGGTTCTGGATTTGTTTTTTAAAAGTTACAAGTTTGAATTTCATAAACCTCAAGGCCACTGAAAGCTTCAATGATTTTTAACTCGAGAATCTTTAAAATTAATCAAAATATACGCAAGCTCATTCAAACAACCACGTTAATCTTAAAAAAAATTACCACGATGACTTGATCACTTGAATGAAGGCCACCAATGACAGGGGAAGAAGTTGGTACAAGAGAAGGCTTCATCCACAGCATGCGCAGGCTACCAAATTTCATGACTAGACGAAGCTACTTTTTAGCTCCATTATTGGTTAGAGGACATGGTTCCTATCTTAATCACCTCCACAGTAGCGCTGCAACTCCTCCTCTAAAGTAGTTCGATGGCGATAAAGCAAGTGTTGTTCTTGGAATATCTTGTGCAACACAAAAGTAAATGCCCCGGTAAGCATCGGTCTCTATCTGTCCTGGTTTTAAGAAACTCCCGAGCACGACGATGTATTCCTTCCTTTTCTTTTCTTTTCTTTTCATTTTTTTAAGCCGAGAGGACCTTTTTTCTTTTCTATCTCCATGATAAAGAAAATGCCCATGAACAAGAACATCGCTGAATGGATTTATAAACTAGAACGATAGAGACATGACACTTGAACAAATCCATCCATCATTGCACAAGAATCATTAATTACGTGTTAGTTATTGCTTAATGATTAGGTTATCATTAGGGAATTCTATATATAAAACATAAAACAGATCTGCAATCAATTTTAAATAGATGATCCAGTACTCTCAAGGTTATATATTTTTAATAAATTATGTTGTTATAACTTTCTCTGAAATTCGAACCCTCGATGCTAGTAGACTAAGTTTATTTCACAGCAAATTTTATATTTATTCTCGTACTCGTTTGCAGCTGGCCCTGCCTTGCTAAAAGTTCATGAGACAAGTTGGCTTTGGATACCAGTCATGTGCCCTAGCCCATAGATTACCAATCTGGGCCGTACATGTCCAGCTCAGCTACTTTTCACCTATTATTTCGAAATATAATGCAAGGGCTATAATAAAAGCATGATGCGTATTAGTTTTTTTTTTAATTTTAATTATAATTAGCAGTTTAGCACCACCAAAATGATTTGCCTGCAAACCACGAAGATAGATCAGTGGAGGTAAAATCTAACAAATGGGGGTGGTGCGAGGTCAGCTCATGAAAGAAAAACGGGTTCAGGTCCCACATGACCACTGACCAGCCATGACAGTCCAGTTCTAACCTCACCTCACTAACCAAAGGTCCCCCGAGCCACGACATCCTATATTTTGTTATTGGTGTGTAGTTACAGACTTACAGTGGCTCATGACCCAACCTCTAGTTTATTGTCTACTTGGTATTCACGAGTTAGAGGACAAAAATCAGATTTGCAAGAAATCAAAACTTGTACGGCCCATGGGAAAAAGGAAATCGAATACACCTTCAGCATAATTTTTAATTAATAGCATATCGAAAATCAATACACATGAGATGAGATGATTAATGATTTATATTGTAATAATGGTTTTTTTAAAAAAAATAATTTTTATTTAAAAATATATTAAAATAATATTTTTTTATTTTTAAATTTTAATCTTGATATCTTGATATCAAATCAATAAAAAAAATTATTTTTATTTTTTAACAAGCACATTGAATTGATTATTTTTGAATTTTTTTTACTGTGATTATAATTATTTTTAAAAATAATTTTTTATTATAAATACATTACAATAATATATATTTTTAATATAAATAAACTATAAACAATAAATATATTAAAATAATAGCTATGCAGACTATTGAAAGTCATGCCTAACTACTATTTAAAAGGATGTAAAAAAAAAAACAATATATGTGAAGATATTGCAATCTTTTGTCTGTCAGGTATTGAAATCGAACACAAAGGATCTGGACATAAAGAGTAACTTAGCGGTGTAAACTGTCTAGCTACAACAATAAAATATTGATATTAAGACAATCAAGATTATGATTGCATTATCGTTTTATGTTCTAACTTGATTCGTTGTTAAGAATATATTTTTAAAAGCACGTTAATTTAGATGTAGATGATTTATCTAGAATGTGATATAGAAACATGATCTTAACATTTGTTATTTTTATATTATTAATGTGAATATTTGGATCAGTTTGTGTACCTCAACTAATTTTATGGGCCCTGAAGTTAATGACCATGTAAATTTTTCAGTGACTATCATATTAGCAATTACATGATTCCAATCATCTTAACTTGTGTTTTTGATTTAGAGGGTAGGATAATGGATGTGAGCTGTTCAGATGATGAAGTTCTTAAAATGATGTAATTTTTAGAACAATGAAAAATAATTAAAATTATTTGGTTAAATAAATAGTTGACATTGTATTTGTATTGAAATCAATAAAAAAATATACTATATTATGTATTGTAAATATTTTTTAGATAACATAATAATATTTATATGTAACGTGGCAATTGATTGGTGTCTCGCACAAGAGACGAAGACAATTAAAATAAAAAAATATTTAGCTAAAAACACATAAATATAAAGATAAAATAAATTTGCTATTAAAATGTTCTTGGAATGAATATTTATATCTTTAAATATATTATCTTTGTTTTTATTTTTATTTTTTCGACACCGAACATTCCTATAGATATATTTTAAAAAACAGAGACAAAAATCACCGTTTAAGATTCTAGTTACAGAGAACACTACGAATTTATGCTATATACTTCAGGTGAGGTGTCAAGTTTTGATCAGCAACAAATAGGAGAAAACAATGAAATTAAATTAAATTAAATAATACTTTGTATTTATTCATTGATACCAAGAAGCGGGTCCAATGTTTCAGGGGATATGGCATCAAAATAGAACAGATTCGATCTGCTCTGTGCATGTGTTTTGCGTGGTGGTGGCTGATCGGCTACTGTCAGATTCTGGGTAAATGGTCCTCATCTCTTCCCTTCGGGAATTGAGATGGTCCAATCAAATTAATTTAACAAAAGGATATTATATAAAAAATTTATAAATAAAAAAAAATCAATTTCACCTATTCGGGTTTTATAAATTTCAGTTAGTGAAAATTTATATAATTATTAATTTTAAAATTTATAGAATTAATCAAGATATGCACCCGAATATACATATTAATAATAAATAAAAAAATCTCATTCTATTGTGGCTGTTAAGCGACATGGTATTAAGATAATTCGACATTACAGCCTCAATAATGTGCACGATACCCACATGTACCATGCACCTGTTATTTCGATTGCATGATCCCAACGGGCATGACTGTGCTCCAGCACCTTTCTATATTTATTGGAAATAAAATATTGTTCACACCTTCATGTATTTATTCGGTTTTTGGTGTATTTTTATATTAATTCGATGGATATTAAATATAATAAACACTCGGATTATTCCTTGTGCTCGTACTTTTTCTCTCTCTCTCGAATGAGCATCATGTTCATGTTATGTTGAAGAACTAAAAGAAGCGTGTTTAGGACAGTATCTCATGGACTGGCATCTTCGATGATAGCACCATTGGACTTTCGATCGAGGAGGTTATACCCCAAGAACATTGTGTTTAACGTGTTTATAGTGAAAGATGGTCTTTTAATAAAGTATAAATTTTTATATTTAGTATTATTATGTTTTTTTCTATCTAAAGATAACAATTTTGCTATTTTTATTTATGTAGTTAGTATTAATAGGGTTTTTTATATAAAATATTATAATAACTTCTTGGCAAATAAAAAATAAATATTTTAGATCTCTCCATGATTATATTATTTCTAATTTTTAAACAATTTAACCTATAACAAACTCGGATTGTTAATAATAAAAAAAAAAATGATTAAAAAATTATTGGCATAAAAATTTACTTGAAGAAAAACTTAGAGCTACGGCTGCGTTTTAAATAAAACACCGTTTGCAGATAAGGAAAAAATTAATTTACTGTTCACTGGGCCTCACTTAATTTTAGCAACGCAGGAAAGGAAAAGCAACCCTTTCTTATTTTTTCACTGTTCATGTTAATTGCACTATTTATTAAACAGTGCAATCAACATGAACAGTGTATAGTGTACACTGTTCACTTAAAAATAGTGAACAGTGCAATTCTCTTGCACTGTTCACTTGCCTGCGTGAACCACCACCTCCTCCTCCTTTTTTTTTTTTTAGTGTGTTTTTTTAAATATTTTTTTAAACTAGTTTATAGTGAATTTTATACCTGATAATATTTTATCTTATTTTATTATATGCTAAAAATATTATGAAAACTGTAGTTTTTTTCGGATGTATACGTAATGGAATTATAAATGGTTTCATGGAATAATAAAAAATATTTTATATAAAATATGATTTATTTCATGATATAATTGCAATAGTTAAATCCATAATATTTAAATTAAAAATCATCAGTATTAATATATTTTTTTAAAATTATTTTATAACCTCAATTTTAAAAGCATTCTTAACCAAACACATTAAACTATTTTTTCTTCAACTTCAATTTCAACCGCAGTTTTAACCAAACACCTATTTTTTCAAACCAACCTCAACTAAAAGTACTTTTTATAAAACAATTTTTTTCAAACCACAACCACAACAGCTACCACAATACCAAACACACTCTTAAATCTAAAGATAAAAAAGTTGATTTGTAACTATGTTTATTTTTTAAAATGCTTTTCACTCATAAAAATATGTCAATAATATTTTTTTAAAAAATATTTTTAAAATCAGGATATCAAAATAATTTAAAAATATCAAAAACATATTAATTTAAAGAAAAAAAGTCAAATTTTTTTATAAATATTTTTCAAACGTATTGCCAATCACCATCGTATATCAAATTCAAGCTGATCCCATAATTAGTTTATATATATATATATATATATATATATAAAAAACAAGGTTTCGTTGGCATTTTGGATAGTAAAAAAAAAAACACCTCATTCTTTATTTTAATCAAGTGGATGATTAGCATAAATCCGACAAGTATCAGCCCATCCCTCGGTACCTGGATTGACCTTCCCACACCATGTTAGAGTTAAAACTGAGGCGACACTTCTAAGTTCTAATAAGGCTAAGGAAATCAGTAATGGGACCAAGACTGAGACCTGCTTCAATTCTCTTCTTTGTCGTTTAATCGACTACTGAAAAAATAAATCATTTTCGTAAAACTCGTATGGTAGATAAACACCGAGCTAACCTGTATCTATTTTGATTAAAATAAATATATATAAAAAAGTTAATTAACTTGATTAAAAATCAAAATTCATTCATTAACTTTTTTATAATTATTTTTAAAAAATAATTGAAACGAACCTTTTTTATCTGTGATTTAGTCCTTACTTCAAGTAAACTCTGGAACAGGTTTTACAACTAGTATTTAATTATTAAAAAATAAAAAAACAATAAAGATAAAAAAAGGAAAAGAAATGTAGGATGTTTTTGGAATTGTGGTTGAATCATGCATATAAATTTTTAAAATTTTAAAATTTAATTTTTTTTTAAATTGGTTTAATACGTTGATTTTAAAAAATAAAATAATATTATTTTAAAATGAAAAAAAAAACTATCATTTACGCTTTAACAGTGGCGCAGGAAAGATAAAAAGTCGGATTCTGGAATGCGTCAAAAAGACGCTGCTGTTGTGAGAGTTATCCGAATAAAATCGCCACCTCATGATGAGATCGAAGCCTGGAAATTAGAAACCAATCAATGGTGATGGAGCAGCACAGAAGATTAAAACCCCATCAAGACAAAACAAAACTCTCCAAAATTAATGCTCTCACTGCCCACTGCATCGCCAGATTGACATTCTCTCACAGGACCGAAAGTTGAACGGTTTGTGGGTTTCGATGATAAGGTTTGCTGTGTAGTTTTCAATAAATAAATAAATTTATCCGTTTTAATGTCATAAATTTCCTTGGCTGGGAGAGGGCCTCCAAGGATAAACATCCCTTCAATTTCCTTGGCCTTTTCTGCCATAATTATATCTGTTTTGTTGTAAAAATTGGGTGGGCATCTCCTAATTAGCAAAGAAAAAAAGAGAGCGGGGAGGAAAATGAAAAAACAAAAGTTAAAATAAAAGCTCAACTTAGTCCATGTATTTCTAGGAAGCTAGTAAGTTAATCCCTTGTTATAAGAAACTTATAAGTTAATCCTTGATCATCTATCCGTCGATTTTGAATGTCAAGTTGTTGATTAATCTATCCACCAATCAGCAAATGGATTGAGTTGCATACCAAACGCCAACAAAAAAGAATTAAGGTGTTTGTGAGGGTGATAATGATTATTTTTTAAAGTATTTTTTATTTGAAAATATATTAAAATAAATTTTTTTTAAAAAAATATTTTTGATATCAGCACATCAAAATAATATAAAAACATCAAAATAAATATTAATTTAAAATAAAAAATAAAAACTTTAAAAAATACTTTTAATCGAGCAAAATAAACAAAAGCAATTAGGTAGGAATTGCCTCCCAACAAGGTGCTTCTTTAAAATATTTGTTACTCAAAAAGAACTTTTTTAATTTTTTAATATTAATATATTAAAACTATAAAAAAACACACAGAAATAGAAATTACGCACTATCAAACAAGCAAAGTATTTTTTGAAAATATTTATAGTTCAAAAAGTAATTTTTTAATATTTTTCATATTAATATATTAAAACCATAAAAAAGCACTCAGAAAGCGAAATTACACCCTCTCAAAACAAGCAAAGTGCTTTTTTTTTAATATTCATGGTTTAAAAGTAATCTTATTTTATTTTTTTATATTAATATATGAAAATCATTAAAAAAACATCAGAAACAGAAATTACACACTCCCAAGCACTCACTATGACTCGGGCAGGCGATAAGGGGGTGTGCAGTCGGGTGCATCAATGGCCAACTCAATAATCATTAGAAATATATTAATGTTGATGGGATGTTAATTAAATAAAGATATGATCTTACGCCAGCTTTAGTCTTCAATTTTATTTTGTCAAGTGACACGTCAACTTGTTTACCCTTAACGCATGCCCCTCCATCCATAGTAAAATAAAATAAAATAAAAAATAAATAAATAAATAGTAATCTTTAGCTGTCCTTGTTTTTCCATACTCCACACGTTACATGGTATTTTATACCCGTCGTTTTGCAGTCATTTGTCAATATAAGAAATTAAATATAACTCTCCAATTGACTATTACTGATTTATTGTTTAAAGACACAGCTCTAGAATAACAATGAATCCTTTTAGATTTTATGAATTATTTATTGTTGAATATTATGGTATATAATTTTTTATAGCCAAAGATTCTTTTATAACATGGCGTACATGTTGTTTTTAAAAATATTTATTTGAAAATATATTAAAATAATATTTTTTTATTTTTTAAAATTTATTTTTAATGTTAACATATTAAAACTATTAAAAAACAACATGAGGTAACGTCAACTTAATAATTTTATAAATATATTTATTGTTAACCATGATGCTATATAATTTTTTATAGCCTTTAGAACATGGCATGCATGTTGTTTTGAAAAATATTTATTTGAAAATATATTAAAATAATAATTTTTTATTTTTTAAAATTTATTTTTAACATTAACATATCAAAATAACATGAGTAATGTCAACTCCATAATTTTTTAAATATATTAATATTGATGAGATGTTAATCAAATAATAGACCTTTGACATTGTATTTTATACCCATTGTTAAAATACACGCCCTAAATGCATGTATTTTTCAAACCCTAAATGCATGCCCTCCATCCATGGTTAAGAGAGAATCAGCAATCCTTGGTCGCTCCTGTTTTCCATACTCCAACCCTTGACATTGTATTTTATACCCATTGTTTTGCAGTCGTAAATTTCCCCTTGACGAGTGATTTGTCGAAATAAAAAATTAAATCAGTCTCTCCATCTAGTAATTGTGAATAATGATGTTGATTTATTGTTTTTAGCGAAAGTTTTTTTTTTTTATAATGATTAAGGGTATTTCAAGATCAATTTGTGTGTCAAATTCCAATATTTTTAAATCAAGTTGATGCACATCCACCCCTTAATTCCCTCATAATTGCCTTAATAATAATATTGCATTATCATCCTTAATTTATTACGACATGGATAAACTCTATCAAGATTCTTAATGAAGTTAAGAAGTTACCTTTACGGTAACACTACTTATTAATAACACTTGTTAATTTATTTATTTTTATATTTTAAAAATATTTTTTAAAAAAATTAAATTTTTTTTATTAACTTAAAATTAATATGTTTGTAGTGCTTTCAAATCAGTTTAATGTACTGATATCAAAAATAATTTTTAAAAAATAAAAAAAATCATTGACATACATTTTGGTATGAAAAGTAACCGCAACCACACCGCCAAACAAACTCGGCTAAAAAAAAATTATTTGTTCTGGTAACTTAATTTTTAATTTTTTTTAATATTTTAATGTTAAAAATAAAAATTTTAAAAATAAAATATTATTTTAAAATAAAAAATATTTTAAAAAATAATCTATAATAATGTGAATCATTGTAAAAAGAAACTCCAACACATCCAAAGAAATCGAAACTCATCCTCCTACGAAGAACAAAAATCCAATCTAGTCCAACAACTACCATAAATACCCCAGGTTTGAGCACAAAAAACGCATATTCCCAATTAAACCTTCAGAACCAAAAATAGTAAATTGTTATTCAACCCCATGTGCTGTTTTTGACTTTTACCATCGGGCTGGCCCTCTTTTTTATGAGATCCGTCCGTCACTCACTATAAATAACAGTCTCTCTCTCTCTCCCCTTCACCATATCACACATTCCTCATCAGGAGCGCACACCTCTCTCTCTCCTCGCTCGCTCGCTCGCTCTCTTTCTCTCCTGTTATTGGAGAAACAAACAAACAAGATAAAATCAGGGTTTCGTAGGGATGGGTTCGCCGGTTTTGCCAGATCTGGGAACGGAGATTCTGATTCCGGTATGTGCCATTATCGGAATCGGATTTTCTCTCTTTCAATGGCTGTTGGTCTCCAAGGTCAAGCTTACACCGGGTTCGGCGGCGTCCAATAACAGTGGAGGTGCTGGAAAGAATGGACATGGTGATTACTTGATTGAAGAAGAAGAAGGACTTAATGACCATAATACTGTTCTTAAATGTGCTGAGATTCAAAACGCTATCTCTGAAGGTATAATAAATTATAGTAATATCGCTGCTTTTTTTTTTTTGAAGTTTGGTGGTTTTTGGGCTTGTTGAGTTTAGATCCCTGCTTGATTTGGTGTTTTGGTTTTGAAATGGAAGACAATGAGCTGTTTTTGCTGGTAAAGTTTGGTTATTCTACGCGAGGAATTGCTTTTCCTGTGTATTTTTTTTGTGAAGGATTTTGTATGCGGTTATTTCTAGTCAGAGCTCTATGTGCTGTGGAAAGTATGGATTTTTTTGGGATTATTGTTTTGTTTTATTTGCTAAAGTTTATTTTTTTTATTTAAAAGAAACAAAATCCAGCTTTTATATTCTTATTCTTATAATATTTTAGTCGGTGGAAAATTTCGAGATCTCGCAATTCTTTTGTTGTTTCTCGTGTTGGAAATATGGTAATAATTTTTTAATGAGAACGCATGGATAGGCAGAAAGATTTTGGACGTTTGGTCATAACTACAATGGTAAATGCGATATTTTCAGGCATGTGTGCTCTGGTATTGATATGCTGCCACCGACCAGTCAACCCTGATTCCTACGGGGTGGGAATGGTACTTTTTGCCGTTTTAAGTTGATAGAGTTCCTTGAAATTTTGCTAGATCTACAGGTCTTGATGATGTTATTGCAAATCTTCAATAGATCTTTTACGTTTTTCACATGGTTTTTTTTTTAAAAATTATGGATTGTTGATAAAGTTGATTAGTTACTCTTGGTTTTTTTTAAGGATTTTTGTGGTGAATTTACTTTCCTTAGTTATTATTTGCATTATTGACTGTGAGGACTTGGCCTCATTTTTTTATGTGCTGAAAATTGTTTCGAATGATAACTAGGATGTGAAAACCAGAAACCAGATGTTTAGGGGATCATACAAATGTGTCTTCTCGATCTGTCGTTGACAGATGACTGATAGTTCTCGAGTCCCTTTGGTTAACTTCATGCTTTCTTGGTGAATGGTAAGCTATGAAGTACAATCACCTTTTTGAAGAGGCCATATCCAGGATTGTATCTGACATCTTGACATATGTTCTCACTGTTCAATAATAGTGATTTCTTGCTTATATATAACTGAAAATTTAATCGGCATTGACTTGCTATAACTGAAAATTTAATCTGCATTGACTTGCTATGTTTTCTTGTATTGGATCCTTTTTGCAACATAGTGGTCTTTTTACTTCATCATTACATCATTATGTTGTGACAGTAATTTTTAGTTAATATCATTTTTTTTATACTAATTATGGATGCGGATTTTTTTCACTCTGCAGGTGCAACTTCTTTCCTTTTCACCGAATATCAATATGTTGGAATTTTCATGGTTGCATTTGCAATCTTGATTTTCGTTTTCCTTGGCTCTGTTGAGGGATTCAGCACAAAGAGTCAGCCTTGCACCTATGACCCATTGAAGCTTTGCAAGCCTGCTCTTGCCACTGCTGGCTTCAGCACCATAGCCTTCATTCTTGGTGCCGTCACATCAGTGGTTTCTGGGTTTCTCGGGATGAAAATTGCCACCTATGCAAATGCCAGAACCACCCTGGAGGCAAGAAAAGGAGTTGGGAAGGCTTTCATCACTGCATTTAGATCTGGGGCAGTCATGGGTTTTCTCCTTGCTGCAAATGGTTTATTGGTGCTTTACATTGCCATCAATCTCTTCAAGCTCTACTACGGAGATGACTGGGAAGGGCTTTTTGAGGCTATAACTGGTTATGGACTTGGAGGATCTTCCATGGCTCTCTTTGGCAGAGTTGCAGGAGGTATCTACACCAAAGCTGCCGATGTTGGTGCTGATCTTGTTGGCAAGGTTGAAAGGAACATTCCTGAGGATGACCCAAGAAATCCTGCTGTAAGTAATCCTCTGTAGAAATAACATTTTACCTTGAAAAATGACGTGATTTCTTGTCTTGGTTGTATCTGATTTCCTTCTGTGATTGCAGGTGATTGCTGACAATGTAGGTGACAATGTTGGTGATATAGCTGGCATGGGATCTGATCTTTTCGGCTCATATGCCGAGTCCTCTTGTGCTGCCTTAGTTGTTGCTTCCATCTCCTCTTTTGGAATCAATCACGAGTTTACTCCAATGCTATATCCTCTTATTGTCAGTTCTGTGGGTATCATTGTTTGTTTGCTCACCACCTTATTTGCAACCGATTTCTTCGAGATCAAGGCTGTGAATGAAATTGAGCCAGCACTAAAGAATCAACTCATCATCTCCACTGTTCTGATGACTATTGGAGTTGCCGTTGTTAGTTGGATTGCTCTCCCATCTTCCTTTACCATCTTCAATTTCGGAACCCAGAAAGTTGTCAAGAATTGGTAAGATGTATCATTGATGTTCCTTGAGAAAATTTTTGTGTCTTTCTAGTTGAGTTTTACCGTCTCACTCTTTACATTCAAGGAGTATTTGCTTATAGCATTGAATTCTACTTGCAGGCAACTCTTCTTGTGCGTTGCTGTTGGTCTCTGGGCTGGTCTTGTTATTGGATTTGTAACTGAGTACTATACTAGCAATGCATACAGGTAAGCTTTTTTCCTATTCATATTTCTCCTTATTATTTCCCTAAACAATTAGTTAACTCGACCTTTACATAAATTTGCAGCCCTGTTCAAGATGTTGCTGATTCCTGCCGAACTGGAGCTGCCACTAATGTTATTTTTGGGCTTGCTTTGGGATATAAATCTGTCATTATTCCTATCTTTGCTATTGCAGTCAGCATTTTTGTTAGTTTCTCCTTTGCTGCTATGTACGGTATTGCTGTAGCTGCCCTTGGAATGCTGAGTACCATTGCCACTGGGTTGGCAATTGATGCATATGGTCCCATTAGTGACAATGCCGGAGGTATTGCTGAGATGGCAGGAATGAGCCACAGAATCCGAGAGAGAACTGATGCCCTTGATGCTGCCGGAAACACCACTGCTGCTATTGGGAAGGTCTGAAAAATCTCTCATCTTGAGTTTAAATCACTTCCTTTTTAGATGTAGTTGACATCTGCAATCGCCTTTAATTGTCATGTTAAAATGCAGTTCTGCATATGTTTTCATGCATTGATGTGTTAGTGAGTGGTTTACTGAAATATTTTCTTATGGGACCACTTTCAAGTGGTGCTCTCAGCACGCAACCAAGGAAATAGGCAACTTGCCCCAGCAATAGTTTTGGATTTTCCCCTGTTTTATTCTTTGGGAAATGGAACTTCGGATTTTTTTATTTTATGATCAGACAAGTTGGATGCTTGCCTAGTCGTTGCAAAGTCCTGGACCACTTCTTATGTAATCTGTTGTCAGATTGAGTCATTTTCGCAGCAAAGTGCATTTACATCATTAGTTGTAGAACAGACATCCTTAATCTCGTTTGACTGAGAGAAAGTATTTGGCAATGACTTGTTGCACTGACAGAACCCAAGGTTTTATTCGCAAACTTCTAAATCATCTTTGTGCTGCCTTTTTCAGGGCTTTGCCATTGGCTCTGCAGCTCTCGTCTCCCTGGCCCTATTCGGTGCCTTTGTCAGCCGTGCTGCTATTTCAACAGTTGATGTGTTGACTCCTAAAGTTTTCATTGGTTTGATTGTGGGTGCAATGCTTCCTTATTGGTTCTCTGCCATGACAATGAAGAGTGTGGGAAGTGCAGCTCTTAAGATGGTTGAGGAAGTACGCAGGCAATTCAACACCATCCCTGGCTTGATGGAAGGCACTGCCAAGCCTGACTATGCAACCTGTGTCAAGATCTCTACCGATGCTTCCATCAAGGAGATGATGGCACCTGGTGCACTTGTCATGCTCACACCCCTTATTGTTGGGATCTTTTTTGGTGTTGAAACCCTCTCTGGTGTCCTTGCTGGGTCCCTCGTGTCTGGTGTCCAGGTAAAGGCTACTGGTTAACAGAATTTCTCTAGTTACATACACTTGAGATTATATTTATCGAGGTTTAGGAGTCCTGCTAACGTGTCTGAACATTTATTTCTCCCGTGTCAATATTTTAGATTGCCATCTCTGCCTCCAACACTGGTGGTGCATGGGATAATGCCAAGAAATATATTGAGGTATACATTAAGTGGGCGCAATCACTCCTTCATTTGTAATTTGGCATGCTGAAATCGTGGTTTTGTAATGCTAACATGCCCTGCATTGTTCTGTTGGAAACAGGCTGGTGTTTCTGAGCATGCAAGATCTCTTGGCCCTAAAGGATCCGATCCACACAAGGCGGCTGTTATTGGTGACACCATTGGGGACCCATTGAAGGATACATCAGGACCATCACTTAACATCCTCATCAAACTGATGGCCGTTGAATCACTTGTCTTTGCCCCATTCTTCGCCACACACGGAGGCCTGCTCTTCAAGATATTCTGAGAACGAGACATGACAAGCAGTGAAAATGGTCCACCAGTCCCATCTCTACTGTTTTGTCCTAGTATTTTTCTCCCCCCAAAAGTATATGTGTAGTTCGTAGTTGATGATGGACTTTAAATCTCTCTCCTGATGTTGACTGGTGAAGAAAATTTTCCCTGCCCAAGGGGCTGATTGCGATGATGATAATCAATCTAGTGAAGAGAGCTGGACAAAAAAGTTGTCATTTTATTTTCTAGCAAGAACAGTTAAATTTTTGCAAATCTGTCGCAAATTTTGATTGTATTATGCTTTCTTCTGTTTGAGTTGCCTCTATTTTGTTTTCCTTGAAGATGCAAGTTCAAATTTGAAAACATAAATGGATTCTGCTCCTGGCTATATACAATCCGGTGCATTTCGAGTTATTTAATTGGAAATAAATAAAAAAAGAATGCATGGGGGAGGGTCGCAGCAGAAGGGACAAGACAAGTTCTCCAACGTAGCTGGAAGGGGGTTTATTACTTCCTTTGTCCTTTCGAGCTAACATGCCTCTTAAGGTTATCTCATACCCTCCTTGGGCAAGTACGGAATTTCCTATTTCGAGCATTGTTATCAAACTTGGTTACTAGCATTGAAATCGGGAATCCATGATTCCGTATAGAGTCTCAAGTTAAATTTAGCTAGTAAAATTCAATTTACTTTGTTTAAGTTTAATCAAGTTAATTTTAAAATTAAAATAATTCATACAAGTTGACGTGATAATCTAAAAACTCAATTTTTTTTTCGAGTTAATTACCAAACCATACAGTTTTACTTAATTATGAGCTAATATGATTATTTTAGGTTTCTTATTTTCTTCTCTTGGTGAAATCCCTGATTGTCAAGGCCTAAGGGATTTTCTTTATTTATAAGAAAGGAAAATAATAATAAAAATAAAAATACATGCATGCATGTCTTCAGAATTATTCGATTGATTATTGTTAGCAAATATCCAAACATAAAATAAAATATGATTAGCGTAATTAAATAGCTGATCAGAACCAAGCAATATTCATCTTTTACGGTGCAAACATCTCAAATTAGATTTGTGAAGCTAGAAAGTTCCCCCACAAAAATACGTTTGATGAAACAACAATAAAAAAAAGGAAGAAAGAACAAGAAATTGATGGAGAATTCATTTGTAGAGAGATTCACGTACTGGCAGAATAAATAAAATGATATATATAGCCTAAACATGACATAAAATTCAAGGATGTTCTAACTAGCACATGGATATTGGAGCCTTATCTTTAATTTGTATAGCTTTTGTAGTGGAGATTCTGTTTAGTTTTGCCATGTAGAACTGGGTTTTTGGAGAGTTCGATTGTTAAGTTATTGTCATAAAAAATACCCTTGACCCTTATCTCTTGAAATTAAGTTCTTCAAGAATTTTCCTCAATCATATTACTTCACATGCACACAAAGTTGCAACCATAAAATTAACTCCTGTGATCGATAAAGTGAAAATTGATTGTTTTTTTAAAGATCATGACACAACTCTTGAACCAATCTAAAAACCTACCAAAAAATGCTTCTTCTATCATCTTCGTCTCCCATTTAATCACTATTATTAAAGCCAATCAAATTTGACTTTTTTTTTTTTTTTTAAAACAATCCATGTTTCATAATACCTTTCAAATATCGAAGTATCATTTTAGCAGTCAGAAGATGAAATTTGGTAGAATTCTCCATGTATCTACCAATAAGACTTACTGAATACATTATATCTGATTTTGTTGTTGTTAAATACGTCAAACTCTCTATATTTTATTTGTAAATAGCACCATCAACCTTATTTCCTTTATGATCCTTAATTAGTTTCAAACCAAACTCAATTGGTGTATACTCTAAATTGCAATTTTTTTATACGAAACATCTTTAAAATTTCTCAAATATATTTCTTTTGAAAAATAAATATTTTGGCATTTGACTTAACCATTTAAAGCCAAGAAAGTAATGTAACTTTCTAAAATCAAATATATCAATTTCATTTATCATGGACCTTTTAAATTTTCCAAACATGGTCCCATCATTACTAGTGTGAATTAAATCATCTACATATAAGTATATAAAAAACATTTTTTCTCCATCTTCAATTTTAATAAAAAATATATGTTCATATGACCATTTTTTAACTTCAAGAAATAAGCTTTTATATGATTGTAATAAGCTCTTGGAGCTTGCTTTAACTCATAAAAGCTTTTTTTCAACTTATAAGATATCTTATGCTCATTACTAAATTTCACATAACAAGAAGGTTGATCAATAAATACTTGTTTTTGAAGGTCTTCACATATAAAAGCTGACTCTACATCCAACTAGAAGATAGGCCATGAATTTTGAGCTCTCAAAACAATAATCAATCTTATTATATCATGCCTTACAACCATAGCAACAACTTCTATGTAATTGATGCACACTCTTGCTTGTAACCTTTAACTATTAATCATGCTTTCTATTTGTCAATTTCACCATTCTCATTCAATTTGTTTTATTCATCCATTTTGATCCTTTATCCTTTTAAAAGTTCCATCAACTCTCACTTGTTGTTTTTTTCAATAACATTAATTTCATCATCCATAACTTCTTGCCATTTTGTTTCTTTAACGATATTTTTAAAAGTCATAAGATTACAATTTGAGAATAGAACAAAATGAGTTAGTGAGTCATTAGATTAATCAATTCAAATCATCTCATAATTACTTATCCATGTAGGTTTGTTTTTTTCTAACATGTTGTGATCTTTGACTATTAGGCGTGCTTTGATAATTTGCTATTTGTGATGCTTTTTCTATAAGCTTTTCCCTTTTTTTATCATTCTCACCATCTAAATTCATTGGAATATTTTGTTTAACACCATCATTGCTTCATGTATAAAATTTAGCTTTATAAAAAATAACATTACGACTAATAATAATTTTTTTAGTGCTAGGATTTTATAGTTTATCAAGAAAAATATATTTTTCTCACTTGTCATTAAGTTTTTTCATCTTTCGATATGGAATATGGGCATATGTAATGCACCCATAAATCATGAGATGATCAACCGCCAATCTACTTCCATTCCAAGCATTCTTTATTGTATTATCTTGTATGAAAAGTATGAGATTTCTATTTAAAATATGAATGCTCCCATTTATATATTCAGATACCAATTGTTGAAAACTAAACACATATTTGAACATCTTAAGTGTTTATTGATTGATTCATATTCTAAAATTCATAACACAATTTACCCTTATATTTACCATTGATTAATATTCTAAAATTCATAACACAATTTACCTTTATATTTACCATTAATTTATACTCTAAACTAAACACATTGTTTACCAAGGCTTGCTCTTTGTTGGTCTAGGTTTCTAAAGCTAAAGACTTATATGTTTGGCACATCTTATGGGTAGGTTAATAGATCCAATTTTGCTCTCTTATTGAATGCTTATATATTTTTTTCCAGTCAGTCATTTACAAGATTTAGTACACTGCCTCGAATTTATATTTTTTTTAAATAAGTTTCTTGCTTTTGTTATATGCGTGAGAGCTTTATAACCATTTATTCGTTTTGGTGTTACACAATTTTTATTTATAGAATTGACTATGTGCTTTGATTAGTTTGCGGGATAACATTTGGGTGACTTTTATGAGCTGCACCTTCTCATGCTTGGCTGCAGCATTAAGAGTTCAAACTCCCCTACGTTTGATTTTTCTTTTCTCTACAGCCTTTCACCTTTGCAAACTTGATGACCATGTCTTTTTTTTAATTGTGCAACCATCTCCCACAAACAAATACCAACGTAGGAGAAGAAATTGAGTCAAATCAGGATGCCTCGCCTCCAGATGACACTCCAACATAACCATCTACTAAAAGGCAACGACTCACAACTTCATCTCCTTCAGAGGTAACTTCCTTCAGTAGCGCCTCTTTGGCTCTTTCTTACCTTTTATCTGCAGCTCTCTATTCCTAGCACCCTTAGATTAAGGCCCACTAAGCAGCTTCTCTTTCTCCTTTACCTCTCACCATCGTAATTTTTAAAGCATTATGGTTATATACCATCATTTCGACTGCTTTTACCCTCTTTTACCTTTTCATGTCGAATCTTCCACCTCTTGATGGCATTAACATTGAATATGCCTAACAACCTACCTGCCAGATTCCTCATTGACGTTTCCAAGTTGGTTGTTTTTCTTAAGAAAGCCATACCTCTGCTGCACCTACTTTTAATTAGATGTCACGCCATAATATTCTGTTGTTTTATTGGTTTCATACTGCATTTCTTCTCTCACTTATACTCACATGTGATTCAATCTATAATTTCTCCTCTATGTCCTCTATGTCTCTCCAATCTTTCTGCGCTGCTTCTTGCTTATTTCTGTGCCTTTGTCACCACTGCTCCAGAGGCTCATTTATATTTTTGCCTTGCTTATTCACATAAAGTTGCTGCGCTATTATATTGAAAATCAAATTACTCCATGCATAGGTTGATGCCTTTTTAATGTTGTTGATGATCTTCATTCATCACACCCCTTGCATTGTTTTAAGCCAATATAGCGTGTCCTTTATTTTCTTGGGGGGTTAGTTACTCCTTCACCTTTTTGCTTGCCAACATGTTCTTCCCCTTTCGAATTATGTCAACCCCCATTCCACTAATGTTCAAAGCATGTGTGTGTATGGCTTATGCCATTTTACTAAGTGGATCAAAGCATAAACTTTAGTAGAGATAACCACCAATAAAGCGCTTTAATTGTGTATTAAATAAATAACAACAACATGCCATTTGTGGGCCTACCATTTTAGGCCTAGCACGTATGAGCTTCAACAAAAAAGAAAACCATGTACCATCTAGCCTAGGTTTGTGTGCCTAAGCTTATTTATTTTTTATTAAACTGGACGTGAGCGATGCTGTTCCTCCAAAAATGTTCAAAGCATGTGGAATAGTCGAGTGCAATTTATCTGAGTGGACTTGCAAAGAAGCTTAGGCTGTAATTTAGGGGTCTAGCTAGCATCTATTTTTTAAAAATAAAATATATAATTATTAAAAATTTAAAAATTAAATTTGATATAATTAATAAATAATATGATATTTTAAATTTTTTTTATAATTTTTAAAAAGTATTTTTTGTACAAAATAAAATAAAAATACTTTTATAAAAATTAAGTTAATTTTTTTTTAATCAAAAAATATTTTTTTGTTAACTAACTTTTTTTAACAGCAAAAAAACACAATAAAATTTAGAAAATGTTTTCTAAAAAATTATTTGCATAAAACAAATACAGTCCTTATAATTGACGACTCTCTTGGTGCCTATAGCAAGGCTTTCGATAGATTTGAGGCCTCCATGCTAAAATACAAGGGAACAAAATTATACAAGTTCTATTGGTTCTCATGAATGGAGTTATTTCAACATATGTAAAAAACATAAATGAAAAATGATAGTTCCAACTTCCAAGATGATTATTATTTAGTATCTAAAAAGATTTAAGTATATTCGATTTATGATAGAAATCATGGAAATAATTAATATTTAAAGAAAACATAATTAATAACATGCTAAAATCCTAATACTCAAATAATATATAGAAAATTAAGAAAATTCAAAAAGTAAACATGCCTTAAAATCCAAACAATATATATCTGAAAATTAAGATTTTGACCTGAAATTATTACATTTAATATAATTAATAGAACCCACAGTACATAAACTCTTGCATAAACCCGCACCAGTAAACCTCTTAACCAGGACCACTCCTTTCTTTCTCTTAAAATTTCACCTTTGAATACATCTGATCCATCATTTATTTTTTTCGCAACTAATAAGAACCCTAGAGACTTGTATACTAGCTACTCCCAGGCTGACTTCTGACCCTGGAAGCCCACCCTACTGTAGAAACTGGATGAGCATTGATGGGCTGGACGCCAACATATGTTGGATAATTGGGAAGAGGAGCTTGAGAACTCATTTCTGCTCCTAAAAGGCCACTTGCTACTGCAGGAAGTGGATAAGCATTGATGTAGTAGTGGACGCCAAAATACATTGAAGAGTAGGGGAGAGGAGCATGACAGCTCATTTCTGCTCCTAAAAGGTCACGTTCT